>NC_060123.1:235315534-235625536 GCF_021461395.2 Schistocerca americana | reverse complement strand
AGAATAGTATATAAATAATTAATATTTATAAGTTTTCATTGTTTTTTCATACGTCGAATACATAATGTTTATAACTGTTAGAGGCATAATTTCCTCTCGTCGCACTGTAGCCAAAAATTTATCTCGTGGATGTTAGAATATCTTTATAAAATTCATTAATATTCTTTTTATCTAGACGTTCACCATAATGATTTAGCTGTTTAGCATTATCCATTTAAAGATTATAAAATTTAATAGGAAAAATAAAATTAAAAAAATTTCAGAATGAATTCTGGATCATGAAATTCATTATTTCCATTTTTATGTTTCTTCATTCCTGTATATTCAGTTTCATCTGTTCTTTTTCAACTAACTGATAATCCCAGTCAGTTATTAATTTAGAATATGTATCTGGTAAAATAATCTTAAGCTCATTATTAAGCTCTATACAAATTTTTTCTCCACATCTAGTATTTCAATATCATACAGTAATATTATATAAAAACTTTATCTCTAACTCATTCATTTTTTAATCTCTTTCAAGAGATTTGCATGGTTGAGCTTCTTCATGAGAGTCTCCATTTATACAGGAAAATAATAATTAGGTTTCTTCACAATGAGTTATGTCCATATGGTAATGTACCTATTTTATTTTCCAAAATATATCTTCTGTCAGCAAGAGGACTCAATGCTTTCTTGTTTATTTCAACTGCATAGATTTCATGTTTTTCACTTTGCATCATATTAATTTTTCTGTCCTGTTCTCTTTTGTTAAGGGAGCAATCTTTGTACTCTTCTAAACTTATTCAATACATTTTTTAACTTCTTTAGTTTTTTTCTGTATTTTATCACCAACTTTAAAAGCATACATTTTTGCTTTCAAACCACAGAATTCTACATTATTTTTTCTATTGTATTCATATTTTATCTTTCCTAAAATTTTCTTGTTTACTTGTGGAATTCCATAAATATTATCTTCTGGATAATCACTTGTATCAAAGTAATCAGTCATCAAATTCATATCTTTGTAAAAATCTTGAGTTTCAATATTGTAAGTCTAACTGTCCATATCTTGATAACACAACTCAATATTTTCTCCATATTTCAGTTTCATTATTCTATAGTGAAAATCATACATCAGTTCTTGAGGTAAATCAAGTATACTCATACCAACCTAGATGGGTTTATTGGACACAATTTTTGTTTTATTCATATGAATAGCAACAAGGTTTTCATTAAATAGAGTTCATACTCTAAAGTTTTGTTTAGCTATTAGATTATCACACTTTTTTGCATCTGAAACTAACTTTATATTCTCTCTATGTCTGATATTTTTCATCTTTTTTTCAAACACTGCATTTTTCATTACATTTTAGAAATATTTCTCAAAATTTATTGGATTTAGTTCCTGTATCCATTTTTAAAATCTATATATTTCTTCAACCAATCTGATTGATTAGATTTTAAGATTCTATATATTTTTGTTATTTTCATTCCAAGAGACAGGTACTGTTTAAGATTTCTATAGTGAACTACATAATTATGTATGTCGTTCAGAGTAGTCAACAATTAGTTTTCCTTAATTCCTGGTACAATTTTATTTTCAGAGATAATGGCAAATCTTTATGCAAATCATGTAATTCTTTTGTATATTCTAGATCAACTTCAAATATGTATCCAATTTTCACAGTATCTGATATTTCATTTATTTTTGCACAATCAAAATTATTTGGTTCATCCCATTCAAACCCAGAATGTGGTAGACATTGACTCATAGCATAACCATATAAATTGCTTGCATCTAAATATGCAAAATCATTTGATATCTTTTTATCATCAGAAACTTTCATATATTTATTGTTTGCTTTGGCATTTCTTGTACAACACCATGATATTCTTCCTCTTATTCCGTTTTCAACCATTAAAATTGTATCATAATCATGTAATAAATCAAGTGGTTATTTAGTCATTTTCGACATTGAATCCCAAGATAAACCTAGTGCTGTAAAACACCAAGATGGATCAAGATCATATGCTTTTATAGAAGGGTTTCTAAAGCTTTCAAATACATCAAACTATAACACTGCATCAGTTTTAAGATATAGATCATGATAGTCACCAAGATTTGTAATATTAAAATTTCACAAACAAATTTTGCATTTTTATAATCTTCATCACTTATTTCACGGTCAGTCAGTTCACTGTAAAATTCTTCTTTCGCTGGTTATTGTGTCTCTTCACACGTTAAACAAAAATCCATGTACTCATATGGATATACACCTTTTCTGATCACTAGATTGAATAACTCTTCTGAGAAAAAGTATTTAATATTTCTCATTTGACCCTTTTTCAGATTTGATGGTAATATGTCAAGTGATAAAGCCATACATTTAAATGTATCAGTAAACTTCATCTTCAAATTTTGTGCCATCTTACCAAAACTAATGTCTCTATCTTAATTATTTAGTATTAAATCTATTTCTTTTTTTATCACAATCAAGTCCTTTTGCAAACTGATGTGAATCATGCTCACATAAATTATGGAAATAAATTGGTACAAAACTAGAATGTTTTAACTGTAAATAAGTTATTTGATAAAGGATTTATAAATTTTCCATTTAAATAGTCATGACGATGCATCTTTTTATTTTTATGTTGAGTAATGATATTTACACAATGTACATTTTTTTATCTTGCATATCTTGATTGTTATTCAGGAATTTATATTCTCATTTCTTCAGTTTCAGAAGAAATTCTTCCAATTTCTTCTACTTCTTGTTTTATACATTCAATAAATTTTTGTGACTATTTGGCCCTCTATAAATAACAGAATTTTTATAATATTTATTTTATTTATTTATTTATTTATTTATTCATCCGTGGAACAATAAATATTGTATGGATGTCGTCAGATTACAACACATGAGCACACATTTACATTTACAATTAAACAGGTTTCTCATATTTTGTGTAGTTTTTATAACTAGTCATACACATATTTATAACTACATAATATTTTGGTGATAATGTCATATGTTGCTAATAATCTACATCTATGTTAAATATTCTTTTACAGTATAAAAACTTTTACTTACTAAAAAGGTTTTAAGCTTTTGTCTGAAAGTGAGGCGCTCATTTATTTCTTTAATTTCTTGTGGTAATTTGTTGTACAGTTTTATCCCATTGTAAAATATACTTTTTTGCGTCTTTGCCTTGTTCTTTCTATCTAGATGGATGTGGTGACAAGCTCTTGTTTCATGGTCATGTATTAGGCTGTTTGTGTTGTACATGTTAAGATTTTTCTTAATGAACATTATGTTCTGAAAGATATACTCACAAGAAACAGTTAGAATTCCTAGCTTTCTAAATAATTCTAGACAGTGGGCCCTGTTGTTGCTATTTGTTATTATCCTTATGGCTCTTTTTTGTACTTTGAACACAGTTTGTATGTTACTGGCACTTGTTCCACAAAACATGATCCCATAGCTGAGGACTGAGTGTAGATATCCGTAATATGTTATTTTAAGACAGGTATTATTGCATACCGGTGCAAGGATTCTAAGAGCATAGCATGCTGTGGATAATTTCTTTGCCAAAATGTTGACATGGTTTGTCCATTTCAGTTGGCTGTCTACATTCATCCCTAAGAATTTGGTACTTGTTACACATTCTAATTCATTATTATTAATTTTTATTCTAGTGGCATTGTGTTTTTTGTTCAATTGGAAGTTAATATAGTTAGTTTTCTTTACATTTAGGGTTACTTTATTTTTTAATGACCAGTTGTGGACATCATTGAGAGCCTCGTTTGCTCTTTCTGACTGTTGTGTTGGATTTTCACCTGTTATTACTATGTTGCTATCATCCGCAAAAAGTATTTTTTCGCCATGTCTGATACTTTGTGGGAAGTCGTTAATGTATATAAGAAACAATATTGGGCCTAATACACTTCCCTGTGGGACGCCTATATTCACATTTTCTGGGTCAGACAGGTGTTTTATAAGGGAATTGTTTGAAACCTGTGATATCTCAACTCGTTGAACTCTGTTTTCCAAGTATGATTTGAACCACTTCTTTGTCACACCTCTTATTCCTATTTGCCCTAATTTATGAAGTAAGATTTTGTGGTCAACTGTATCAAAGGCCTTGGACAAGTCTAAAAAGATACCACTTACATTTTCACCTTTGTCCAGTGCTTCTAAAACTGCTTTAGTGAACTGAGCTATAGCATATTGTGTGCCTTTTCCGGGCCTAAAACCAAATTGGTCATTGGAGAGAAGATTATATTTATTCAGGTAATTTAGCAGTCTCTTTTTGACTAGTATTTCTATTATTTTAGAAATGATAGACAGTATAGAGATCGGCCTGTAGTTCTCTACATTTTCCACATCTCCGTTTTTAAGGATAGGTATAACTTTTGCTTGTTTTAGGTACTCCGGAAAGTATCCAGACTCGAAAGATTCATTAATTATATCTGTTAATGGGCCCTTTATGGAGTCTATACAATCTTTAATTACGCAGACTGGAATTTCATCAAGTCCTACTGAAGTTTTATTTTTTAGTTGGTGTACTACTAGTGCCACTTCCCTTTCTGTAGTTGGCAAGAGCACCACTGAGTTTGTTGGCTGGTTCTGAGTAGGTAAATCATACGTATCTGGAAATTTCTGCTGTAATTTTTTTGCAATACTACTGAAATATGAGTTTACAAAATCAGCTAATTTTTTAGGGTTACCTACTGGTACATCTTTGTTTTTAATATGTGAATTGAGGTCCTTTTTAGCAGAGTTAGATGTTTCCTGTTTGACGATGTTCCAGGCTGCTTTGCTCTTGTTTTCAGCTTCAAGTAATATTTTGTTGTTTGAAAGTTTTTTTGCGGCTAGCAACACCTTTCTGTAAATTTTCCTGTACTTTTCGTAGAATTGCAGAACTTCAGGGTTAGATTGATTATTTTTTATGGAGTTGAGATATCTAAGAGTTTCTGAGGATTTTTTGATACCTGTAGTCACCCACTGATTTCTCTTTGTAGTTTTAATTTGATAAAGAGTTTTGGGAAACATCTCTTCAAATCTGAGTTTAAAAATTGACATGAACATGATAAATTTCTGATTTGCGTTGGTTTCTGCATAGACTTCCCTCCAATCTTCATATTCTAGCTGGGATTTAAACTGATGCAGGGCTGATTTGGAAAACATTCTTTTGTATGTACAAAGTTTAGGAGGAGTTTCTACATGAATGTTAGTTTTTAAGATCTGGCAGAGGTGGTCTGCTAGGCCCAGGTTTTGGACAACAATATGACATTTTTTACTATCAATATCTGTAGCTACATGATCTATAGATGAGGAGGATTCTTTCGTTATTCTAGTTGGACAATTAACAAGGGAGGATATTCCGTAACAGCTTAGAATAGTCACATATATTTTGCTAGCCTTATCAGGCTTCATCATATTAATGTTTAAGTCACCACAGATAATTACATTTGCTTTTGGTCCAGAAACCCTATCTAAGCTTTGATTCAGTTTTGAGAAGAATGTAATATCAATTTATATATTTATTATGATAACAGAATCCACTTGTTTCATGTTTTTGATATTTCATTGTATGTGCATTTTCTGGATTTGGTTGACAGTTGCAAGTCTGGTTTATATTCTTCAGTTATGAGATCCAAAATGCTTTTTGCAGAAAATTTTCGTGGTTGGGTTTGTGAAGAAGTTTTACCATCAGTTAGAACATGTGGAGAATATAAAACTAAAAAGGAAATAAAAGAGATATATAAATGCCAAATAACTCACTTATAAAATTTAAATAGAATTCGAGAATATTATATTCAAAATTTAAATGGAATATTTGATAGAGATATTGGAAGTTGACATGAAAGAAATCATAAATAAATTGTTTATTACCTCATGTTTTTCCTCGCACAATTAATGAAAATACAAGACAAAATTTCATTCTTTCAGAATTATCTCAAAATGAGTGTGAGTATGCTTATAATGTAGTTAGAACACAACGAAAAAATTTACACTAACGGTAATACAGAATCGAAGATAGACATTAATAATTGTGAATAAATGTTAAGACTTAATTGCAATCCTAATTCATTAAATTTATATCAATGACTGAAAGAAACTTTGAGAATTATTTGTTGGCACAAATATTTCAATATTTTAAATGCTTACACTCAATAATTATGATACAATTACTTTTTATCAAAATTATGCGACTGCATAATCAATTTTAGACTGTGTGTAACTTTATTTTTTAATAACTTTTCTGCGCAATGGACATTTTTTTAACCATTCATCAATACGCTCGCTATGAAAAATGTGATTACAGTTTGTTTTTTACAAATGGATGTTTTTCATGAGTTAAATGTAGAGAACACTCGTTATCTTCAAATTGTTCTATTATTTCATATGCTTTAGATATTTTTTGTATAAATGATTCAGACAGATTTTGATATTCTAAAACATACTACCAATTTGATTTATCTTGAAATTCTGGAAATAAATCTTCAGATAACTTTTGATTACTTGATATATCTTCCCAGTTTAATCTGTCTTCAAATTCTCTCATAAAATTTTCAGGTAATTTTTAACATGCTGCTATGTATTCCCAATTTACTTCATCTTTAAATTCTCTAGTAAAATCTTCAAACAATTTTTGATTGCTTGATATTTCATCCCAATCCCAATTAACTTTATTTTTAAATTCTTCTATAAGATTTTGAGTGAAATTCGACATTGTTGCTACTGGAATCCAGTTTACTTTATCTTGGAATTATCTTATAATATTTTCAGATAATTTATGATATAATGCAGTATAATCCCAATTTATCTTAACATTCTCAAATAAAATCTTGAGGTAGTTTTGTTTGCAAGATATTTCACCCTAGTTTAATCTGTCTTGAAAGTGTCTCATAAATTTTGCAGATAATTTTTCACACCTTGATATTTTGTCCCACTTTACTTTATTCTCAAATTCTCTTAAAATTTTTTCACAGAAGGTTTCATTACTTGATGTAATATTCCAATTTAATTTGTCTTGAAACTGTCTCATGAATGTAATATTTCAATTAACTTGTGATATTATATTCCAATTTAATTTATCTTGAAATTCTCTCATAAAATTTTCAAATAAAGTTTTATATTTTGACAAAAGGCCCCAGTCTAACATATCTTGCATTTCTCTAATAAAATCTTCAAGCAAATTTCGTTCTATTATTGATATAGTTTCCCAAAATAAGTTATCTTGAAATTCTCTCGTAAAATCTACAGATAATTCATAATGTTATCATATATATTTCAGTCCAAATTCACTAAATTTTTAATATAATGAACAGTTTTATTTTTATATATTTAAATTGTGGTCAAATACAATTTAAATAATTCCTTATCATGTAAATTTTCAAAATTATAAATAATTTCCTCCTTTTCCATTTTAGAATATCCTTTAATTCCTAATTCTTTTCCTTTAATTTTTAACTCCTTAATAGTATCATTTTTCACCTCATTTTTTCTGTTATTCATTTTGTAGGCGACTTGCCTACAACAAATAATTGCATAGCCATCCGGTATCATGAGTTAACGATAACATATTTATTCGTGAAAACTCACAATGAGAAGAAACTAGAAAAAACAACAGAGAAGTAACAAAAACTAGGAGATCCTATAGTCTTACGGCAAAGATAAAAAACAAAACATGACCAAAAGAAACTCTCGCGCACTTTTGATATCACTTTGCACCAGACATGAAAAATATCACTGCCACACAGCCCCCCCTTAAAGTGCAGAGCCCCAGGGATATCTTGATACTTGAATTTTATTCGACGTCCAGCTCTGGTGTGCGTCGGGTGTCTCGGGGGCGATGACTTTGTTGTTTGCGGTGGTGATTCACCTGTCTCGGACGATGTACTGAGCGGTGTTTTGGTATGCTCTGCGTCCATCATGTGTTGATGCACAGGCGTGGTGTCAGAGGTCGGAGAGGGTAAAACCCATGCTGGCTTGACACATTCAATTGATACCTTTGTCGGAACACCATTGTACATTATGTCCACGGTATGCTTATTTCTACTCATTCTGAAGCCTATGAATTTCTTCCGTTATCGAACCGTATTGTTTGCCGTTGTCGTTCATTGCTTTTGCAGTTTATGTTCGATGTAGCTAACGAAAGATTTAAAGTTCCTTAATCAGAGGTCACCAATTATGTAGGCGACTTGCCTACAACAAATAATTGCATAGCCGTCCGGTATCATGAGTTAACGAAAACATATTTATTCGTGAAAACTCACAATGAGAAGAAACTATAAAAAACAACAGAGAAGTAACAAAAACTAGGAGATCCTATAGTCTTACGGCAAAGATAAAAACAAAACATGACCAAAAAAACTCTCACGCACTTTTGATATCACTTTGCACCAGACATGAAAAATATCACTGCCACAATTTCTTTGGTAATATTACGATTATTAAAAGACCAGTAAGTTCTTGTTTTCTAAGTTTAGAATAACCTTTAAGTCCTAATTCTTTTGCTCTAGATTTAAGTTTGTTTACTTTTAGACTATTTGGCCTCACCATTCATTAAAAAATGATTTTTATAGATTTAAAATCAAAATATGTAAATTTTAGCCCTGCACAATGATACAGATTTTATGTTTTATTTATGAAGATTTTCAGAGGGTTAAAAGTTTAGGTATCTGGAATAATATAGATTTTCTGAGACATAAAAGAAGTTACAAAACTTTCTAGAAAAAATGAAATTACATGTACAGAAACTAAATATAATAGCCCATTAGTTTTAGAATATAAAAAATATTTTTATTTTATAAAAATTATTTGTTAATAAATGGCAGCTATTGTAAGTGTATCTAACGCAGCCATCACTAGTTTAGAAACTACTATGATGAAAAACAATTTAAAATTACCTGATAATCTAATATTTGTAGAATTATGGCTTTCTTTCAAAGATAAGAAAGAGATATTAATAACACCAAATTTATTTATTTTTGTGGCATTTATTAAGGAAAGTCAGTGGTCAGAAAAACCAACAAATGATTTTTTAAATAGGAAGAAACACTTTGTAGAATTTTTAAAGGTAAATGACATAGGTTATGAACAAATAGATAATGAAAGTGAAAAAGTGAGTATCTATCCCTACATTCTAGGTGATATAAAAACACATCTACAAATAATTTATCTAGAAAAAGTTGGTTACTTGCGACTAAAGATATTTTTAAATATGCAATTTTGTTGTTGCCCTTGCTTATATTGTAATCCAAGTTCATCCCTAGTTTACCTATTATGTCTGTTGCAGTGTGATCTGGGTTAAAGTAGACTAATCCTTGTTCTGACAACTAACATGATCTCTTCTCTTACTAGTGGTTTGATAGGGGACAGTTGTGGTTTAATTATGCATAACATACTGCCCGCTAGTCTTCTTCTTCTCTTGCACTGTATCACATAGGCATAAAATTGCGAAATTCTGGGATGTTCAGTTCTAGGTCGTCTTTTACCATTGTCTCTGTGAGTACTCCAGTGTCATAATCAGCCATGGCATTTCTTGGGAGCAGGTTCAGAACTCACCTCAGACCCTCTACATTCCAGTTATATTTGTCCATGGTTGCCAGGCCTCTACACTTCCAGGGTTGAAGGATTTGGGTATCATTGGATCTTTAGCTTGCCCTTTATTAATTGTTACCACTACAGTTTTCTTCCACGGTGCAGGGACCCTTGCTCACAAGAGACACCCATTGTACAGATGCACAAATAAATATCAAATTGGCCACATAATCCTTATATTACTTCAGAAGGAATCCCATCCAGTCCTGCAGACTTTTTTTTTTTCAGACTTAAAATTAAATGCCTAATTTCTTCTTGTGCAAATGGGTACTTAGGTTTATTGTTCCTATGTTGTTGTTGATGTGGTCTTCAGTCCAGAGACTGGTTTGATGCAGCTCTCCATGCTACTCTATCCTATGCAAGGTTCTTCATATCCCAGTACATACTGCAACCTACATCCCTCTGAAGCTGTTTAGTATATTCATAAATTGGTCTCCCTCTACGATTTTTACCCTCCACGCTGCCCTTCAGTACTAAATTGGTGATCTCTTGATGCCTCAGAACATGTTCTACCAACCGATCCCTTCTTCTAGTCAAGTTGTGGCTCAAATTTCTCTTCTCTCCAATTCTATTCAATACCTCTTCATTAGTTATGCGATTCACCCATCTAATCTTCAGCATTCTTCTGTAGCACCACATTTCGAAAGCTTCTATTCTCTTCTTGTCTAAACTATTTATCATACAGGTTTCACTTCCATACATGGCTACACTCCATACAAATACTTTCAGAAACAACTACCTGGCACTAAAATCTATACTCAATGTTAACAAGTTTCTCTTCTTCAGAAATGCTTTCCTTGCCATTGCCAGCCTGCATTTTATATCCTCTCTACTTTGACCAACATCAGTTTCTTGCTCCAAAATAGCAAAACTCACTTACTACATTAAGTGTCTCATTTCCTTATCGAATTCCCTCAGCATCACCTGATATAATTTGATTAAATTCTATTATCCTCTTTTTGCTTTTGTTGATGTTCATCTTATATCCTCCTTTCAAGACACTGTCCATTCCATTCAACTGCTCTTCCAGTTCCTTTGCTGTCTTTGACAGAATTACAATGTCATCGGTGAACCTCAAAGTTTTTATTTCTTCTCCATGGACTTTAGTTCCTACTCCAAATTTTTCCTTTGTTTCCTTTACTGCTTGCTCAATATACAGATTGAATAACATTGGGGATGTGCTACAATCCTGTCTCACTCCCTTCCCAGCCACTGCTTCCCTTTCATACCCCTCGACTATTATAACTGCCATCTGGTTTCTGTACAAATTGTTCATAGCCCTTTGCTCACTGTATTTTACCCCTGCCACCTTCAGAATTCGAAAGAGAGTATTCCACTCAATGTTGTCAAAAGCTTTCTACAAGTCTACAAATGCTAGAAACGTAGGTTTGCCTTTCCTTAATTATTTTCTAAGACAAGTCGTAAGGATCGGTATTGTCTCATGTGTTCCAACATTTCTACGGAATCCAAACTGATCTTCCCCGAGGTCGGCTTCTACCAGCTTCTCCATTCGTCTGTAAATAATTTGTGTTAGTATTTTGTAGCCGTGGCTTATTAAACTGATAGTTTGGTAATTTTCACATCTGTCAACACCTATATTCTTGCCATAACATTTCCTGTAACCTACACTGATCATCTGTCTTTCCTTCTTCACTATCATTGGAAAGTTTTTTTTTTCATTATCAGGGTAGCTGACTATTGCCAACTTTCTGTTACCATCCCATCATTCCTTCTGAGAGTGGATAAGACTGTTGGTGGTCATATTTTCTCACAGACTATTTTATATGGTACACACCAGGGATCGGTTTCTAAGTAGCCTTCAGGAATTGCTTCCATCATTCCATTTTTGTTTTTCACAACTCTTCCTTAAATTGTTGTTTAAAGTACCTGCATCTAGGCAGCCTTCAGACTCTTTCTTCTTGAATCATGCTGCTCTGGTATAGCTTCCTGGCTCGTTTTGTTTTACATCTTAATTTCTGCAGTGCCTCTGTCTAGATTTAATGTACTCCTTTAGAATGAACTCTGCTGATAGGTATTGATGCCTCCATTGCTCTATGCATGAGGCGTGTTTTTTAAGTAAGTACAATTTTGAAATTAAAAAAAAGAGTGCTAAGATATTTCAATAATTTTTGTTTTTACATGAAAGTCTGTACCTTAATCTACTTTTCTACATAATTTCTGTCAATATTGAGGCACTTGTCATAACATTGTACCAGTTTTTGAATACGCTCCTCTTAGAAGTCTGCCATCTGACTTGTTATCTGCTGCATCAACAGTGTTTTGACTTCATCATTGTCTTGAAGACGCTGACCGCCCAGGTGTTTCTTCAAGTGCAGGAACTGATGGCAGTCACTGGGTGCAAGATCGGGACTGTACAGAGGATGATCTAGAGTTTCGCATTGAAAATATGTGATGAGATCTTTGGTCTGATTCGTCACATGCGGATGGGCATTGTCTTGCAGCAAAATGATGCCCTTGCTCAACTTGCCATGTCTTTTGTTCTTAATTGATCAGTAGATTGTGCAATGTCTTACACTAAGCTGCTGCATTGATTGTCTCATTATGAGGCAGAAATTCCACAAGCAATACTCCTTTTCTGTCTCAAAACACTGTGCACATGTTTTTCCGGGCAGAAATTGTTTGCTTAAACTTCACTTTTCTGGGTGAATCTGACCTCCTTACAGCTCCAATCTTGTGCCCAGTGACTACCATCTGTTCCTGCACTTGAAGAAACACCTGGTCAGTCAGCATGTCAAGACGATGATGAAGTCAAAACAGTGATGATGCAGTGGTTAACAAGTCAGGTGGTAGACTTCTATGAGGAGGGTATTCAAAAACTGGTACAATGTTATGACAAGTGCCTCAATATTGGCAGAAATTATGTAGAAAAGTAGATTAAGGTACAAGTTTTCATGCAAAAATAAAATTATTGAGATATCTTAGCACATCTTTTTTTAATTTCAAAACGGTACTTCCTTAAAAAACGTGCCTCGTATCCTCACTGTCAGTTCTTGCACTTTAACATCTACATTATCACCCAGTGATGGATTTCCTGGACACTGAAACACTCTTTTTAATTCTTCCCAGTTAGCGTACTTAATTTTATATTAGGTCCTTATACACACGTTTTCTGTGTCGTCTTAGCCTTAGGCATTCAGTTGTTATTTGTGAAGTTTGAAACACCTTTTCCATACACCATCTCTGCCTACGAACTTGGTATGTGGACTGAAGAGGGTCAGTAGCTGAACAAAATGGGTAACCTACAAAAATAAATGTTTCTTGTGGTCGAGACTTTTCATCTTCATTTTAAAGTACTAAGAAAAACAACTGTTCTCCATGATAAATGTTCTCAAAAATTATTGGGATATTAGTGTAATTTTTCATTAAAATATGTCCTTAATGCATAGGATACTTCTAAATTCCCCCTTCATGTTTCATTGAATCATGATAGGGGCCTTGGGACGGAACTCACTTTTGCAAACATTTTGTTTTCATTTTCCATAATTCAAACATGAAAAGTAATACATCACTTTCTTTCATTTTTGGTATATGAAAGAGGTACTGTAATTTGCTGCGACTCTGCTAATTGTTACATTTTTAACCAACTAACTAATATGGCAACATGCTCTATGTTAACTGCTGTTGTAGGAATGAAGCATGATGCAGACTACAATTAGAAGGAGGTACATATTGCTCAATGACACATGTTAATACTGTATGTTTCATTTGTCCTTTAACATTGCACATAATAGTAAATTTCTTAGAATTTTCTATTAATTACCAGGTTGAGAAAATTCCTGTTTTTTATTTTCTCAGTGGTTGTAGGAGAATGAAATTCATTATTTTACTAATTTCTCTTCCATAGCACAGTTTGCAGTTTCACATTTCTAAGCACAGTTTGCAGTTCCACATTCCTATTTAAAATTATACCCTCTCAGTTTCCACTACAAATCACAAGTAGTGTAATATGAATCTATTAACGACAAAAATAGTTAAAGTATGTGTTTTCTTAAGGTAAAGGACATACAAATACCATGTACTGTGAGAAGAATTCATTGCATTATAGTCTTAATGTAACCCATTAAATTATTTTGTGTCTTTGTTAAGCATTTTGTTGTAGATTATCCCTTTAGTTTCATACAAATTTTACTTTTTTGTAGTGGAGAATTGTTGCATTTTTGGTTTTTGAGTATACAGTATTTTATTTTTAGAAACATAGTGATATAAATGTTTATATTCTTGACAGGGAATGGTTATGGGAGAAGTGAAGCATCAGTTGCCTTATTTCTTCAGCGTAAAAGAGATGCCAAACGGATCTACTGTTCTGTTCTTGGTTCTGGGGTTACCTGTATGGGAGACAGACAATGTTTCTTTCCAGCCACGCAACTACAGTTCACACATCTGCTGAAAGAATTTTATGAGAAGTTTCCTGTTAATCCTTCAGAAATTTCCTATTTAGAGGCTGATGGTTCCGCGGCTTTGGTAAGTAATAACCACCAGATTTTATTGACAAGTTTCACTACTGCCCACAAGACAGTTTCACTTGTTGTCAGTGGGAATGGATTCCATACTGTACAGGTCTTTTTTTATGTGATAAAGCAGATGGGAAACCTATAAATATGTCACAATATGTTATTTATCTAGTTTAGTCAAATTTATTTCAGAGCAATAACTCAATACACAAGGACTGATTTATGTTTCTAAAAATAATAACTCCATCAGTTTACCGTATATACCTACTAACTGGGTGTTGATGACTCAAATTACTATTGTTTTGATGTGCCTCTCATATTATCTAAACCTATCATTTAGATACTGCTATTTACAATTTTATAGTTACAGAACCTTAATTTCTTGTAGCTGTATATGCCTGGACTTGCATGATAGTATATTACATTGAGAAATAAAATAGGAAATTGTAATTCAATAAAGTCTCAGTTTTGGTTTTCAGTTTAAGAAAATATTGCTGTATTTATGGAATTACTGGTTCCGTGTCACTAGTGAGTGTGAAAATTTATTAATTATATTAATCTTGTTGACAAACTGTTACATATTTTCTTGACTTTCTAATGGCTGTGAAATAAACTAACTTCCATCTGCAGCTGTAAACATTTTTGTTCTTGATTAAATCTTGACTCTTTAGATCAAATAAACTAAACTCCATCCAAACAGGCTTCGAAGGGCCCAACAGTACCAACTGACCACAGTGTCATCCTTAGTGAACTGGCATCACTGATTACAGATATTGAGGGGCTTGTGGTTGGCACACTGCTCTCACACTCGTTGTCAGTTTTCATTACCAGAGCCACTGCTTCTCAATCAAGTAGCTCCTCAATTGACCTCACAAGGCCTGAGTGCACCCTGCTTGCCAGCAGCACTCGGCAGACCCAGTCAGTCACCCATCCAAGTGCTAACTAAGCCCAACAGCACTTAACTTTGTTCATCTGTTGGGAAACGGTGTCACCACTGTGGCAAGGCTGTTGGCAATTAAATAAAATACTTTCACAGTGTGTGAATGTTCAGCAGAACCAGTCAGTCACCCATCCAAGCACTAACCAAGATTGACAGCACTAAACTTTGGTGATCTGATGGGAACCAGTGTTACTACTGCAGCAAAGCAATTGGTACTCAAATAAAATGGTTTCAGACATTGTGAACTTTATCGTTCATAAATAACTTGTGGATATCCAGCTTCCAACTGTGGCTAATAGTGTGTCCCCTGTGATAAATGATGTAGTTCAACAGCTGGATGACATAGTGCAAGAGATAGATACAGATTTTTCTAACTATGATCATCAAACATTAATTGTTGTTGTTGTTGTGGTCTTCAGTCCTGAGACTGGTCTGATGCAGCTCTCCATGCTACTCTATCCTGTGCAAGCTTTTTCATCTCCCAGTACCTACTGCAACCTACATCCTTCTGAATCTGCTTAGTGTATTCATCTCTTGGTCTCCCTCTACGATTTTTACCCTCCACGCTGCCCTCCAATACTAAATTGGTGATCCCTTGATGCCTCAGAACATGTCCTACCAACCGATCCCTTCTTCTGGTCAAGTTGTGCCACAAACTTCTCTTCTCCCCAATCCTATTCAATACTTCCTCATTGGTTATGTGATCTACCCATCTAATCTTCAGCATTCTTCTGTAACACCACATTTCGAAAGCTTCTATTCTCTTCTTGTCCAAACTATTTATCGTCCATGTTTCACTTCCATACATGGCTACACTCCATACGAATACTTTCAGAAATGACTTCCTGACACTTAAATCTATACTGGATGTTAACAAATTTCTCTTCTTCAGAAACGCTTTCCTTGCCATTGCCAGCCTACATTTTATATCCTCTCTACTTCGACCATCATCAGTTATTTTGCTCCCCAAATAGCAAAACTCATTTACTACTTTAAGTATCTTATTTCCTAATCTAATTCCCTCAGCATCACCCGACTTAATTAGACTACATTCCATTATCCTTGTTTTGCTTTTGTTGATGTTCATCTTATATCCTCCTTTCAGGACACTGTCCATTCCATTCAACTGCTCTTCCAAGTCCTTTGCTGTCTCTGACAGAATTACAATGTCATCGGCGAACCTCAAAGTTTTTATTTCTTCTCCATGAATTTTAATACCTACTCCGAATTTTTCTTTTGTTTCCTTTACTGCTTGCTCAATATACAGATTGAACAACATCGGGGAGAGGCTACAACCCTGTCTTACTCCCTTCCCAACCACCGCTTCCCTTTCATGTCCCTCGACTCTTATAACTGCCATCTGGTTTCTGTACAAATTGTAAATAGCCTTTCGCTCCCTGTATTTTACCCCTGCCACCTTTAGAATTTGAAAGAGAGTATTCCAGTCAACATTGTCAAAAGCTTTCTCTAAGTCTACAAATGCTAGAAACGTAGGTTTGCCTTTCCTTAATCTTTCTTCTAAGATAAGTCGTAAGGTCAGTATTGCCTCACGTGTTCCAGTGTTTCTACGGAATCCAAACTGATCTTCCCCGAGGTTGGCTTCTACTAGTTTTTCCATTCGTCTGTAAAGAATTCGTGTTAGTATTTTGCAGCTGTGACTTATTAAGCTGATAGTTCGGTAATTTTCACATCTGTCAACACCTGCTTTCTTTGGGATTGGAATTATTATATTCTTCTTGAAGTCTGAGGGTATTTCGCCTGTTTCATACATCTTGCTCACCAGATGGTAGAGTTTTGTCAGGACTGGCTCTCCCACGGCCGTCAGTAGTTCCAATGGAATATTGTCTACTCCGGGGGCCTTGTTTCGACTCAGGTCTTTCAGTGCTCTGTCAAACTCTTCACGCAGTATCATATCTCCCATTTCATCTTCATCTACATCCTCTTCCATTTCCATAATATTGTCCTCAAGTACATCGCCCTTGTATAGACCCTCTATATTAATTATAAATTAATAAAACAAACAATGAATAGAACACAGCATTTAAAGAGAAATTGCTTGAAGAATGCTAAGAAGAGATTTATCAAGTAGACAGTCTAGATGGAAAATTAAACTCTTCCCTAAATCTATTCCTTCAGTTTGAGTCCTCTTTTCTCTTAAAGCAAACTAAGTTAAATGAAACAGAATCAAGAACAAGAGATGGAATACTTGTGAGATTAACTTATCTTGTTCAAGGAATAGAGAGCTTTACTTAATTCAGATAGTAAGCTCTAGCCAAGAGTAGGAATTCCACAACCACCAGTACTGTAAAATCCTCTAGTGGTGAAACACAAGTACTATATATGTTAAATAAAACTCTATAATAATAACACAGCTTCTACATTCAAAAACTTAAAAGCTCCACATTTGACATATATTACCACCCATGCTCTGAACATCTTGACACATTAGTTTGCCCAGACTATCACTATCTCCGGTAGGCCCTGAAATGTGATCAACTCTCCTAGCATTCTCCTCACACAGTGCACTATAGCCTTCCATTGCCCTCTTAACCACTGTAACATACCAATTTACATATAATCACCACAAAAAAATTTATTTTGGAATGACCACCACTTAAATGGATGAGTGCATGAATGTACATGGAAGAACAGTCCATCTTGGGGACAGCCAGTAACAAGTTACTGAACATGTTCTGCAGAATGTCTCAAACAGCATGGCTTTCTGCAGCATTGCACAGAATATTTGGAATCTCCCAAGTGATACTAATTTCCTTGTACTCCAGTGATGGGGACCAGCTTCACAGCATACCTTCATATCTCACTGCCCACTGTTCTCTTGCACTTAACATCCATTAATAAACAATTCCACACTCCATTTTTATTATATTTATTTACTTAATTATTTTTTATTACTGTTTTAATCTTCATCCCCCCCTCTCCTTGTTTTCCTCATCTCCTCATCCACTTTCCTCCTAGGTTTTGATTTCATAATTCATTCCTCTTCCTGTATCAGTTTTCTTTACATCACCTTCCACATCTAGTGTTGCTATTTCCCTGGTTGGTTAATTTTACCATCCTGTACAAACTCTTCTTCAAACTGGTTCTCACCCAACAAAATAGTCTTCACTTCCACATAACTGTAATTCCTCAGGCAGGCGCAGAGAAGTATATAATACTGCTGTGTGCTGTGTGATCCTCTGCCTTATGGCACCATTTAAATGTTGTATGAAGGGGCATGTGGACAGCATACCACTCTCCAAGCTGTTATCACTTTTGCATACCTTGAGACTGCTGCTTATTATTCAAGAATGTCCTTGCTTAGTGTCATAAGAGTGAGTGCATTCTGTTACATTCTACCCATCAAGGAAAAAATCCTGGGAGTACCAGTAATTGAACCTGGATCCTCTGCATAGCAATCAGATACAATGACTGCTCAGCTATAGACATGGGCCTTTGCTTCCATATGTCTCAGTAATTCCTACAACAGTTTAACACCATGCCAATATCAATGTGTGGTTGCATTTACAATAATAAAAGAAAGAAAATTGAAGACAGTATTATGGAAAGAGGAGAGGAAGTGAGTGAAGTGGACAAGGAGTCCACACAGTATAATCAAACTAATGTAATTTTATTTATTTTTATAGTATGTGAAGTTCAGAACTCACATATCAATTGCCCAAAGCTGTTCAGTATAACTCTCAAACATTCTTGAGAAGATATATCTTGAAGTTCTCTGAGTAAGTCATTAAAATTAAAATGAGTTTTGGATGGGCTGCATAGCTCTGTGATACAATGCTCACTTGCAAAAGAGGTCCCCTGGTTTCCATTTCTGGCTGACGCAATTTTTTTTAAAAAAGGTGCACATTCTATGAACGTTTCTGTGAAGTGTCAAATTAAAAAATATCTGTCGCACTCAAGGTTGGTAATTGCTGGCCTAAGTTCTTACCCACCTCTAGCCCTGCTAACTACAATAATCATAATAATAAAGCAATTATCAATTTTTGCAAACTACTGACTTTGCATCCATTTGCATAATTAATGCATACTAGTATGAGAGAGTGCAGGTAGAATAAACATATTTTGTTATTTCTGCACATCTTTGTGTTCATCGTAATTGTTGTTTGGCTGTTCATTTAGATGGTAGATTCTCCACCCCGTGAGACGTAGTTGGGTGGTTTCTTGGAGGTATGTACATCGAAATAATAGTATGTACAGATTATTTTCATTACATCATGTGTTTAATGAACACCCATCTTGTTTCAACACCAGGAAACACACACGGAGCTTTACAACATTTTCAGTTTACAGACTACATGTTCTAACTCCATAAAGCAACCATGATAGACAGATGTACTCCATCACTGCCTGACAGAGAGACTCCAACTATGTTGACTATTATGGAAATATACAAAGATGTATATGAGTTCTGTTCAAAAAATTCGGGAATGTTCATAATTTTGCACCATTGATGTGTTGGGACAAAGTGTGGTCAGCATCCCTGCACACACCTGTGTTTTATGTGTAATTGTCAGAAGTTTCATTGTTGTATGTCTGTTAGTTATTATTCAGTATTTTATTGAGTAGAATGTTGTGTCACAGAGTTTGTAGATTTCGAGTTGGCAGAGTTAGAGGAGCAACATGTATTTAAATTGTGTGAGAAACTCAAGAAAACCTTTACAGAGACACACCAAATGATGCAGGAAGCCTACAGTGATGAGTGACTAAGCCATACTCAGTGTTACAAATGGTTCACACGGTTTAAAATGATCAGACGGAGGTTAAAGATGACGCTCATTCAGGACACCCTGTGGCATCTACCAATGAGGGCCATGTCAGGAATATCAATGAAATTGAGTGTGTCAATTGGAAGCTGACTGTCTGAGAGATTGCAGAAGAATGTAACATTTCAGTTGGATCGTGTCATGAAATCTTGTCACAGCAGCTTGGAATGCACACTGTTGTCACCAAGTTCATCCCACAGTTCATGAGCCAAGACCAGAAAGACCTTCGCCTTTCAACCTGTGAAGAGTTTCTGGATTGCGCAAATGACAAGATGTTCCATAAGAGCTCATCAGGTCAGGTCAAATGTCAAACCATGCTGATAGTTTTGCTTGACTTTGAAGGATTAGTTCATCATTCATTCATCATCTGTGCCACAGGGACAAATTGTTAATCAATAGTACTTTGGGACGTGTTGTGATGCCTGCAAGAAGATGTGAGAAAGAAACAGCCTGAAAGGTGGTGAGACAATTCATGGCTGTTACATCACAATAATGCATCCACACTCTCATCCCTATTGGTGCATGACTATTGCACAAGAAATGAAGTTGCCTCATCCTTTTTTCTTTCAGAAGTTGAAAACCCCGTTGACAGGATGAAGGTTTGCAGTGAGAGATAAGATAAAAGAAAATTCAGCAAAAGAAAAGTCACAGACAGTGCTTCGCGCAATCCACCAAGATGCATACCAAGACTGCTTTCAAAAGTGGAAACGGCTTTGGGGGCAGTGTATCAATTGTAGACAAGATTATTTGGAGAAGATCATTCACAATAAGTAAAAGGTAAAAAATATTTTGTGGAAAGAATTTTGGAATATTTTGAGCAGACCTTGTACATGAGGGCTGTTCAAAAAGTACCCCACTTCTATGTACAACATCAGTCTTTAGTCACATACAATTATTTGACACTAGTCACCTTCAAAGCATTCCCCCATTAGTAGCCTGCACACAACTACCAACACTGCTGCCACCACTAGAAGAATCACTGGAAAGCCTCTTTTGGTATGGCATGCAGATGATCTGTTGAATTCTGTATAATGTCATTCTGAAATCTAGTGTCCTTCAGAGTCTGTTTCTGTTTAGACAAAAGCCAGAAGCCACTCAGTGCTAGATCATGGGAACAGGGAGGTTGACAAAATACAGCCATGTTGTGTTCAGGCAAAAAACTCTGAATTAATTGAGAGCAATGAGCAGGTGTGTTATCATGGTGGAGGTGACACCTGCTCGCTGCCTGTGAGTCTGGCCATGTGCATCTCACTGCTTCATGAAGTCACTGCAGAATCTCTTGGTAGTACTTCTTCTTGACATTGGTACCTTTTGGGGCATGCTCATAGTGGACCATGTCATTTTAGTAAAAAAAGATGGTCAGCATGACTTTCACATTGATGCCAACCTGCCTCGCTTTTTGGGTCTTGGGAATGATGAATGCATCCATTGCAGTGCATGGAACTTTGTTTGGGGGCTGTACTCATACACCCAGGACTCATCACCAGTGATCACTGTGTTAAGAAAGGTGGGATTACTGTTCACAGTATCCAGTGTGTTCTATATGATCTTCGAACAAAGTTGTTTCTGCTCAGTTGTTAGCAACTTTGGCACAAACTTTTCTGGGATCTCCCTGATGTTCAAATGTTTTGTTAAAATGCAATGAATGGATTCAGTTCTAATTTTAACCTCATCTGCAAGTTTTCTGATCATAATTTGCCTATCCTGCCCAGAAGGATCCTTACATTTTGTGCAGGAACAGCTTAATTCTGATTGGCTGTTGATCTAAATGACCAATCAGAACGTTCCTTCCTGATCATTCTCACAGCAAATCTTGCCATACCCAGTCACTAATTTGATAGTAATTAACATTGTGCAAAATATTCTTCAAATTGATAAATAAACTTATTCTGCCTCTAACTTCCATTCTGGCTGCTTTTATACAAAAGCATGCTTACACAGGCATACGTCACGTGAATTGTGGTTGCAACATAACTTTCCCATGGTTCGTTTGTACAAGGTTTTACATAAAATGAAATATTAAACTTTAATATATGAGTGGTCTTTTGCTAGAATGAACTAAGTGACATTTAGTTAGTTTTGAGAAATAAAGGACTGAAGTTATGAATTTACAGCAACTTATTTATTCAAAAATAAACTTTTACAAGCATTTTGAGCCTTGTAGCACATTGTTTAATTACAGTTTGAAACTTAAAACTACAGAGAAAAAATCTAAAATATGAGGTTTGTCCGGAAAATACATATAAAAGTTGAATAATAACATTATTTTACAAATATTCAGGTATTACAATATGGTCTCCTTCAAAGTACTCACCCTGAGATGCAATACACTCCTGCCAACGCCATTTCCACTGTTGATAACATTGCTGAAAGTCTTCAGTTGTGATGTTGTTCAGTTGCCGTGTTGTTTCTGCCTTGATGGCTTTCACATCTTCCAAGTGCCACCCCTGAAGCACCATTTTGCATTTTTGGGAACATGAAGAAGTCACATGGGGCTAAATTGGGTGAATAAGGTGGGTGGTCTGTCACGGTGATTGAGCTTCGGACCAAAAACTTGTGCACAGCGAGTGACGTGTGAGTGGGCGCATTGTTGTGATGAAGGATCCACCTGCCCCCTTTTGCCAACTCCGGTCGAAATCGGGCCACACGAGCTCTGAGATGTGTCAGAACTTCAAAGTAAAAATTTCTGTTCACTCTCTGGCCAGAAGGGACAAATTCTTGTGAACAATGCCCCTAGAATCAAAGAAAACAATCAACATTGTCTTCACATTGGACCTTGATTTTTGTGACTTTTTTGTTCTCGGTTCTCCTGCTAGTTTTCATTCCTTGCTTTGAGATTTGAGCTCCACATCGAATTCGTAAAACCAGGACTCGTCTCCAATGATGACTCGGTTGAGAAAGTCTCTCGTTCCTCTGCTTCCAACCAATCCTCACAGCACTCAACCCTCGTTGCTTTCTGTTCTGGCGTCAAGAGCTTCGGTACGATTTTCACACACAATTTCTTCATTTCATGTTTTTGTGTCAGGTTTTCGTGAATGATTGTTTCGGGGACTCACAGCTCATGAGCAATCATTCTGACTGTCAATCTACAGTCTTTAAGAACACAAGCCCAAATTCGTTCAACATTTGCATCGGAACTCGATGTCGACGGGCGTCCTGGGCGAGGGTCATCGTTCACTTCTTCTCGGCCATCCCGGAACCTTTTTAACCACTTGTTCATGGTTGGTTCCTTCAGAGAATTGTCTCCGTAAACCTGTTTCAAACACTCAAAAATCTCACAGCCATTCTTGCCTAGCTTTGCAAGAAACTTGATGTTGACGCACTGTTCCTCAATCAGAGAGAGCTCCATGCCGACGGCAGGTGAAAAAGGGTAACTGTCAACAAGCTGCCGCATACTCCCACCTTCACGCAGAGTGCTCTGACTCGAAATGAGCATTGATGGGATTGATTACAGCAGTAGTTCCACCTGGCAGTGACTGCAACTTGTAACATAAAGACATTATTCAACTTTTATACGTATTTTCCGGACAAACCTCATATACATGTACGTCTGGTTATTTTGTTGTCACATCACATTAATGCACTTCAGTACAAAATATAAAGTAAAGTTTTCTTGTTTTTGTATTATATCATATATAGATCTATTTGGCAACTGAAACACACAGATATAATTTCAGCATTTACGTAATACAGCATTATTAAGCGATTTTTGGAATTAGGAGAGAACATTGGAATATACTTAAGGTGATGATTATGCTTCCCCATTACTCATCTTCTTCATTACTGTCACTGCTCATTTCTGATACTTCAGTCATTTTGAGACCCTTATAGAATTCATGGTATGTTGGGGGTACATACATTGGAAGGCTCTGAATCTCTTTCAGTTTCTCAGGGCGTAGAGTGCGCCGTAATGGATACAGTGTAGGTAGCATAATTTGACTGAGAGAACAGTGGCGAGCTTTTAATCATTTATTTAAATTCACTGAAGAGTATTCTTCCATGTCATTGTGGCTGTATTTGTACTCCATTATCCCTGGCTTCTCTTTTGAAAATCTTATTTCCTTAACCCTAAGCCACTCAACCTTTTCTCCAGAAAGATTTACTTTTCTGTTAGTCACTGCTTTTTCGAGTAGCATAGTACTTTTGAAGTCACTACAATCCATTTTTAAAACTTCAAATTTACCTTTCTTCACTCTGGCATTCTCAATATATAATACAATAAAGCTGTTCGGGGGCAAATATTTCTGGATAATGCTGTAGTTTCATCTCTATATCCCCAAAATCACTGTCATTCGGAAGATACGAGTGACCAGGTTCAGCAAATTTGTGCGTAATTTCGTCAATGTTAGTTTTGTCACTCTGAACCAAATACATCCAAATTGTCATAATTTTAAAATTCCTGTTTTGCCTCCCACATGAATCTGACCATACTATCATGCTTGGACCAATGTCATGAGATTTGACATACTTCAATACACAGGAGCCTACCTCTTGAGCTCCCCATGAAGCAGTACTTTCATTCCAGCAATGCATTACTGCCTTTCCACTTTTAAAGTCATGAATTCCAAGATTAAAGCAGGATAGTTGACATTTATAGTATGCAACACCTGTTGTCAATTTTGGCAGCAGTAATGCTTTCTGCAAATCAAATGAAAAAACTGTAAGATTATCTGCTGTCTTGGAGTTCTCCATATCCCTTTTCAGACAATCTCTTGCAGCTCCAACCTTCCTGTGGTGCAATTCCTACTCCTTTCTTAATCTTTGTAGCTTCTCAGTGTCTGCCTCACCAGCTCTAAGTGTCTCCTCTGCTATAATTAGCGTGTTTAGCCTTTCACATGTTTGACATGTATCCTTTTGAGGAGGCTTGAAACTGAGATTGAAGTCTCGTCTAAATACTTTTTCGTACACTGATTGGCTGGGAGGTTTAACATTGGGATCTTCTTCTTCCAGCTTATCAATGAATAATCTGTACATCAAACTAAGATTAAGTCTACTGTCCAAGTACTTTTTTGATGAATCTCTTCTGCAGTAGTGACTCGATGTACTGGGAAAACTATTAATATGATTATGGATGTGGATAATAACTGAGTCAGCACTTTTATTATGAGGTACATGTTTTCTACGCTGGTCACATAAAGAGCTTGTCTTTGCTTTGGCTGTGGCTCAATGCACTCTGCTGCCAGAAATCTGTTGTTTCTTTAGATAAGTTTCTTTGCATGCCTTCACATCATTTCCATCCACACTAGGAATATAAAAGTTCCTAGAAAACTTCTTCTTGTCAGTTTTAGAACGCTTCCTTTTAATGGGAACATTTTTAACTGAACCAAATATTATTGATGTCTGCACATCCCATGACCCACTTCCATAAAATGTGTCAAAAAACTTTCTTCTCTCCTCAAAATTTATTTTTTGCCACCATTTTTGTCTACATGAACAATTAAAATCAACAAATGTCTTTCCTGGGACAGTCTCCCCTTTTACTGTTAATGTAAGTTTCCCCACTATATCGCTTCTTCTTCCTTAGGGTTTTCTTCCATTGCTCCCTGATTCCTTTTTTTTCTTTTATTGCCAGAAATTTCATGTTCATCTGAAAAACAAATCAGATCTTAGATCTACAAATTCATTTTCAAAACTGATTTATTAAGAATGCCAATCATGAGACCAAGTTACGATATTCCATTTCATTACTTTGTAGCTGACGAATATGCGAAATACAATTCTTTCAGGAACTCTTCTGCCAGAGTGAACCATCTCCACATTAAATCGTATTTCCTGCCCTAAATAAAGAGGTATTTCTTTCCACGGGGTCAGTTTTTCTCTCCCCTCATTATTTAGGGCAGCACTGGCCGAAATATCGACATACACTCACTATCGATTGTGCAGTGACCTTAGATTTACTACTTGTGGTCATGATTTGTTCTGGCATATGAGGTAAACAACATAACCTCCAATTAATGAGTTTATTCTATAAACTAAAGTATCACTAGTTATTAAAATCCACTTACCATTTGATGATTGAGAGGCACCAACATTAGGTTCATATCCATCAGAAGAACTAGAACTAAGCGACTCATCTTCACAATTATCATCATTTTCTGCCATTGTGCGGGAACTTGTGCTTGAGCTATATAACGTGGTAGCCATCTTGTGATGCCGCATGGTTCACTTTGGAATAAGAGAATTAATAGTACCAACCCTCTGCCAAAGAAATCCCTTGCTACAGCAACAAAATGAGGTGAGTTGCCAGATAGTTCGTTTTGTCATAAGACAAAATGAAACCCTATCATCTTAAAATGGTGAAGAACTCAATTTTTTTTTTTAAAATGTCACTTTGTTCATTCTGGCATAAGACCACTCATATGTCCCACATACGCTCTCTCAGTCATTCTCATGCACTCACACAACATAATAAAATCAAATAATAAATTTGACTGATTTTTGTATTACATAATCCAAAGTGACTAAAGTTTTAAAACGGAAATTCTAATTAATTGATTTTTATGCACTGACAATTTTGTAATGGCTTCAAATGATAATGAAAGTCAATTTGCTAGTGTTCCTAACTTGGTTTTAAAAAACTAGCATAGGTTTTAGGACTTTTAGGTAATTCTCTTTATCTCTGGAACTATAATAAATAAAAATCCAAAATTTGGACGGCATCATTCCATTAATAACAAAAGGCTGTGTACCAAATGTGAACTAACTCGGATAATAACTAATATGGATTATTTAGATTCATAGAGGGTATGAATCTTCGTATCAACTGAATGTTATGCTATGCAGTTCACACGGCAGGCAGTGCCAGCTGTGCTGTGAGCCGAGGGAACAAAAACGTAGCCATCCTGCAGCCACCGTACTAGAAAGCTGCCTGCCTTACTGCAATGAATGTTATCTCGTAAGAACTTGCTGCGTTACAAGATGTCCAAGCTGACACAAGGCAGGCTCCCCCGCAGTCAGTGACCTTATGTAGTGACAGCTGTGAATAGCAGTTCAGGCACACAGATGCCCTGCGCTGAAGCCAGGACCCTTGAAGTGTGATGGAATACTGGATGAAGACACCATAGCTGAGCCCACCACTGTATGGCTTTGGCTCATAACCCAAAACTGTCAGGTCTAGTAGCGGCTTGCAGACCAGCAGCTTGCTGATGCTAGGTGAAGTGGAAGCTTTTTCATCCCACATTTGACTGCACAGCGTTGGCTATTGTCAGAAGCCCCAGAACCAGTCTTAATACAAATGCAAGTGCTGCTAAGAGCTGACCATGTGTATTATAGTTGCTGTGGCCATCAATGTTGTGACAGGAGTTTGCCTCAGTCATGCAGGTAACTCAGGAAGCACAGTGTTGAGTCATAGCTTGCGGAAACTTAGCCCACCACTATGGTACTCTATGGCATTGCAGCATGCTGTTCCAGCAGTATTCTAGCACACAACAGAAGTATTTCATAGACAGCTTGCTTGTATGAAGTCTGGTCTGTGCTTGTTGCCACAACAGGCAAGAAGAAATAAACTCTCTGAGGTTTCCCATGACATTGTTATCTGTCAGAGACAACTAAGGACTTGGTAGATCAGGTGAGCAGAATGGAGAGCACCATGAAAAAAGATATAAAAATATGATAAATAATAGTAAAATAAGAATAATGGAGTGCAGTTAAGTTATGTCAGGTGATGCAAAGTGAATGAGATTTATAAATCAGACACTCAAAGTAATGAATGAGTTTTGCTATTTAGAGAGTAAACGAATTGATAGTGCAGAAGTAAAGGTATTATAAAATGTAGACTGGCAATACCGAGAAACATTTTTTTTTTATTTGAAAATGAGAAACTTGTTCATATTGAATTTTGGATGGAACACTTACTGAATCCATTAACAATGTTTTTCTTGTGTAATGGATTGGTAGATGTAGTGAGAATTTACAACTATTTAAACTATAATAGAAGGAAACATTCCACGTGGGAAAAATTATATATAAAAACAAAGATGAGGTGACTTACCGAACGAAAGCGCTGGCCGGTCGATAGACACACAAACAAACACAAACATACACACTAAATTCAAGCTTTCGCAACACACTGTTGCCTCATCAGGAAAGAGGGAAGGAGAGGGGAAGATGAAAGGAAGTGGGTTTTAAGGGAGAGGGTAAGGAGTCATTCCAATCCCGGGAGCGGAAAGACTTACCTTTGGGGGAAAAAAGGACAGGTATACACTCGCACACACGCACATATCCATCCACACATACAGACACAAGCAGACATATTTCCTTTCCGGAGGTGGGAAACCAGGAGATTGGATAGTTTTTTGAGGTGGAGGGTGGCATGCTGTTCTAATTTACGGTTGGCCTGTAGGAGGATGCTCTGAACAGTCGGTGTGGATGTGGGAGAGGAAAGATTAAGGACTTTTATTAAGGATAGGAGTTGACGGGTGTGTTCATTGGCTGAGTTGATGTGTAGGTGAAGGATTAGGTGGGTGAGGGCAATGGATTGTTCAGTTTGGAACTGGTATAGGGACTGATGGAAGGAAGGGTTGCAGCCAGAGATGGGAACTTTAAGTGTGAGGCCTTTGGGGGTGATGCCAAATGTCAGACAAGCCTGAGAAAATAGAATATGGGAGTGTAATCTGGCTAGGGCGAAGGCATGTTTGCGGAGGGAATGTAAATAAAACTTAATGGGGTCGTTGTGGGGGTGTTGTGAGGGTGACATGGTATTAGAAGCTAGAAAGTGTAACATGAGGTGAAGTGAAAATGAAAGTAAAAATATATGGGGAGAGATAAAGGTGAACCGGAAAGTAACTGGAGATCTGGAATGAAAAAAGGCGAAAAGGTGTTGGTTACAGCTGGGCTATGTTGGACTTGGGTTGGTAGACAGCGATGCGCATAAAGGTTAGGTGGTTGTGTTGCCGCCAAAACACGTTAAAGGACGGAGAAATCTGGGAAAATTTCGAAAAAACTGCGTGTAGTATATTAAAAGGAGTGGTATTATGGTGGCAGATTATGAAAATGAGGCTAACAATTGTCTGACGAAGAAATAATGGCGTTAAAACCTGTGGGAAGCGGCTAAATATGATCAGTGATGTGGGAAAAACGGAAATGGAAATAAAGCGAAAGTTATTAGAACTGGCCGAAATGGTTGTTTAAAAGGTGAAAGGAGCTGTTTGTGAACTAGAAACGGTGGATATTATAGCGGTGGTAGTGCTGAAAGCGGCAAAAAAATTTTTTTGGTTATGGTTTGGAAGTGGGTAACGTATTATTGAGTATATATATAGGCGGGATAAAATAGTATAGCAGATTACGGTAAAAAGGAGAAGGTGAATACAAAGTGAAACTACTGGCAAGAACAGAAAGAGTCTGTATGTGTGGATGGATATGTGCGTGTGTGCGAGTGTATACCTGTCCTTTTTTCCCCCAAAGGTAAGTCTTTCCGCTCCCGGGATTGGAATGACTCCTTACCCTCTCCCTTAAAACCCACTTCCTTTCGTCTTCCCCTCTCCTTCCCTCTTTCCTGATGAGGCAACAGTGTGTTGTGAAAGCTTGAATTTAGTGTGTATGTTTGTGTTTGTTTGTGTGTCTATCGACCGGCCAGCGCTTTCGTTCGGTAAGTCACCTCATCTTTGTTTTTATATACAACTATTTAAACTGATTTATACAATGAGCTGAATTACGATTTTTAATTCATTATTCTTGTAACCCTTTTCTGTTATCTGATTGTGACCACATTTTGATCACTTGACTGCTAAAAAATTATGACATAACTTTTTTCATGAGTGTAGTTAGGAATACTTTGTAACTATGAGGCACTTCCTGTACATCCTGGTGAAAGTACTCTAAAGCCATAATATGTTGACAACATACTTCTCATGTGCTTTTTCCATTTCAATTGGCAATCCACATGCAGCCCTAAAAAATTTGTGTTCGTTATTTTATCTGTATAATAATCATCTACATTTAAGGTGAAAGTGTTAATTAATTTCTTCAAACCAGAATTTATACTGTTTCTTTCCTTTTTGTTCAAAATTAGTTTATTGCCTCTTGATCAAGGGTAAGCATCACTGTGGATTTCATTTGCTTTTTGTACGAGGAGTTCTGTTGTGTTATCAGGAATTATATTGATGCTGTCATTC
Source organism: Schistocerca americana (assembly GCF_021461395.2). Classification (NCBI taxonomy): domain Eukaryota; kingdom Metazoa; phylum Arthropoda; class Insecta; order Orthoptera; family Acrididae; genus Schistocerca; species Schistocerca americana. The sequence continues at coordinate 235,595,638 of NC_060123.1, read as the reverse complement.
GCAAAAGAGAACTTTTTCCCCTTTATATAACATTGTCTGGAACAGTAAGGATCCTACTATGTTACCTGTAGGAACTGCTGCATTAATGTATTTTGGAGCTTACAAATAAAATTTCACTTCATCTGAGACTGTATTGTCTCTATTGTATGCATCCTGTTTTCCATGCATGATGGAATCATTAATTTGCTACTCCTCTTGTTATTAATCATTCTACAGTGTGTCTTGAAAGACGCCCAGGAGGGGTTGATGGGTCATGTGGCATGGCCATCAGCTGCTGCCACCGCATCCGCTGGCTGCCGCAGTACCAGACTTGTGTGTGTGTGTGTGTGTGTGTGTGTGTGTGTGTGTGTGTGTGTGTGTGTGTGTGTGTGTGTGCGCATGCGCGTGCGCACGCATTTCCCCTGAGTTAATCACAAACAATATCGCCATTCGTTTAACTTAAGTTTACCTTTTTTACAGTAGGTGCTGAAAATGATGTCCCTCTATGCTAAGAGGAGTGTGACACCTCGTGAACACATTAACAAAGGCTCAATGAACTTCGGTTGCCAAAATCTGGGAAATGACTAGCTGAGTCCTATCTTCCACCTCTTCTAGCATGTTGGAATTAGTTGCATACACTTTATCTTTTAACATTCTTCAAGGATAAAAATCACACAGATTTAGTTCTGGAAAAGGAGGAGGCCAGTCAATCATCTTATCATCAAAAACACTTCATACTGCTGTCATAGAAGCATTGGTGATGTGTGGTCTTGCATTGTCCTGCATGAAATAACAACATATCTTTTCGTTAGGTGTTAGTTCTTGAAAAAAAGGACACCGTATATTGTTCACATACTTCTTGGAATGTATTGCTTCATGGAGATTGGTGTTATTGTTTAGTGGAAAAAGATGGGCCAATAATTCGTCTTGTACTAATTGCCCACCAAACTCCTGTTTTCACATCATGCAGAGGTTGTTGATATTATTCATAAGGATTTTTGGAAATCCAATGTCGATTGCTCTGAGAATTTATGTACTCTAACTAATGGAGCCATGCTTCATCAGGAAAAAAAGTATCTCAGAATTAACATCCCCATTGTGCACAGACTGTAACAGCCAGTTGCAACAATGATGTCAAGCAACAGAATCTGAGCAGAATGAGATTTTCACTCTGCAGTGGAGTGTGCACTGATATGAAACTTCCTGGCAGATTAAAACTGTGAGCCGGACCGAGGCTTGAACTCGGGACCTTTGCCTTTCGCGGGCAAGTGCTCTACCAGTTTGGAAGGTAGGAGACAAGGTACTGGCAGAAGTAAAGCTGTGAGGACAGGGTGTGAGTCGTGCTTGGGTAGCTCAGTTGGTAGAGCATTTGCCCGCGAAAGGCAAAGGTCCTGAGTTCAAGCCTCGGTCTGGCTCACAGTTTTAATCCGACAGGAAATTTCAACAGAATCTGAGTTCCTCAGCTGACGTACTACAATTATTTTGTATGGTTTCAGTTTCAGTTTGTGCACAATTCTATGAGCACATGTTGAAGTCCCAAATGGTGATGAGATACTCCGGACTTCTTTCCAAGGCCTCCCCTATCTTGTCTGATTTATTTTTGGTTAAAACACTAGGTGCTCTAGGCCTTCATTTATGTAACGAAGATCCAGTCTCTTGAAATTTCTTCACTAATCTACATATCACCGAATCATTGGGAACATGAACACTATGAAATTCTTGTATGAATTCAAGCTGACATTTCACATACAATTCTGTTTATGCATAGTTCAACACAAGATTTGATCCTTAGTGTATACCGAACCAAATAGAATCTCGACAGGAAACTCAAAACAAAACACCCAAATGCTCAGGCACACAGTACAGAAGACATGCGCATGTTATTTCTGTGACATATGGGCAGAGAAAGCCACAGATTCAGTGCAGTTGTGATAGTGATATCTAGTAATGACATTTAGCAACAATATTTGAAGCGATTTAACTTGACAAAAAAAACTTAAAAGAAAATACTGTACACTGTGTCCCACAGTGTAGCGAGCATATCTAGACATATCAGGGGTCCCACATCACACCAACTGCACATGCCCCACACCATTACAACAGAGCCTCCACCAGCTTGAACAGTCCCCTGCTGACAAGCAGGGCTAAGGATTGTCTCCATACCCATACACGTCCATCCTCTCGATACAATTTGAAATAACACTCGTCTGCCCAGGCAACATGTTTCCAGTCATCAAGAGTCTAATGTCAGTGTTGACGGGCCCAGGTGAGATGTAAGGCTTTGTGTCATGCAGTCATCAGGGGTACATGAGCTGGCCTTTGGCTCCAAAAGCCCATACTGATGATGTTTTGTTGAATGTTTTGCACGCTGACACTTGTTGATGGCCCAGAATTGAAATCTTTAGCAGTTTGCAGAAGGGTTGCACTGCTGTAAAACTGAACAATTCTCTTCAGTCATTGTTGGTCCTGTTCTTGCAGGATCTTTTTCGAGCTGCAGAAATGTTGGAGATTTGATGTTTTACCAGATTCCTGATATTCATGGTACACTCGTGAAATAGTCATATGGGAAAATCTTCGCTTCGTCCCTACTTCAGAGATTTTGTGTTCCATTGCTCACGTGCTGAATATAACACCACATTCAAACTAACTTAAATCTCAATAATCTGCCTTTGTAGCAGCAGTGACTGATCTCACAACTGTGCTAGACACTTGTTATCTTATGTAAGAGTTTCTGACCACAGTGCCATATTCTGCCCGTTTACATATCTCTGTATTTCAATACGCATGCCTACCCCAGTTTCTTTGGCACTTCATTGTATATATTTCTTAGAGTGGTGGCAACAGAGAAAGATGCTTATAATTTTCTATGTCTTCTGTATTACCTATAAAAATGGATAGTCTAAGATGGAACAACAACCATATTATGTAAAGGATAGATTGATACTTGTCATGTAGAGGAGACGTTGAGTCATAGCAAGCCACAAATAAAAGACTGCTACACTTTTAAGCATTTGACCAAAGGCCTTATTTGAAAGCAGACAACACACACACATTCACATAAGCTTGCCTCAGACAAACATGACCATCATCTCTGACTGCTATGTGAGTTGTGCTTGTGTGAATGTGTATGTGTATTTTCTACTTCGGAAGAAGGCCTTTTGGCCGAAAGCTGAAATGTGCAGCACCTACCTGTGATTCATCGTGTCCTCTACATGGTGGGTAGCTATCTATCTTTCCATGATATTGTTGTTTCCTATTTTTAAGAGAGGTATAACTTTTGCTCACTTTAGATCTTTTGGTAAGTTACCTAAGTTGAAGTTAATTTATAGTTGCCAAATTTTAATTTTTTTAAACATTTGTGGTGTTCTCATGAATTCAAGCTCTATGATAGGTAACATTATCATAGTACTTTCTTTTTTCCCCCACAGAAATTACATCTGTTTCTGGGAATTTTTGTCATAACTTTCCTTGCGATGTATTCATTCAGATAATTTGCAATTTTGTGTATCATTTATTGACCAATTCGTGCCCTTTAGCTGTAAATTAATGTGCAAACAATCTAAGAGGACTCATATTCTATCCTGAATCATTAATATAGATTAAGAATGGCACAAGGCCTTCCTTGGGGAACCTGAGATATCACTTTGGTTTCACTAGAAGATTTTTCTGTCTATGATCTGTGACCTTTCTGGCAGGAAATCATGATTCCATTCGCTTAACTGAGATGATAATTCATAGGCATGCAGTTTGATAGAATCTATGTGGCAGATTAACATCTATTAGTTTGATACACTGGCCAGTCTGTGTGTGATTTCTACTTAATTTTATGAACTTGTCTTGGAAATCAATATTGTTTCTTGTCTGCACCTCAGAAATGCAAAATGCAAACTATTAAAATAGCAATGCACACAGACAAAATTGACAAGATTTGCATTCAAACAATGCCAATGAATTTTCTCCCTTATAATTTCTGTCAGTTCTCATTATAATAAAAGCACCCACTTGAAATGCAACAGGCATTTCAATATTTAATGTTTTGCAATGCACCATGTGGGAGGTGTGACTCAGGGCTACAAAATAAAATAATTTCTCCTCTAAATAGTAGTGCCTGCAATGCAGTTTGAATTATCAGGATACTTTTTTGGCACACTAATCACAAATAAATGTAAATGGCACACCATTGTTAGATTGTAACAATTTGTTACACCACTCAGACTGTGGCATAACACATACAGAACTGACATGACAGAACTAAACCAGAAGTGCGCTAGCACTGATCTAACCCTTTCTGCCATGGTTTTAGTCATGTGCCTTATGTTAACTAACAAGAATGAAAATTAAGTACATACATTGTTGATTACCTGCTTCTTATGAATTAAAATTAAAGTTTCACAAATCTGAAGAGTTTAGTGATGAATTAAGCTTACTTCTGATTTGAATTTACATGTAGAGTAACATTTTTATAAGCATTATCTCCCACAAATGCTCAGATCCAATTGAGCAAACAGTTCATTACATGAAAACATTAATTAATTTTAAATTCTGCTGAATTAAAAGTTACTAGTGTGTTTTTACAATATTATGTTAAATATAAGTATTGGTTCTCTGCCTAAACTTGCCACAGTGGTAACACCAGTTCCCTTCAGGTCACCAAAGTTAAGCACTGTTGGCCATGGCTAGCATTTGGATAGGTGACCATTGGGATCTGCCAAGTGCTGTTGGCAAGTTGGGTCCACTCAGCCCTTGTGAGGCCAACTGAGGAGCTACTTGACAGAAGAGGAGTGGTTCCATTCATGAAAACTGGCAATGGCCAAGAGAACACTGTGCTGACATGTCTCTCCATACCTGCGTCCAGTGACACCTACCGGCTAAAGATGACCTGGTCGTCGGTCAACACCCTTGGGACTTGCAAGACCTGTTCAGATGGGGTTTCTGCCTAAAAAATCAAGAAATCAAAATGTTTCTGTCTGTTTACATTCATATTATGGTGGCAACCTGTAACAAATAATGTATATTGAACTTACAATGGAAATCAGCAATCTGTCCTGCAGAGGGTTTGTTTTGTACAGATACGTTGATATATAAAATGGATAGCTGACTGCAATGAATTTACATGATGACCAATGTTCCTACCATAATGTACTGTTGACATGGTATCAATAAATCGTGAATACATTGTCCGATTCTGCTATTTTACACACTCTCATAATTAAAATAACACAACTGCCAAATCATGGCATGAAGTTTCTGGTATTACCAGACCTGGTCACAATAGGTCAAACTCTTAAGGAAAAGAGACAGTACACTAGTAAACTGATAAAAAAGTTGTGTTTTAGCTTGCTCTGCATTTAGAAGTGTCTCTCATTAGTCTGATATTTATACAGGGGATAATATTTTGGGACAATATTCATAATTTTAGTAAGGGCTTTATAATTTATCACTATTAATGTTCAGTTTCACTGAACTGTAAAATAAATGCTTGTATAAAACTGACAAAACAAGATATGAAAATAATTTTCATGTACGGTACATTTTACATATCTTTCCAGGGTAAAAAAAGTGGAATTTTTTTTATCATCATGAAATTTTTAAAATAAGATTTTGAAATGAAAGTATTCGCTGTTTCTTTAATTATTTGAGATACTAATTTGCAGCTGTTTGAATATAACTAGAATTCAGATAATGCTCTTAACAAAAGTGAAAACCGTGTATCTTTAATGACAAATTTGTGACCATTGACTTGCTAGTCTAAAGGTTGTGTGTTTCCTATGGAATATTCAGACAGATGAATCCTATGCACCACTGAAGGCAGCCAATATGGAATGGTGAGCAATAGGGAAAGAAATCAAGTGTTGTCTGCTGTGTGTCATCTGTAGCATCAAATTCAGGCTTGACTTTCTCGTGGACAACAGCATTAATCTGACAGTGACAAATTCTCTCCTGCTCTCCTTGTTTCTGGGGCTTTGTTCAGAAAATGCTAAGGAATTGCATTCTTGGTTCCAAACAGAATGCACAAATGATGAGAGGCAAAAGTCAGTAGAAAGTCATACATCTGCAAATAGACTGATGTGCAAAGCGTACAAAAACTTCCAGTGTCATGCTTTTGTAAAAGATCTTGCTGAGAACTCAAGAAAATTCTGGTACTATGTAAAATCGCTGTGCTGGTTGAAGGCTTCTGTCCAGTCACTCACTAACCAGTCTGGTGTGGTAACAGAAGATAGCTAAAGGAAAGCTGAAATATTAAATTTTGTGCTTAAGAAATAATTCCTATAGTAGAATCATACAAACATACCATTATTTCACTGTCACATAGATTCCCACCTGGAGAACATAGTAACAGGCATTCCTGGCACTGAATAACAACTGAAAGTGTTGAAAACAAGTAAGTTGCCAGATCTTGATGGAATCCAAGTTCAATTTAACAGACAGTACATTATATCAATGGCCTCTTACTTAGTTTTCCTTTATTTTGCATCTCTCACCCAGTGCAAAATCCCATACACCTGGAAAAATGTGCATGAAGGGACAGATCCACAAAATTACAGACCAGTAATCTTAACATTGGTTTGCTGCAGAATTGTAGTACACATTCTAAGTTATAATATAATAAATTTCCTTGAGACAGAGAACCTTCTGCTCACAGATCATCATGGATTTAGAAAGCATTGCTTATGCAAAACTCAGCTTGCCCTTTTCTCAAATGACATCCTGCCAGCCATGGATGAAGGGCAACAGTCAGATTCCATACTTTAGATTTCTGGAAAATGTTTGACTTGGTGCCCCATTGCAGACAGTTAACAAGGGTCTGAGATTATGGATTAGGTTCCAAGATATGTGAGTGATTCAAACACTTCGTAAGTAATAATACCACATATATTGTTCTCAAAAGTGAGTGTTCATGGGAGACAAGGCTATTGTCTGGTGTGTCCCAGAGAAGTGTGACAGGATCAATCTTATTCTCTGGGTACACAAATGATATGATGGATAAAATGAGCAGCAGTCTGTGGTTGTTTTCTGATGATGCTGTGGTGTACAGCAGGGGTGACAACACATCAGTTGCTGTCTACTGGTAGACTGTTTATTTGGTAGATCACATGAATACTGAGAGCATAAAAGGAAAATCATTGAACAAAAATGATGTGTTTTTCATAGTGTTGAATATGTGTGCTCGTTAAACTCAATATAAAATTTGAAATTTTCCCGGCGAATCAACTGTTCAAAAAGATTTTGGGCTTGCAGCAAGTTGTCATAAACTTCATTGCACAATATTTTGTCTGGACAACTGCCAGCCATCTTCAGGTGAGCCAAACAAGGACAGATGAAGACATTCTACGCTCCGTCTTATATAGTGCGCTGATAGTACTGCTGTGCATGCATTGCAGTTGTGGAGACAGAACGGCCACACCACCCAGCGACAGCGCCCTTGCTGGTGGAACTGCAGCAATACTCAGCTGCCGTCAGTATTGTCACTGGCCGCAGCTATCGAAGTTTTCTGGTGTCTTCGTCTCGAGCAAATTTCGGAGGTGATGGGATTCCATGTGTTATTCACTTGGTAACCACTGTAATGGTTCATTAGATTTCCCGCATTGCATATTTCAATGGATTCTTTGTTAATGGAGTCCCAAAAAGTTGTTGCTGTGGCCATAATCTAAGTTTTGTCGTACTACATTGAATGTCCATTAGAAATACAATGTTCCGCAACTGCAGACTTACTGGGTTGCAGTAGGCGAGTGCAACATTGATGTTCTGTGCAATGCTCTTCCACACAGTATTTTCACCAAATAGCATGTCAATGTGGTATTTTTACAAAATACCGTGTCAATGTGGTATGGCCTATATAGGACAGACAACATGTACAGTGGAAGAGTGTTGTACAGAACATCTATGTTGCACTCGCCTACTGCAACCCAGTAAGTCTGCAGTTGTGGAACATTGTATTTCTAACGGACATTCAATGGAGTACAACAAAACTTTGATTTTGGCCACAGCAACAACTTTTTGGGACTCCATTATCAAAGAATCCATTGAAATACGTATTGTGGGAAATCTAATGAACCATGACAGTGGTTACCAATTGAATAATACACGAAATCCTGTCATCTCCAAAATTTGCTCAAGACAAAGATACCAGAAAACTTTGATAGCTGCGGCCAGCGACAATACTGACGGCAGCTGAGTATTGTAGTTCCACCAGCGAGTGCGCTGTCTCTGGGCGATGTGGCCCTTCTGTCTCCGCGACTGCAATGCATGCGCGGCAGTACTATCTGCACACTATATAAGACAGAGCGGAGAACGTCTTTGTCAGTCCTCATTTGGCTCACCTGAAGATTCCTGGCAGTTGTTCAGCCAAAATATCGTGCAGTGAAGTTTACGACGACCAGCTGCAAGTCTGAAATCTTTTTGAACCATTAATCTGAACTTCTAAACACATTTGTCACATTATTTCAATCAACTGCCACCTGCACACTACTTGTTGCTGCATTATTTCGTTTATCTTCACACATTAATAGTTTGGTATGTGTCAGGAGAATTCAGTGAGTTTGATGTCGTTATGATGCACTACCAATGTCTCTGGTGTAATGTGCATAGAATGAATGCAGGCTGTAGATAGTTTGTGGGAGCTGTCAGCATTGAGTACACATACATGTTGACAGAATTTGCAAGAACATCATCACAGTTTGTCATGCCAAAGTTGAATGTTATCTCAAAATTTGTGTTTGGCCATCAGGGCTATTTTATAAATAAGATCTTCAAATGAGATCTTGCATCAAGAAAATGATATGTAGTGCAATGACTTCATGCATCTTAATTAGTAATGTATTGAAGAAAGGTAAAATTTATCATTTTCATTCTGAATGGGAACATAAATTTTTCATAACAGAAAGAAATGACACATGCATTTTTTTACTACTACAGGCTATTATTACACTTATGAAAAAGACAAACATTGAGAGATACTTTCATGCCAGGTTTCCTCTATACTTTGAAATGAGAGAAAAAAAAATCAATAAAGTTAAAAATAAGTTAAGTTTTTAGCGACATTTGTTCACAAAACCATTAGAGAAAAGTGTTGCTGCTACACTTCCTTCTGATTGTGTTTTGAATGTATTGGTGAAGAGGAGGAATCCCCTTGGAGACGGTGAATTCATAAATGAAGCATTTTGAGAGATAACTGATGAGTTGTTTCAGAATTTCATAAACAGGCCATAAATAGTGTCTGCCTTTGAATCTTTGCAACTTTCATTGAGAATTATGACAAGAAGAGTTGAAACAATGTCTAATGATGATTTTTCTCAATTGGAAACAGGCTTGGATGAGTGTCATTATTTTTCAAAGCAATTCGGTGAGCCCAGTGATGTAACTGACTCTGTACTCGTGCCAGATTTTGTAAGGATGATTTAAAAAAAAAAAAAAAAGCGGTATTGTCAAAGAAGAACTTCTGAAAGTAATGTCTTTGACAGAGCATACAAGAGGGGTAGATATATTTTTTGCTGTGATGCAATGTATCCTATCTAAATAATACTTGTCCACAAGCTTGTAATGTTACCAGAGATGGAGCTCCACCTTAAGAGGTTCTAAAAATGGTTTTCTTACTCAGTGCCAAGGAGATGAAAGTTTTCCATAGTTTCTCATGTATCACAGCATTTTACACCAGCAGTCTGTGTGTGAAAAGTTTTTAAATTTGAAGGAAACTATGAAAACTGTTGTGAAGATAGTCAATAAAATTGGGTCTCACTTTCTTAAAAAGAAGACTTTTTGGAAGTTAAACAAAAGGTCAATAAAAAAGTGATGGTCTTAACTATATGATTAACTTAACCAGGGGTTTAGTGGGAAGGCAGTGTGCAGTGATTTATCTTGAGTAATGTAGTGGATGAGGAAACAAATCCCTAAAGCATGTTTACAGTTATTAACACTGAGTCTGGCTCTTGGAAAATGTACACAGAAAGATTTATATGAAGTTAATGCATAAATGGATGAAAAACTGCTATAATTTTAAATGAGAATTATTTTCTAGGATATAGATCTTCCAGCTTACTATGTTTTCAAGAGTTGTACAGTTACATGAAGCAAATAAGCATGTATGTACATTGCCAGAAAACAACTAGTACACCCTTTAGAGGTTTCCAATTCACTCAAGATTTATTGTTGCAATCAATAGTGCATGTGGAGTACATGAAATGATTACATTTACAGATCAGTAGCACAGGCGGTTCTGAGGTACCATGTATTGACTCATGCTGGAACACTCATATCGGTATACGACCTAGCCTCCACGGGTGACAATGCACATACTGACTCTGGCATCCAGTTAATGGAGAACACTATCCTGGAATACATTATTCCATGTCTGCTAGACCTGTTCACCTAGTCCTGTAAGAGTTGTTGATTGACGAGTCACACAAGTCACTTCTCATTCCCTAATGTTCCACATATGATCTATTGGAGACAAGATTGGAGATCGTGCTGGCCAGGGAAGGATGTGGGAGGGGCATGGGGAGAGTTTTTCCAGTGACAAGGACATTGACATAGAGGTTCTTGAATGACTCTGCCACCAATGAGTGAACTTCTATCATTGAACAGTTGGTAGAAATGTCTGATCATTGTGTACAGAGATATGGTAACTATGCTGAAAAATAGTGTCATGTATCTGCATAACTTTCAAGTGCAGTAAAGGATTCCATTGAAGTTACTTTGTGTAACTTACTTTTTGAAGTTGAGTCATATCTGTGAGGAAATATTTTTGTTTCTGTGAGTAAGATTCATTATAGTGAATTTCCATTGTCATTTAATAATACTGACATTAACTTTTTTCGTAGCACTGTTACAATATTGTGGCATAAATATGAAAAATACTTATGATTACCATCTTTCTTTATTGACATTGAATGGAAGACCTGTTATGTTGTTTCTCTTTCCCATACTACTATGTTTGGAAACAGCATTGCATATAAAATGGAAACCAAGGGCTATCACCAGTTTATTGAAATTAATTGCTTTACTCTCTTTATGCCCACTTGCTTCTCAATTAGAATAATGAAGAATTTTTGTTTTATGTTATATTTTAAACAATTTTTTTTGCAGGGAAATGATCGAGAGGAGCTCAATGCAGTGGATGAAGTTCTCCTTAAAGATAGAAAGAATCCTCTACTTCTGGGGTCTGTGAAGTCAAACATTGGACACACTGAAGCATCTTCATCACTTTGTTCAATCGTAAAACTTGTTATAGCAATGAAAACAAAATGTATTCCTCCAAATCTCCATTACAATAAGCCCATATCTGGTGTTCCTGCTCTTACAAATGGCAAATTACAGGTGAGTTTCTCTGTTCTTAATACCATTATGGAATCCCTGTCAGAGCTATATGAATTTGCAGCTGAGTTTGCCTCCCTTATAACTACAACATACTGCTGATCACCTGAACAGAAACCTGGCTCTGTGACTGAAAGAAGTCACAGGTGACACCCATCTGTAAAAACAGGTAACAGTACCATCCATAATTGAATTCTGTTGTATAGTCTTAAAATATATTCTCAGCTCAAACATAATGAGACATATGGTTACAATATCTGTGTTTATCATTGTCGTCACAGTAAAGTATCCTTCACACATGTCTGAATGCCTGAGACAACAGATACTGTCAATGATGATTACAGACACTGTATAATCATGGACATTGTAACTATTAACAATGTCTCCATGCTTCAATGGGATGAAATGATAATGTAATATTTGGCTCCCTGTGCACGAATCAAATTACATGCGAGTGTAAGAGTTGTGACTACATGACATATGGAAGTTTGGATTGGTCCTGGAGGCGTGCTCAGATAGCCAAAGTACTTAAGGCAACCTCTTATGGTAAGTAGGAAATCCGGGTTCAAGCCCCAGTCCAGCAAAACAGTTGACATTGTGAATTGTGGTTTATTTGTCTCATAAATTACATAAACTGAATCATTTAATTCAGGTACAGGAGACACATCAAATTGTAAAATAAACAGTAAAATTTCACTGTAAACAAAAAACAGCTATGTTAAAAAAACAATGTCATAATGATTATATAATTTTGTTATATGTACATAAAATAAAATCTAACACTTAATTACCCCTTGCTCAAATTATCATTTTTTTTTTTTTTAAAGCTTCAAATTAAATATGCTTTGGCCATTAAACTTGTTGAATATTGTCATCCCCATATACTGCAGAATCCGTGTATATAATTTCAACTGGTCTGTGGGTTTATTTTTATTTTTTGTTTTATATATATGGTTAAAATGATTCTCCTAACTTAATTTTTGTCTGCTGTGTAGGACAATTGTAATTTCATAACTGTATATGGAGGGAATAATTAGGGTTTGTAGTTTCTGAAATAATGGGTGGCAAGACTCTGCTATGCAGTACACATATATTGGATAATTTTCTTTTGCAGTTTCAGTATTCGAGATACACTACTTGAACTTGCAGAAAATTACCCATGTCTAACAAAAGATTCAAAATAACTATGATAAGCTTTTTTGTTTACTTAAGGCAGTGGAATTTGCTCTTATTTGCATTACTAATGCAAAACTGGTTAGTTTATTTGATAGGAAGTCAATATGTCTATTCTTGTCGATACTTAGTCCCAGGAGTTTGACCACGTCAACTTCTTTCATAGGTTGATTGTTATGTTGTATTTTAAATTCCACACATTCTGAATATTTGGTTTTGAAATGTACCGTAAGGAGTTTTTCAATGTTCAGATTCAACCCATTTAACTGGAGCCAGTTTTCTAAAGTATCCAGTGTGCTTATCATGGAACTCGGAATTTTTTCTGCATCATCCTCTTGTATTAGAACAGAAATATCATCTGCAGACAGAACTAATGGGGAATTTATGTGTATGGGTAAGTTATTTATGTAGAATAGGAACAGAATTGGCCCCAAAATGGAGCCATGAGGCACACCTTGTTATAATGTACTCCACTTAGAATAATTATTCACTGCATTGAAGTGATACATTTGGTTACCCTTTGTTTTCTGTTGTGTAAGTATGATGTTAGCTAATTTAGAGCATTGTTCATAATCCCGTATTTGTCAGCTTTGCAGACAAGCAAGTCATGTTTCACGGAGTCAAATGCTTTTGTGAGATCACAGAAGATACCTGCAACTTTATTCCTCTGATCCAATGATTTGCCTACCTTTTTGATAAAGTTGTTCACTGCATCCAGAGTGTTTTTCCTGGTTGAAATCCAAATTGGTTGTTATGATAATATCACTTTTTACAATAAAGTTTCTGATCTGGTTTGCAGATACTGTCTGTAACACTTTTGACAGGATTGGAAAAATAGAAATAGGCTGACAGTTTTCCATGTCTTCCCTTGACCCTTTCTTGAACAGAGGTCTGACTTTGGCATACTTCAAAACATCTGGAAAGTATCCCTGTTCAAAAGACTGGTTGAATATTTTAGTAAGAGGAGGTGCTAGTATGCCACACACTATTTTAATCACTTTAATATAACATTTTCCACATCCTCTATAGTGACATTTTTAAAATCCATAAGATACTTAGCTTCTTGGTGGATTCCAAAGTGATTTACTTTACTCTGGTTCTCTGCTACATCAACATTGGACCTTGCCACATTTGTGAAGAATTCAGTCAAACACTTTGATATTTGAGCTGGGTTTACAATAAAGCTATCATCTACTTTAAGCCTAGATATTTCATTACTGCTAACTCTAAACACCCAACTCTGATTTGACAACAGACTACACTGCTTTTGTTTTGCTTTTATATTGTACAATAACTTCTTGTTTGCCATTTGTTTGGTTCCCTTCACAACTTCTTTAAATGTAGCTTTATAATGAGGAACATACTCAATAAAACATCTGTTTCTATAATATTTCAGTTCACTGTGGAGTTTCCTCTTCCTGGCACTAGAAATTTTTATACCCTAGGTTATCCATTTAAGTTTATTAGCCATTTTGTTGCATTTGGTTCCACATGTAAAAGTTTTATTAAATATTTCAAGAAACTACTTAACAAACTGTTGAAGTTACTATTACTCGAAATACAGCTGTTGTAAGGCCATTAAACTTCTCCCAACTTATTTATAAATGTAATTTAATTTTTTTCATTGAAGTTCCTTTTTATATAGCTTTTGTCACATGAAATTTCTTTTTTAATTTTTGGTAGTTTAATGAACAATGCAGAGTGGTCAGAGATTCCTTAATCTATGCAAAATTTATAAACATCTTCAAATACATGATTTGTTCGGATATTATCAATACAGGTGCATTGTGAAGGTATGGACAGGTATATTGTGTAGGTATGGATGAGTATAGTGTAGGTTCAGTGGACAGTAGAATATGACTGTGGAAGGGGTGGGAAGGATAGTGGGCAGGACATTTCTCATTTCATGGCATGACAAGAGGTAGTTGAAACCCCAGCAGAGAATGTAATTCAGTTGCTCCAGTCCTGGGTGGTACTGAGTTATGAGGGAAATGCACCCCTGTGGCCAGCGTGCATTTACTCTAGTGGGTTGCAAGTTTATTTTGAAGCCAAAGTTCTTTTTAAGTCAGTGAATTTGGACATGTCATTCTTTCAACTATGACTGAAGTCAGCAGCTATTACTATCATGCAGACAGACAGCTTGTTGCTTGTCATGCCCACATAGAAAGCAGCACATTAGTTGCCACTTAGCTTGTAGATCACATGACTGGTTTCACAAGTATCCATGCCTTTAATGGGACAGGTGATGTTTGCAACTGGACTGGAGTAGGCGGTGGTGGGAGGATGTTTGGGATAGGTCTTACATCCAGGTCTATTACAGGAATATGAGTCATGAGGTGAGGGGTTGGCAGCAGGGGTTGTGAAGTTATGGACAGGTATATTGTGTAGGTATGGATGAGTATAGTGTAGGTTCAGTGGACAGTAGAATATGACTGTGGGAGGGGTGGGAAGGATAATGGGCAGGACATTTCTCATTTCATGGCATGACAAGAGGTAGTTGAAACCCCAGCAGAGAATGTAATTCAGTTGCTCCAGTCCTGGGTGGTACTGAGTTACGAGGGAAATGCACCCCTGTGGCCAGATGGTGAGACTTTGGGAGAGGGTGGAAGACTGGAAAGACAAGGCACAGGAGATTTGTTTTTGTACACGGTTGGGAGAATAATTACAGTCTGTGAAGGCCTCAGTGAGACCCTCGGTATATTTTGAGAGGACCGCTTGTCACTGCAGATGCAATGACCACAGTTGGCTAGGCTGCATGGAAGGGGCTTCTTGGTATGGAGCAGGTGGCAGCTGTCAAAGTGGAGGTATTGCTGGTGGTTAGCAGGTTTGATATGGACAGATGTACAGATGTAGCCATCTTTGATATAGAAGTCGACATCTAGGAAGGTGGCTTATTGTGTTGAGTGGGACCAGCTGAATCAAATGGGGGAGAAGCTATTAAGATTCTGGAGGAATGTGGATAGGGTGTCCTCACCATTGATCCAGATTGCAAAGATGCCATCAGTTAATTTGAACCAGGTGAGCAGTTTAGGATTCTGGGTGTTTAGGAAGGATTCCTCTATATGGCCCACAAACAGGTTGGCATAGGATGGTGCCAAGTGGGTGCCTGTAGCCATATCATGGATCTGTTTGTAGGTAGTGCCTTCAAAGGAAGAGTAATTGTGGATGAGGATGTAGTTGGTCATGGTGACTAGGAAGGAAGTTGTTGGTTTGGAATCCATTGGGTGTTGGGAAGGTAGTGTCCAATAGTGGTAAGGCCATGGGCATTACAGATGTTGGTGTAAAGGGAGGTCACATGAACAGTGATGAGCAGGACACTGCATAGTAAAGGGACAGGAGCTGTGGAGAGTCAATGGAGGAAATGGTTGGTATCTTTTATTTAGGAGAGTAGGTTCCAGGTAACAGGCTGAAGGTGATGGTCTACGAGAGCAGAAATTCTCTCAATGGGGGCCCAGTAACCAGCAACAGCGGGGCATCCTGGGAGTTTCGTTTTATGGCCTTTAGGAAGCAAGTAGAAGGTAGTAGTGCAGGTTGTGGTAGGGGTGAGCAGAGAGATGGTCTCTGGGGAGAGTTTCTGGGATGGGCCCAAGGGTTTGAGGAGAGACTGGAGATCCTGTTGGATTTCTGGAATGGGGTCCCTGTGGCAAGGTTTCTAAGTGAAAGTATCTGACAGTTGGCTGAGTCCTTCTGCCGGGTAATCCTTGTGGTTCAAAACAACAGTGGTGGAGCCTTCATCCACAGTTAGGATTATAAGGTGAGGATCATATTTTAGATGGTGGACAGCGGTTCTTTCTGCAGATGTAAGGTTAGTTTGCATGTTGAGGGATTTGGGGGACAGTGATGAAGCAAGGTTTGAGGTTAAGAAATTCTGGAAAGTTAACAGAGGGTGATTTGGGGACATTGGGGGGGTGGACCATGGTTGGATGATGGAGTGAACTGAGTCAGGCAGGGTTCAACACTGGTCTTTGATTGAGTCTGATTGTGGTAGGGACAGTGGTGAAAAAGTTTTTCCATTGCAGGGACCTCTGTATAATCTCCTGACTGCAGCTAGCTGGCCTACCTTTTCTCCATGTCATCCCTGTACACTCCCCAGGAGCACTTGACTGTCCCCCACCCCTACCCTGGTGTCCCCCCTCCCTGCCCAAGCTTGCTCCTTACCCCCACCCAGTTGCCACTCCCATAGCACACTGCTGCTGCTGCTGCTGCTACTCACAGTGTGGCTTCAAGTGCCAGAAACTGCAGTCATGTGGGTCTGAATTACATTTGTATGATTGTGTGTGTGTCTGTAGTCTGTTTTTGACAAAGGCCTTGTTGGCCGAAAGCTTATTGTGGCTTCTTGTTGTACTTGTCTGTGACTCAGCATCTCTGTTGTGTAGTGGGTAGCAACTTTCCTCTTCATAATATTCTGTCCTGGATATTCCATTTGATTTTTGCCTGATGGCTTTTCTTCTCTAAACAGTGCTGTTTTCCTTTGTTGATATTTTTTAATGCATTACTATACTCGATGCCTGTCCTTCTTTCTCTTCTTTCCTTTGTTTCTCTTGTTACCTTACAAACTGCATTGCACACTGTACTTATGAGCCACACTGTATCAATCATGTTGGTTGCGCACAACAGACTGCTACAAGACCATGCTGATTGTTGGTGCAGTGTCACACATTACTCCCCCCAATATTATTAAGCGTATACCTTGAAATTGATCACTCTCCCTGTGTTACTCTCCCATTTTTTTGTGTGTTATTTCCTGAACCTTTCTGGTGCCAGACGATCTTGTATCTCGTGCTATAAACCTTTCCCCACCTCCCACATTTTCTCCATTCTGTCCCAGTTTCCACCCACTCATTTCACCTTATCCATTCATATCTGCCGCCCCCTTCTTCACACGTATGCACCCACAGACCTGCTCCCACAGTAAAATATTTTTTAAATTATTTATATTGTGTCTTTGATCTCATTGTGGCGTCTTGCGAATTTAGGGAGTTTTCAACTTTTGCTATGATCGACTCCCTCAGATTTCATCTTGTTTACCCCTTTCTCATCCGTTTCTCCCTTCTCATGATTTTTCCCACGTATTTGGGTGTATATTTGTGAACTTCTTTGGACGTAATTCTACTTTATTTACGTAATTTTTCACATTTTTTCCAACATCATGGATCCTTGCTCCTTCCATCTGTATCACTACTGAAACATTTCCTTATCCCTAGCCAGAACCCAGTCCCACATACTGCTCCTGCATTGCTGCTTTTCTCATGGACCCCCCCTCCCCCCCCCCCCCCCCCCCCCCAATGACCTTACCATCAAATTACCCATCTCCGGTGGCTGCCACACCTCCTTCCACAATGACCTCCATTTGTTGAGATTCCGCCAGTCCTTAGCCCTCACCAACATAGTCCTGCAAAATTGTATCAACCAAGCCCAAACCTCCTTGCAATAACTTCTCTCCATCCACAAAATTTTACTGCTATGCAATTCCAAATTCTTGGAATCCATAATACGCATTGAAACTCTTGCTGACCAGGAACCAGAGCAACATGCACAACAGAACACCAAAAAACTCTCCACCCTGCTCACTTCTCACTCTGGCTTTGGAGTTCCACTGTCCACCATTACTACAACAACCTCCAAACCTCCCCCACATCCCCTCACAGCTGAAAAACCCTGTCTCGTAGACCTATCTACATTTACCCCACCCTCCAAAACTCCCTCCCACCACCACACAGAATCTAAACAGACCTGAAACACAGTCCTGAACCTTTTCTCCAAAAGCAACCCAACAGAAAAATCAGTCCTTTCCAAAGGCATCACTTTGTGCCTCACTCCAAAATTCTGTCATGCAGGACTTACTAAAAACCTTCTCTCCTTCTCTCAGTCCATAAAGTGGAGACACTTTTTCACCACCTTGCCTAACAATCAGACTCAACCAGAGACAATTGGTGAATCCTGCCTGACTCAGTTCACTCCTCCATCCAACCATGATCCACCCTCCCAACGCCCCCAAATCACCCCCTGTTAACTTTACAGAATTTCTTAATGTCCAACCTGGCTTCACCACCATTCCCCAAATCCTTCAACAAGCAAACTAACCTTACATCTGCAGAAAGAACTGCAGTCCACCATCTAAAATCTGATCCCAACCTTATAATGCTACCTATGGACAAAGGCTCCACCACTGCTGTTTTGCACCACTAGGATTTTCTGGTGGAAGGACTCCTCGAGCTGTCAGATACATCCACCTACAAAATTTGCCACAGTGATCCCATTCCAGAAATACAACAGGATCTCCAGTGTCTTCTCAAATCCTTGGGCCCATCTCAGAAACTCTCCCCGGAGTTCATCTTTCTGCTCACCCCTGCCACAACCTGCACTCCTACCTTCTACATGCTTTCTAAAGTCCATAAACCCCAACACCCCAGGATGCCATTTGTGGCTGGTTACTGTGCCCCCTCTGAGATAATCTCTGCTCTTGTAGACCAACATCTTCAACCTATTACCCAGAACCTACTCTCCTATGTAGAAGATACCAACCATTTCTTCCACCAACTCTCCACTGTTCCTGTCCCTTTATCACAAGGTGCCCTGCTCGTCACTGTTGATGGCACCTGCATATACACAAACATCCCTAACACCTATGGCCTTACCACTATTGAACGCTACCTTTCGCAACACTTGACAGGTTCTAAACCAACAACATCCTTCCTAGTGCCGTGACCAAATATATCCTCATCCACAATTACTTCTCCTTTGAAGGCATTACCTACAAACAAATTCGTGGTATGGCTATGGGCATCTGCATGGCACCACATTCTGCCAACCAGTTCATGGGCCATCTAGAGGAATCCTTCCTAAACACACAGAATCCTAAACCCCTCACCTGGTTCAGATTCATTGATGACATCTTTGTGATCAGAATCGAGATACCGAGATTCTCATTGAGGCCTTCACAGACTGTAATTATCCTCTTAACCTTGTACCAAAGTCTTCCACCATCTCCCAATGTCTTACCATCTGGCCTCAGGGGAGCATTCCTCTCTTAACTCAGTACCACCAAGGACTGGAGCAACTGAATTACATTCTACACCAAAGTTCTGACCACCTATTGTCATGTCCCTGAGAAATGTCCTGCCCACTATCCTTCCAACCACTCCCACAGCCATATTCCACCATCCACTGAACTTGCCCAGTATGCTCGTCCATCTGTACACAACCCCTGCTCCCAACTCCTTACCTCATGGCTCATAACCCTGTAATAGACCTAGATGCAACACCTGTCCCATACATCCTCCCACCACCATCTACTCCAGTGCGGTCACAAACATCACCTGTCCCATCCAAGTCAGCGTAACCTACGAAACCAGTCACATGATCTACAAGTTAAGCTGCAACCACTGTTCTGCATTCTATGTGGGTATGGCAAGCAACAAGCTGTCCACATGAATGGCCACTAACAAACTATGGCCAAGAAACAAGTGGACCACCCTGTTGCTGAGCACACTGCCCAACAGACATCCTTCATTCCAATGCTTTTTGCATAGCCAGTGCCGTATGCATCCTTCTCACAAGCTTTTCTACATTGCGCAGGTGGGAGCTCTCCCTGAAATATATCCTATGTTCACGTAACCCTCCTGGCCTCAACCTTCTTTAGTCAGTGCCCTCTTCCATCCAGCCCCTTCCCTGTTCCCATTCCAGCACTACACATGCCTCATTCCACCAATGCACACAATCTTTTTACTTCTCTCCATTTCCACAACCCCCCCCCCCCACCTCTCACCTGTTCTCCCCCTCACACTCCAACTGCACCTAACTGCCCTACCTTCTCTCTACCTTGTCATTGCATGCTCTCCAGCAGCACTTCACTGTCCTCCAGCCATTCCCTACTATCCCTTCTCTCCCCACCCCAGGCTCCTCCCTACCCCCACCCAGTTGCCACATCCATAAGGCACTGCTGCTGCTGCTGCTGCTTGCAGTGTGGCTTCAGCTGCCAGAGACTGCAGTCATGTGTGTGTAAGTTGCGTTTGCAAGTGTGTGTGTGTGTGTGTTGTTTAATTTTGACACAGGCCTTGTTGGCCAAAAGCTTATTTTTTGACAATCTTTTTGTTGTGCCTATCTGTGTTCAGCATCGCCCCTATATGGTGAGTAGCAACTTTCCGTTTCATAATATTGGTATATTACATTGTATTTGATTCCATTTAATTCTTTAATTGGTCAATTCCCTCATACATTGCTAGTATCTTCACCAATGGTACTTCTTGCCAATTTGAGTTTTTACTGTTTTAGATTAGATTAGATTTACTTTCATTCCAATTGATCCATAATGAGGAGGTCCTCCAGGATGTGGAACATGTCAGAAAAACAACAATATATGACAAATATTTACAACTAAAACAAATAAGCTAATGTACCATTCCACAGGTCCCAAGTGGAATGATCGTCATTTTTTAATGAACACTAAGAGTCATTTTACAAATACTAATGCTCTGAATTTAAAATAAAAAAGTTTTTTATTCATTTATAAGGTAATAAACATGTAATACAACTACTGTAATACTTATTTACAATGAACACATTACTGCACTGAAATGGTGCAGAAGTTAGATTATACTTACACACACTGTCACGCGTGATAATTCTTCCTTCCTTGTGTGCTTGGGAGCATGAATCCTTTGCTCACCAGAGAACCTATCAGTGTTTTGCAATTACTAAATTTGTATGCAAATTGGATATACATTGTAAACTCTTCCCCCTACTCTCTGCCTACCTCCTCTACCCCCTCTCTTCGTCATTCTCCTCCATCATCAATGCTTCACAATTACTAAATTTGTTTGGGAATTGCAGGTACATCCTAAACTCCTTCCACCTCTCTCTGCCCATCTCCTCCACTCCTTCTCTTAGTCCATTTATTCCTTCTCCCCTTCATTTCTCTGTGTTTTGACCCCCCCCCCCCCCCCCACCTGTTCATGTCCTCCTTTCTCCTTCTATGCCCTCTCTGTCCATCACCTGAGGCACAAGAGATACATTCAGCTGCTGGATCTGTGACGATAGTAGCTTCAGTAAGAGAATTTCATATAGTTTTAATATGTGAATCAGTAGGATTACAAAGTTGTGAACAACTCAAATTCCATTGTAATATTCTAATCATAAGCTGATAAGCCATACGCATTTCATATTTTCTGTAAAACCATTGAGGAAAGAAAATGCAGTATATCACTGTGTATACAAGTAAGAAACAATTTAAAAAAAATATATATGCAATGTCCCTCTGAATGTTTAATAGTGAATCACGTCAAAATTTGAATTAAATTGGTCAGAATATTTTTGAGATTATTGGTAACAATATTCCCAGTCTATAAGTTACATATATATTTACTTATTACATACAAAAATATACAGGCTGTATCCATCCAAATGTTCATTAGAGTTGTTGTTATTGTTGTTGTTGTGGTCTTCAATCCTGAGACTGGTTTGATGCAGCTCTCCATGCTGCTCTATCCTGTGCAAGCTTCTTCATCTCCCAGTACATACTACAGCCTACATCCTCCTGAATCTGTTTTGTGTATTCATCCCTTGGTCTCCCTCTATGATTTTTACCCTCCATGCTGCCCTCCAGTATTAAATTGGTGAACCCTTGATGCCTCAGAACATGTCCTACCAACCGATCCCTTCTTCTAGTCACGTTGTGGCACAAACTCCTCTTCTCCCCAATTCTATTCAATACCTCCTCATTAGTTATGTGATCTACCCATCTAATCTTCAGCATTCTTCTGTAGCACCACATTTCAAAAGCTTCTATTCTCTTCTTGTCTAAACTATTTATCGTCCATGTTTCACTTCCATGCATGGCTACACTCCATACTAATACTTTCAGAAACGACTTCCTGACACTTAAATCTATACTCGATGTTAACAAATTTCTCTTCTTCAGAAACGCTTTCCTTACCATTGCCAGTCTACATTTTATATCCTCTCTACTGTGACCATAATCAGTTATTTTGCTCCCCAAATAGCAAAACTCCTTTACTACTTTAAGTGTCTCATTTCCTAATCTAATTCCCTCAGCATCACCTGACTTAATTCGGCTACATTCCATTATCCTTGTTTTGCTTTTGTTGATGTTCATCTTATACCCTCCTTCCAAGACACTGTACATTCCATTCAACTGCTCTTCCAAGTCCTTTGCTGTCTCTGACAGAATTACAATGTCATCGGCGAACCTCAAAGTCTTTATTTCTTCCCCATGGATTTTAATACCTACTCCGAACTTTTCTTTTGTTTCCTTTACTGCTTGCTCAATATACAGATTGAATAGGATCGAGGATAGGCTACAATCCTGTCTCACTCCCTTCCCAACCACTGCTTCCCTTTCATGTCCCTCGACTCTTATATCTGCCATCTGCTTTCTGTACAAATTGTAAATAGCCTTTCGCTCCCTGTATTTTACCCCTGCCACCTTCAGAATTTGACAGAGAGTATTCCAGTCAACATTGTCAAAAGCTTTCCCTAAGTCTACAAATGCTAGAAATGTAGGTTTGCCTTTCCTTAATCTTTCTTCTAAGATAAGTTGTAGGGTCATTATTGCCTCACATGTTCCAACATGTCTATGGAATCCAAATTGATCTTCCTCGAGGTCGGCTTCTACCAGTTTTTCCATTCGTCTGCAAAGAATTCGTGTCAGTATTCTGCAGCTGTGACTTATTAAACTGATAGTTCAGTAATTTTCACATCTGTCAACACCTGCTTTCTTTGGGATTGGAATTATTATATTCTTTTATTAAAAAAGGTTTCAGGTATAAAGAGCATATTCCTACTAGAAGCGGTGATGGTACTAAGGGCTCTACTTATGCGGAACACCTTGTGCAAATGGCTCATGCGCCGAGCCCTCCAGTTAATATCGAGTTATTTCATGCCAAAGTTAAGATCTTTAAGCATCTGCAACATGATAAAGACAATATCCTTAACGACCAACTCCTACTAAGAAACAGAAAATTTTTTGAAGGTTTCACACCTTTCATTTGTTTTTCATACTAGTAAATCTGATGATCTGGGGATTTTCACATGCGTGCCCTGATTGGCGAGTGCAGTTGGTCAAGCTGTTCATCTTTTATCTTTTTTCCTCATTTCCTTTTACGATGAACGTGATTTTAGCCCGTTGAACACATCACGTTTTATCTCTATATCTTTATTACCATGACGTCTTTAGATTACGTCCCCTCAGCCCCCCCCCCCCCCCCCCCCCCTCAGGCTGCTAACTATTGGCTTTAGGAATAGCTTTTAAGAGTGCCTCCTGTTGTCATAGGTAGCTTCATATGTGTTTCTTTCCTAGCATAAGCAACCGTGTGTGGTTATTTTTAGGTTTCATTTCCTATTTAGCTCGTCACTTATTCTATCCATCCTATCTTTTGATATACGTTGATCCACAGTTGGGAATATAAGGGCTATTTAACCACGACCCATGTATAAACTTTCACGTATTCGTATGCGCATGCGCATTCAAGTAACTTCCCTTGTCTTGCACATGTGCATAGGTAGCGGGTCAGGTGTGTAAGTGAGCGACCATTTGTAGCTGCAGTTTATGGCGGGTCATGGCTTATCGAACATAGGCCGGAGTGAGGTGGAGCGTACACCATTATGTTAAGTAGTGGTTTAGACTTTGTACATATGTACTGTTTGTGGTTTCCTTTTTTTCATTTATAAATGTATAGCTATGGTGTTCTTTTAATCATTGACAAAGGTCTTCTTGGGCACTTGTGAGTTTTATTGTTCTGAAGAAAGTGTAGTTATCTCTGCAGAAAACCTAGGTTAACACTAGGTACTTTTTTCGCAATCGAGGCGAGTTTCTAGTTTTTTAATATATTAACCAATGATTGCTGACATGCTGTGATGTTGAAGGTTCTTGTATTATATTCTTCTTGAAGTCTGAGGGAATTTTGCCTGTCTCATATATCTTGCTCACCAGATGGTAGAGTTTTGTCAAGACTGGCTCTCCCAAGGCTGTCAGTAGTTCTAATGGAATGTTGTCTACTCCCTGGGCCTTGTTTTGACTTAGGTCTTTCAGTGCTCTGTCAACCTCTTCATGCAGTATCATATCTCCCATTTCATCTTCATCTACATCCTCTTCCATTTCCATAATATTGCCCTCAAGAACTTCGCCCTTGTACAGACCCTCTATATACTCCTTCCACCTTGCTGCTTTCCCTTCTTTGCTTAGAACTGGGTTTCCTTCTCAGCTCTTGATATTCATGCAAGTGGTTCTCTTTTCTCCTAAGGTCTCTTTAATTTTCCTGTAGGCAGTATCTATCTTACCCCTCATTAGATAAGCCTCTACATCCTTACATTTGTCCTCTAGCCGTCCCTGCTTAGCCATTTTGCACTTCCTGTCGATCTCATTTTTGAGACGTTTGTATTCCTTTTTGCCTGCTTCACTTACTGCATTTTTCTACTTTCTCCTTTCATCAATTAAATTCAGTATCTCTTCTGTTACCCATGGATTTTTACTAGCCCTCGTCTTTTTAGCTACTTGATCCTCTGCTGCCTTCACTACTTCATCCCTCAGAGCTACCCATTCTTCTTCTACTGTATTTCTTTCCCCCATTCCTGTAAATTGTTCCCTTATGCACTCCCTTAAACTCTGTACAACCTCTGGTTCTTTCAGTTTATCCAGGTCCCATCTCCTTAAATTCCCACCTTTTTGCAGTTTCTTCAGTTTTAATCTACAGTTCATAACCAATAGACTGTGGCCAGAGTCCACATCTGCCCCTGGAAATGTCTTACAATTTAAAATCTGGTTCCTTAAACACTGTCTTACCATTATATAATCTATCTGAAACCTTCTAGTATCTCCAGGGTTCTTCCATGTATACAACCTTCTTTCATGATTCTTGAACCAAGTGTTAGCTATGATTAAGTTATGCTCTGTGCAAAATTCTACCAGATGGCTTCCTCTTGCAGTTCTTAGCCCCAATCCATATTCACCTACTATGTTTCCTTCTCTTCCTTTTCCTACTGTCAAATTCCAGTCACCCATGACTATTAAATTTTCGTCTCCCTTCACTACCTGAATAATTTCTTTTATCTCTTCATACATTTCATCAATTTCTTCATCATCTGCAGAGCTAGTTGGCATATATACTTGTACTGCTGTAGTAGGTGTAGGCTTTGTGTCTATCTTGGCCACAATAATGCGTTCACTATGCTGTTTGTAGTAGCTTACCCGCACTCATTATTAAATCTACTGCTGCTTTACCCCTATTTGATTTTGTATTTATAACCCTGTATTCACCTGACCAAAAGTCTTGTTCCTCCTGCCACCGAACTTCACTAATTCCCACTACATCTGACTGTAACCTATCCATTTCCCTTTTTAAATTTTCTAACCTACCTGCCTGATTAAGGGATCTGACATTCCACACTCCAACCAGTAGAACGCCAGTTTTCATTCTCCTGATAACGACGTCCTCTTGAGTAGTCCCCACCCGGAGATCCGAGTGGGGGACTATTTTACCTCCGGACTATTTTACCCAAGAGGACGCCATCATCATTTAATCATACAGTAAAGCTGCATGCCCTCTGGAAAAATTACGGCTGTAATTTCCCCTTGCTTTCAGCCGTTCGCAGTACCACAACAGCAAGGCCGTTTTGGTTAGTGTTACAGGGTCAGATCAGTCAATCATCCAGACTGTTGCCCCTGCAACTACTGAAAAGGCTGCTGCCCCTCTTCAGGAACCACACATTTGTCTGGCCTCTCAACAGATACCCCTCCACCCCTCTGTTGTGGTTGTACCTACAGTATGGCTATCTGTATCATTGAGGCACGCAAGCCTCCCCACCAATGGCAAGGTCCATGGTTCATGGACTTTCATTAGAGTATCATTTAAATATTTGAAGAATATGTGTCAAGAACTTGTTGAGTTGTTTGGTACCAGCATATTCCCTTTATGTATTACATATGCATTTATATAATATATATATATATTTAAAATACATAGACCATGTGCATCAAATTGTTCATTTAAGTATCATTTAAAAATCTGAAGTACATTGCTTCAGAACTATTGAAATTTTTTCTAACAATGTTTTCCCTTCACATGTTACATATGTATTAATGTATTATACGTATTAAGAAACATGTTGCCTGTGTCCAACCAAATGTTTATTAGAATATCATGTGGAAATCGGAAGTAAATCTGTCATGAACTTTTTGAGCTCTACATTAATAATGTTTCACTTTTATATGTCACATATATAATTTAAAAATCTGAAGTGAATCAGTCAAGAACATGTTGAGATCTTGAATCAAATATTAGAGTTCCCATTTTAGAAAAATCACTATAACCTCCAAATCACCTTGAAAATCATCTCAAGATCACAGACATTGGGGATCCAGCTATTAGGGCTTATATAGAGGTGTACAGACTGTCATTTTTCCTTTGCACTATTTGTGAGTGGAATAAGGAGTGGGAGGGGGGGGACAAGTAGTGGTACAGGGTACCCTCTGCTGTGCACCATAAGATTTCTTGTGGAGTATTTACAAAGTGACTGTAAATAAAGTTAAACTTTCAAATTGTTGTAGAAAGATCACCACTGGTCAGAATGATGTCAAATTGCAGCAGAATATTATCAGAGAAGGGGGAAAACATATGGCAGAAGAGAAATAAACAGTTACAAAATGAAACAATAGATAGCACTGTAAGCATTATAATTTTATAGTGGTCAACTACAAATGTAAAATGAATCATACAACAATGCTTAAGGTGTATGTCTGACATTAAACAAACTGTACTATTCAGTGTGGATCGGTGTATAGGTGTGATACGTTTAGTTACATAAGCCTATCCACCCAGCCAGCTCATATCACACTGGATGGGAAAAATTGGTTTTTAATTGCCCTGAGGCCAAAAAACACATAAAAAGCATCACCCACATCAGTTTTGAATTGTTGTGAGGCCAAAAACTGCATAAAAAGCATCAATCATATGGGTTTTTAATTGTCCTGAGGCCAAAAACCACATAAAAAACATCAATCACATTAGTTTTTAATTGTCCTGACGCCAAAAACCGCTAAAAAGCATCACTCAAAATCAAATAAGATTATTAATTTCTGTATGACTGGCACAAAACATGTTCAATTGTTGTCCACCATTTTCTACAACAAGTTGAAATCAAGAAACAGCATGTTCCACATCTAATCGAAGCGTTTCTGATGTCATGTTTAGAATGTGTTGCATGATGTGTGTCTTAAATGCAGCTAAGTTTGCTATCAGAACACTGAACACAACATCTTTCACACAACCCCACAGCCAGAAGTCTCACGAATTGAGATCAGGTGATTGGGATGGCCACACTGTAGGAAAACGGCAGCTGATAATTCTTCTAGCATTTCCAAAATGGCGCTTCAGCAGCTGCTTAACTGGATTTTCAATGTGCGGAGGTGTGCCATCTTGCATAAAAATGATCCCATCCACACACTGTTGGAGGGCTGGAATGATGAGGTTGTGCAAAAGACATTCATAGTGCTTACCAGTGATGGTACAGGTAACAGGACCGGAAGCACCTGTCTCTTCAAAAACATAAGGCCCTATGATAAATGATGCCATAAACCCGCACCACAGAGTGACCTTTTCAAGATGAAGTGGTACTGGTTAATTTGTGTGTGGAGTTTCCACTGCCCATATTTGACAATTCTGTGTATTGACACATTCTGTCAGGTGGAAGTGGGCTTCGTCCATCCACAAAATCTTCCACGGCCAATCATTGTCTACTTCCATGCAAGCAAGAAATCATAAAGCAAAGGTCTCCCTACCTGGCAGGTCAACAGGAAGCAACTTGTGCACATTTGTAATTTTGAATGGATAGCAAAGAAGGAAATTTTATATGATTTTACATCCCGTGCTCACGAGTATGTCCAATGTTCGGGCAATTCTCTGTGCACTACACGTTTACACACCACCACTTGTCTCCTCCTGGATTGCTTGGCCACTGCTTCCACTGATGTTGAATCAATTTGTTTCCTCCCTCTACCAGGTTGCACACCAAAAGAACAGACCTTTTCGAATTTCCAAATCATCCAGAGCCACGGCAGTCATCAGACCAATGCCTTTTTTCAAACCCTTCAGTGTCTGGAACTTCTGCGGAGTACTGTGTGCACAGTCATCATTCTTGTAATACAGCTTTACAAGCAGAGTGCAATCCTGCATTGAGACAGTCATGGCAAATGTTGCAGACGCGAAAGGAGGAAAAGCCATGTACCCAGCATGATTATACCAACTTCGATGGGTCGTGTGCATGACAGGTGTTTTCATTTATGTATAATGCCACATACAGCACCATCTATTGATCAATTTTCACACTATTTTTTTTCTTCTGCCATACCTTTTCCCCCTCTCTGATAATATTCCATTGCAATTTGATGTCATTCTGACCAGTGGTGTTATTTCTACAGTGTTTTGAAAGTTTAACTTTAATTATAATCAGCCTGTATGTAGATGTATGTGTAGTAGGAGACCGAGCTCCAGACAGCCATGTGGCAATGCCAAGGGAGAAGACCACCATGTTTGGTATATGGCACCAGTGCATTGTGCTGCATCCGCAGCAGCAATCTGAGCAACAGTTGGCATTACCGTGACACAACAAACTGTTACAAATTTACTTCCAGGACAGCTCTGAGCCAGGTGCCCTGTGTCATTCATTCCAATGACTCGAAACCACTGCAGTTTGTGACTTCAGTGATTTCAAGTTAGAGCTCATTGGAGGGAAGGATGGAGGCCTGTTCTGTTTTCTGATGAAAGCTGGTTTTTCCTCTGTGCCAATGATGGCTGTGTGTTGGTTAGGAAGAGGCCATATGAGGGCCTGCAAACAACCTATCTGTGTGCTAGACACACGGGACCTTCAGCTGATGTTAGGTCTGGGGTGCAATTTCATATGACAGCAGAAACACTCTCATGGGTATCCCACACACTGTGACTGCAAATTTGTATGTCAGTCTGGTGATTTGACCTCTGTTACCATTCATGAACAGCATTCCAGGCATGCTTTCCAACAGCATATTGCTGTTGTGACCCAACATGCTCCACAGGATGTCAACATGTTGCCTTGGCTGCTTGATCATCAGATTCTTTTCTGTTCGAGAGCATACTGGACATCACTAGACAACTCCAGTGTCATTCACAAACGGCATTAACCATCCTGTATTGACTGACCAAGTGCACCAGGCAAGGAACTTCATCTCACAAACTGACATATGACACCTGTTCAACACAATGTACACACTTTACATGTTGCATTCAACATTCTGGCAGTTACATCAGTTATTAATGTTCCAGCATTTCAGATTTGCAGTAATGTATCTTGCACTTACAGTAACCTGTGAACTTGCATTTTTAATCACTTAAACATGTTACCTAAGAAATGTATTCTCAGAATTTCATTGCTCTACATTAATTATTTTTTGTATTGCAATTTAAAAAATATGTAGCCTATATCCATCTGAACATTTATTCAAATATTGTGTAAAACTACAAAGTAAATTGGTCAACTGCTTCTTGAGATTTTTGGTAACAATGTTAAACAACAACTTGTCTTTTTTAAGTAGCATAGATTTCGCTCATAATGTTTTTTTAACGAACTTGGTTGTCAGGAAAATGTTGTGGTTTTTTCAAAAGATGATTCTGTATTAAATATTTCTTTGCTGTGAGCAAAGCTGGAAAGTTACAGCTTGCTACATCACATTGAGTAATTCTATGCTTGTTACTGAGGTTGACAGTACAGACCTGAGACTTCCTGTGGTTTGCCTTCAGGTGATTAATATGACTGCTGAAGTAAAGTGTGTTCACAATCTGTGTCAGTTTCTCTTGTAACTCTGAGAAGCTCATACCTTGAGGTCTTGGAGCTGTATATCATTATATATAGACTGCATGATGTGATTTGCTATTGTTTGGTCAACAGTCTTCCTCTATTCTATTTTCCCACGCCTCCTCATCCACTCTTCCAACTTGCAGCTATTTTTGTCTGCAGCTGTCTGAAGAATCTCTGCTTTACGCATGTGTTTGTATTTTAAATGAGTTATAGCTTCATACTAGCAACAGAGTATTGCCATCATTCACTCCTAACGGCCCTCCCTTTTTGCCCAGACATCGGTTTACATATGCATGTGCCTGTATTTATGGTATTCATTATTCCATTACAAAGGTGTATTTTTTAGTAGTTATATGATAGAGGTAGCATTATAATGTCTTAAATGAGTTGTAGCTTGGTACAGGCAACAGAATTCATAATTTCACACTTGTTTATCCTCCTTAAGCATTGGAACAATGTGTTATTCATCATCTGTAGAAGTTTATATCCAGTATTATAATGGATTTTTCATTATGTTGTTTAATCTATTTAACAGAGAACAACAAGAATTTATTTGAAAATTTTTCATAGTATTAACACTTTACAGGTAGTGACAGAGAGTACACCATGGGAAGGTGGACTGGCAGCTGTCACCAGTAGGGGAATTGATGGAAATTATGGCCATGCAGTTCTGAAATCCTATGATCACAAAAACCCCACAATTGAAGATGACTTACCAAGACTTGTGACTATGTCAAGCAGAACAGAAGAAGGACTGAATAAAATACTATCAAAAGTAATAAAAATGAATTCAATCCATCATACTCATATAACATAGCTGTAAATAGACAGATAGATATTAACAGCAGATAGATATACTTCTATGCTAATGTTGTGTTGTCCTGTTCATGTACAATAAAGCATCTTAATAGTTCACCCAATATATGACAATGCACATTTTTTTAGATCAATCTCTCCACACTGGAAGGCCTGTCTACACCTTTAAAATAATAATGAAGAACAAAACATCCTCACTCATAAGTGTATTTTTTAACTTCCCACAGCCAGTTTCTAACCTCAATAAGATTATTTTGTATTGAAAATTGCCCTATAAAATATTGAAACAAAATGTAGTAGGGAAAGTTCTGGGAGAATTTAAATAATTAGTGAGTAAAGAGGATCACTCACTGAATAGTAGAAGCATTGTGTCACTGCCATGCATACAAAACAGAATGAAAACTTTGCTAGCTTTTGTATGAATCCTTTAATGAGCTAGAGTGCACATATTGCAACCTGTGCAGCTGTGTTATGCTGGCTGAAAAACCAGTACCAGGACTGCAATTTGGCAGGTGGACTGGGGTGGAGGGCTGTGCCAGACTGGGTGTGTAGAGACGGAAAGTGGGAGGGGGATTAAGGAGTGGGATCTGGGACTCTAAGTGAGGCAGCAGACGATGGGTTAGGAATGCAGGAGGGAGAGGCTGCAGGTGCAGGAGCAACAGAAAAGGTGAGTTCATGTGGTGTAGAAAGACAGTTGAGTGGAGGCATGGATTTGGAGGGACTGACAGGATAGAGTTAGGGCAGCTTGATAGACAGAGGTTGCAGGTGAGTGAGTCAGTGTGAGATTGAGGACAGGAGGATTACAGGAATGAAGGATGTGTTGCAAAGATAACTCCCATGGGATCCAGTTGCATGGACTGTGAAGCAGCCACTGAAATCAAGCATGTTGTGCCTAGAAGTGTGTTCCGCAGATAGGTTGTCAACTCTGCTCTTGGCCAATGTTTGGCAGTAGCCATTCATTCTGATGGACAGCAGGTTGGTGGCCATGACCACTTAAAATGCTGTGCAGAAATTGCAGCAGAGCATCTATATGACATGGTTGCTTTCACAGTTTGCCCTGTCTCTGGTGGGATAGTATAAGTTGCAACAGGACCAGAGTAGATGTGCTGTGTTGGTGAATGGGGCAGGTTTTGCACCTGGGTCTTCCAAAGGGAATGTGGATGGTAAAACAAATCAGTTACAGTTGGAGCTGTTTTATTCTTCATAATTGCTCTCCTGTTAAGTGACTGCTCATAGTTTTGAACAATTTGTTGTTGACACAATACCCCAACATTCTTTAGACAAAATAAAATGCATTACAAAGTTTAATAACCACAGCAAATCGGAGTACAACCTATGCAGATTTTGATGTAAATTATGTGAAGGAATCTCACAGAAAAATTGATCCAGAAATGCTGTTCACCATTTATAATTTAGTATTAGTCATATAAGTTTCTTTGCTGAAGGAGCTTGGATAGTAGTTTTAATTTATGGAGATTTTGCTGTAAATGGTGTAGAGATGTCATTAATCATTTTTGATTTAGTAGGAGTTATCTATATTTCTCCCCTGAAGTAGGTTGGGGTATTGGTAATGTGACAGATAATCCTGTCATTGAAGAAGTGGAAGTTAAGGGGAGTTGGAACGCCCTATCTCGACAATGTTAAGTTTAGTGACTTGGCTTCCCTGTATTTCAGGAACCACTGTAGCCATTGACATGAAACTTTTACAGGACATTAAACTGTATGTTCTGAGTCTACTGAACTACAATAATTGCATTTGAGCGACTGCTTTTGGAAATACAATTTTTTAATTACATGGTTAAAATTTTGTGTAATTTTTTTGTACGTTATCCTAAATAATTTTAATTATGCATAACATTATGTTCTTCTTTTAGTTCAGTAGACGCAAGATATGTATGGTATTACTCCCTGAAAATCTGAATACTCTATTCAAAGTGGTTTCTGATATTTAGGGAAAAATGCAGCAGAAAAAGTAAATTTTCAGGAATGGCTTCTAAAGTTTCAAAAGACGGTAACTCACTTAATACATGCTTAACTTTTTATTTTTCATCACTCAGAAGCACCCTGCACCATACTGTATATCATACCCTTGATATTTTTCCAAGTTTTTTTCTTCTTTTCTTCTTTCAGTACTCTCTAGTGGCCAACTGTGGTGTATACTGTGCTTTATCAATGCAAACCTTGTCAATCCGTTCAAGTTCTCTGATGCAGTTTGCTCCAGGATTAGTTCCCATATGCTGTAGCACTTGCACCCTACCAGTGTTGCCCTCATTAAAAGCAATAACAGCATCACTGACCCCCCATTTTAATGTCTTCACTCCAACAAAAACATTTTTTGGTAAGTGAGTCCATATAAGACTACTGATCGACTCATTGGGATTTTGAGTCTGACAATGCAGACACTTCTTCAGTAACTCAGGATTTGCCAAGTCTCTGTAAAAAGGTTTTATCATATCCATGACTACTGCTGGGATGGAATGTTTATGGCTGTATTAATTGTTTGAGTACTGGGCATTGCGGTAATTGCACCATGAATCAGGTCTTGGAGGGCAAAGGTGGTGTACTGCTGTTTCATCAGTTGACAGTCTGTGGAAGAAGGTAGCTCATACTGCCTGCTTCATTTTTAACAAATCCTCAGTATTATTTCTAATGGCCGTCCCATAATACTGCTGTAGGTCATCAATCATTTTTTCAGTCAGTCTGCCTCTTATGGTTTTACCAATAGAAACTGTCTTGTCTCTCAAACTTTCTTTCTACTTTCTCAACTTGGTGCCCATCCTCTTCTGGACATGACGAACACATTCCAGTTTTGTGATAATCTTCTCACCATAGGGCTGAGCAGCTACTACACTGTTATATCCTTTTGAGTCTCCATCACCTAAGAACTTAATGTAACACACTCCCCTTTCATTCACAGATCGACTAAAAATTTCAGTAGCTGTAGAGGCCTCCACACCACCACTTGTTCCTTCATAATTTCTGTCACAGATATGCCCTTCTTCATTCCCTGATTTACACTCATAACAATTATATTATTATTATTAAGCATTACAATCCATGAAGGCTTTTTGCTGCAGAATGGACAATGTTGAACCACTTTGCTCTGTCTTTACAAGTAATTTGCCACTGTCTGTCATGTCCTAGTTTTCTGAGATCGTCTTGAATATTGTCCAAGTATCTCATGCGTGGGCGTCCAAGAGGTCGTCTTCCGGTGGGAATCTCTTCAGTCACTTTCTTGATGGTCCTGTTTGGTGGTGCTCTGATGACATGCCCTATCCATTTCAGTCTTTTGGCTTTAATTTTGGCCACTATATCGGAGTCTTTATATAATTTGTAAATTTCATTGTTATTTAGCAATCTCCATTCATCACTGATCCTATCTCTTATGGGTCCAAATATTTTTCTCAAAATTTTTCGTTCAAATACTCTTAATCTGTTTTCCTCTTTTTTTGTGAGAGTCCAGGTTTCAGATCCATAGGTGAGTACTGGTATAATCAATGATTTGTATACTTGTAGTTTGGTGTTCCTAGAAATTAACTTGCTTTTGAAAACTGTCAAGAGACTATAGTAGCATTTGTTAGCCTTCTGAATTCGTGATTCTATTTCAATTTTTATGGAGTTGTCAGAGGTTACTATTGTACCAAGGTAATTAAATTCATTTGTCTTTGTGAAAGCTGTGTTATTAATTTGCAGTACATTATTATTTGATGGATAGCGGGATAAGATAAACACTCATAACAATGTTTGGTTAAAATCTGGAAATATATTACTTTTCCAGTATCCACACTGGTCACTGAAGCAACAGAATTCTTAGAACTGTAGCCGTGCTTCTGCCAAGTGCCACCAAAAGCTACTGGTATGCCAGTCATACTATCATTTATTTCAACAGCTTTGTTTGCAGCACCCTTCATTGACTCACATGCAACAGATTCCACAGCAGCTCCAATAATTCCTGCATACTTGTCGATTTTACAAGGTGGGCATGGCATATTCATCAAGGCACACATTGTTTCTGCTGCGGTGTGTCCTTTTGCCAGTAGCCCTCAATCCATAAAACCACCTAACATTTATGTCAAAATAATTATCTTTACACTTATCAGAATTCCAAAATGGATGAGTATATTTACAATTGGCACAATTAATGATAAGTTTCCTGGTTAGTCCATTTGATACCTCACTGTTTTCATGCAAACTAACTGGCCCTCAACATATTTTACAACACACACATTCACCTAACACACTTGTTAGGATGTGTAAATCTATCAGAATATAACATAACCTACCATTTACATCACTTTCATTTTGAGAAGACTGTGCATGGCAATGTCTTATTTTAATCTTCGAAGCACTAATGGGTGTTACTCTAGATACTGACAAGTTTGTCTGTATTTCATTGTCTGTAACATCACATGCCACTTGTTGAACACAATGTTTTCCTTTAATCAAAAATCTATTACCATGAAATCCATGTTTCTTAAAAACACTTCGTTTTGGCATCATACTTTAATTTTTGAGAGATTTACCAATCTATTCATCACTTTTCCCCAGAAAAACGTTAGCACTTTGACATACAATGTGTATTTATACTATGAAACCATACGATACTGTTTTTGACAGTGCTACCAATATGAACAAAACACGTAATTTAACCTTAATAACACAGCAGTCCATAGCCTTCTGTATAAAAAATTACCAATTTTATTAGATTTTGAGGTAATGCACATAAATATTTTAACATTATATGAATATAATAGAGGGAAACATTCCACGTGGGAAAAATATATCTAAAAACAAAGATGATGTAACTTACCAAACGAAAGCATTGGCATGTTGATAGACACACAAACAAACACAAACACACAAACAAAATTCAAGCTTTCACAACCAATGGTTGCTTTGTCAGGAAAGATGGAAAGACAAAAGGATGTGGGTTTTAGGGAGAAGGTAAGGAGTCATTCCAATCCCAG
Organism: Schistocerca americana; assembly: GCF_021461395.2. NCBI lineage: Eukaryota > Metazoa > Arthropoda > Insecta > Orthoptera > Acrididae > Schistocerca > Schistocerca americana. The sequence continues at coordinate 235,559,549 of NC_060123.1, read as the reverse complement.
GAGCGGAAAGACTTACCTTAGGGGGAAAACAGGACAGGTATACACTCACACACACACACACATATCCATCTGCACATGTACAGACACAAGCAGACATTTGTAAAGACATGGGGTCCACTCAACCTGATGATGTCAGTTGAGGAGATACTTGACTGAGCAGTAGCAGTCGAAGTCACAAAAAGTGATAATGGCTGGGAGAGTAATGTGAAGACCCCATAGCCTTCCATAACACATCCAATGATGCGATTGGATGACATAGCAGTCAGTCAGTACTGATAGGTCTGCCATGGTGTGTGGACTGAGTTAATGCAGTATTTTGTCCCACATTCACTTATGTAATTTTATTATTACTTATATTTAATAATGTACCAGTGTTTTACTAAGTTAGAGTTGAACAGAACCTGCTTCACCTAAACAATTTCAGTGGACTTGTTCAAGAATACAAACTTCCTGCTGGTCACCACATTTTTTTCCTAATCTGTCATCTCAACTCTAACCAAATCTAGTTCCACAGACCGGTGACCAAATGAGCAGGACAATCTACAAAGGAAAGTTATACATTTTTTAAATAGTAGCTGTCCATTGTATCTGAAAAGGGAAATTCAGTTACAGAGATTGTTCAAGCTTTCTTTGTAGCAAACCAGATAATGTCTTCTCCGCAGCATGTAAGTAGCATACCAGATAATGTCTTCTCTACATGTTGCTTACTGAATATGACATTGATGTTTTTCAGTAGTATGTCTCAATACCAATGCCCCAGGAAACATGAAGTGATCCTTAAATTTAATGTCATACTGTGTAGGGTATCATTTTTACAGTTAAAGAGAGGTAACAGTGACTTTGTGTACTGTGTGTTGCTCCTGTTCTTCTACACTAAGATGAATTACTGAAAGTGAATTGGATATTATTTTTAGGTGGAGTCAATGCCACTGGACAAAGAATATATTAAATTATTACATGATATTTATGCTGTAAGCATCCCAAACTATATGCACAGAGGATACACAATTTTGACACAAGGAGAAACAAAAAGGGAAACTGAGGTGAGTGAAGTAAAATATCATTTTAGCCACATGAAGCAAAAGAATGCATAGTAATACATGATGGTAAATATCTAAGGATGGTGATCTGATAAATGATTGGAGGTAGCATTGCTATATCATTTTATCCTTGTACCAATAGCTTTGTCTCTTTTTGTTACTAAGTGTCATTTTAGACAAGTGTGGTGGATCAAACAGACAGATGTGCCAGTTCAGTTCAAGTTTGAAGATAGGCAGAATATTTAATGGACTTTGACTTGTAACATTTATACCCAGAGTCATTTGTTGTAAAATCTCAAAACTATTCTGTGTGAAACTAAAATGAGTAAAATGTAAGATCCTGGGAACACTCTTGAAATGCTTGAACATTTTATGCTCATAGAAAACAGTGCTATGTAAGTAGATGCTAAAAGTGATACCGAAATCTCTTGGTTTAACAGTGCTGACAACTCCATAATGCTGAAAAACTCTTTAAGCTTTCCAAATTTTAGAACCAAAGTCATTTCAGTGGAAAAATGCTGTGAGCAACAGCTGCACAATGGCCTTTGACAAAAAACATGCAGTTATATGAGATTTTAAAACCAAAGCTAAAGCCACTGTAAAAAGAATTGGTAACTTGTTTTATTTACAAGGAAATCCTCCAAAGATGAGTGTCATTACTGAATAGATGATGATACAAAGTTATATAGAAATTTAGCACTAGCATTCTCAGTTGGGCTACATATATTCACAAACCATGATACTTGCCTTAAAGGAAAGATCATATTACTTCCTTCCACCAACCAATATACAACGTCAAACAAACTTCTGGAATTAATCCACTCTGACTTTTGTAGATCAACAAAGGAAACATCTCAAAGTCATGCAAGGTTTTTTGTGACTGCCACAGATGACCACTGCAGTTGGCATTAAGTGTATTTACTTAGTAAGTAAGGCTGGGTAGCTGACAGGTTTACAGATTTCAGTAATCTGACAGAATATCAGACTGGTCACAAGATTAAATCCCATTCTCAGGATGTCCAATGGTTCCATACATGCCACAACAAACAGATTCACAGAAAAAGAGAACCATAATTGATGTTGCCATGGATAAAGACTACTGTTACTATTTTATACTGAAGCCACTACACAGTGAACTATGTCCAGAAAGAAGTAGGTGAAAAGAACACTTGTCATGTCTCATTTTCAAGTGTTTTGTCAGTAGGTTGTCATGCTGGACAAATCAGTGAACAAAAGTAAATTTAGTTGTAATGGTAAACAAAGAACTTCTGAAAGTTATTCTGACTGTCACAAAGCCTGTTGAATGTGGATACCAAAAGATTGCTGGATACACATTTCAAGAGAAGTAAAGTCCCTTGATCATGACTTTCCTGTACCCAAGAAGACTTTTGTTAATTTCTATGTAGACAACACTAAGAAGAAGTGACCAAACTGAACTTTGAGGAAAGAGATTCTAAAATTTATCCAAATGTTAAATTTGAGCCACAAAAACTATGATGAACCATTCTGTGGCTTTGATGATGGGGTTCTACCTGCACCTGAAAATGTCAGCACCACAACAAAATGTGGGCCCAGGAGACTAAAGTTAGCATGATCTGGCAGAAGAGGGCATCCACCCAGATGTATAACAATCAATGCACACCAAGAACAAGTCTTTGACAACAATTTATTCTAGGATGAGGATGATAATTCTTTGAATGGTATATCCAACCAACAGCCAGTCCCAACAGTCTCACCACTGATTGATAGAAAAGAAACTTTTATTCATGATATCAGCTTCAGTGCAAGAGTGACAGAAGTGAACATCAGTGATGTAGTAAATGGGCCGGATCATCAAGAGTAGATTGAAGCCATGTAAATGGGAGCAGGTCATTAGCCAAAAAAGCAAGAATTGTTGCATGGGGTTCAACCAACATCTGACAACTGGCCTCATGGGAAAGTTTGCCCTAGTTTCAGGGATAATCATTGTCATTTAGACTACTCATGGCTCCATCAGTCAGACTTGACTTTCATATCTGATAGTTGGATATAATGATTTGTAATCTTATCCTCCCTCACCTCACCTGTTGATTGTCACTCTTCAAAATATAATCTTTTAATAAGCTTCAAGAGGAGTAATATATGCAAATAAACCTTTAACTTATCTTCTTTTCTCATTGTTGGCTCTAGTTTGTCATGTCTGGGGGTTGATTCTTGAGGCCATAGTTTTTGACATTGAAGGTTCCAAATGACATGATAATATCTAAGTAAGCCTACTCCATAATTTATGTTTTAGTAGTGTTTATTATATCACATTTTTCTATATCACACCATCTTTACAACTGCCCCTTCATTTTCAAAAATTACATTGTTATTGCCAAAAACCACATCTGATCACATCAAAGGCATGCCCACTACTAACTCATTCTGCGATACTAACAATATTTGGAAGAGTTTACAAAACAAAGAGAGTTTACAAACTTTTTTGACAAAAGAAGAATCTTCACCAAGTTATAGCATTATTCTGTAAATGAATCCAGAAATAAATTTAATAAATTTCATCAGAGTGTGCAATTAATAATAGGAGTTTTAAGATGTGCCAAATATTTCATAATTTCTAATATTTCTAAAAGAAGAGTAACATTAACTGTACATACAGAGTTAATACATATCTATTGCAATAAAGTAATAAAATAATTTCTTTTTATAGATTTTAGCCTTAAATATAATACATTGTATACAGAATCATTATGAAATTCTTCTAGATAAACAGCTGAGATAATATTAACCTACACAAGATTTGAAAATATGTTTGGTCTCGATTACTTCCGTTGAATAAAGGTAATTTTAGAAGAGGGTGTCCCTTTACAATATCCCCCTCACAAAATGTGGAAACAGTGTGTTTACAATATTTTGTGATAGACTGTACAAACTGATTCCAAAAGATAGAATACAGATGTATAGAACTATCTGATACATAACATATTACAGAAAACATAAGAAAAATGTCTACTATACAAGTCATAATCTATACATATATGAGGATATAGCATTCAGATTTTCGGATCTGTGAAACATTCTGTCACAAGACAATTGATGCAAAGTCAAAACTGCAACAGTGCAACACTAAACTATGGAAATAAATACAGAGACAAAGTAAATTACTGGAATTACAAATCGTAAGCTTACATACATAAAATCATGTCTTCAGAATATTCACAAGGGAAGAGAAAAAATTGAGAGCCTAGATGTATGATGAGTGAGTCAACTCGAAAAACTCACAACAACAGGTACAGACCAGAAGAATATTCTCGACCATGAGTAGTAATATAATACCAAATCAATCAAAACCACACCAAGTACAAACTGGCAAAAAATGATTTGATACCAGAAAATGAATAAAGTTCATAAGCATATCAATAAGTTCAATCATATATAAAGAGTAATTGTAAGAAGCATCTAGCCTCAATCAATAATCGTACACTCTCCTTGAGTTCACATACTCCGTCGTGATGACCAGAGGTACCCAAAACTGAGTTAAGCATCAGTTTGTGCACAACTCAAATTCCAATCAGATACAATAATGCAGTACCCAGGATAAATACAGGTAAACAGAGTCGTAAATTGTTTTGAATGATGACGTAGTCCAGTAGCTTGAGAACCAAAATCTATGTATGAAAGCAGACATGTATACATCTTGTTATATTGTCTATACTAGTAAATGTCCTCCACACTATTTGCTAATTGTCCATACAAACTAACCTATATACATAAAACCCCAGAAGATTCATTTACCATTGATAAAAAATACATACTGATTTCAAGTTACATAATGTTCTGGGTAGTCAAGCCCACTACTTGAAAAAACATATGTTTATGTGAAATAACACAGTCTTTGGCAGTCTTGACAAACAATTTACAAATCATAGTCACAACACTGATGTTGTTAACAGGTCCTTGATACATTACCCAACACCTATGACCTCTTGTAAGTTAACTGGTCCAGCAGGGTATAGATTTAAGAGTCAGGAAGTCGTTTCTGAAAGTATTTCTATGGAGTGTAGCCATGTGTGGAATTGAAACATGGAAGATAAATAGTTTGGACAAGATGAGAATAGAAGCTTTTGAAATGTGGTGTTACAGAAAAATGCTGAAGATTAGATGGGTAGGTCACATAACTAATGAGGAGGTATTGAATAGAATTGGAGAGAAGAGAAATTTGTGGCTCAACTTGACTAGAAGAAGGGATTGGTTGGTAGGATACGTTCTGAGGCATCAAGGTATCACCAATTTAGTATTGGAGAGCATTGTGGAGGGTAAAAATTGTAGAGGGTGGCCAAGAGATGAATACACTAAGCAGATTAAGAAGGATGTAGTTTGCGATAGGCACTGGGAGATGAAGAAGCTTGCACAGGATAGGTTAGCATGGAGAGCTGCATCAAACCAGTCTCTGGAATGAAGATCACAACAACAACACTTAATCTTTTCTCTAATTCGTTCAGATATACCACAAATCGTGCTACCTGCATCTCAGTCAAACTGTTACCTTCCCACTGATCAGTGTTAGTCTTAATGTAAGGACATCCAAAATCTGAATCATGATCTCTATTTTTAGACACTTCATGTAAAAGATGAAATTCAATTTCATCAACTGCTACATCCACCCTGTCTTTACAGGGTTTTATCTACTTTACTGGTATCATATCACTGTTTTTGTTAGTCATGTTGCCAGGTAAAGATTGAACACAATGAATAGATTCCATAGCATAACCATCATCATTTATTACAGAAGGAACACAAAATACATTATTGTCTAAATTACACTTCCTCCTTAGATCTTCTTTCACTTCATTCCACCAATTTGGATACAAATTTTGAATAACCACAGATAACTTATTTCAGAATGCACATTATCTATTTTATCATCAATCTGGTCCCAAAAGTTTCATATTTATTCTCTAGGCTTGCAGATAACTCACTTTTACTGTTTGGATCAATACTCTGCATGACAGTAATGAAAAACTGCTTTGGCTGGACTGGTATTCTATGACTCTGACTTACATCATCACATACACCACTTACCTTACCTGTTTTCACAAATAACTCTGAAACTTCATTATTCTTAAACTCCACAAATACCTGATACTCATCATAATTATCATTATCACCATCATCATATTCTTATGAAACTACTTCATCAACATCATTATCAACAGAAATCTCAACAACATCATAGTCACTTACCTCACCGACATTCATTCGCAATAAGCTACCAGTGTCAAGAGTTATCAACCTCGAGAGTTATTTGACAGCTCTCATTCATATCTATGTGAAAGATACAACTTATTTCGGATCCAGTACAGACATCACCTGATTTACATACATCAATAACACTGTTTTCTGGCCAAGAGGAGAAATAATTAGTACATACTACGTCAAAATTCTCATTAGTTTCACCTTCTGGTTTGTGATTAATACCTACATCACAATAATTAAACATAGTGCCCCAAAACTTTTGATCAAAACATAAATGAGAAATTAACATTTCTTCTGTTCTGCTTCAGATACCTGTGCCACATTATTAACACTGTTATTATTATCTAATTGCAAGTGTAAACTGGGGGTTCTTTGCTTATTTTTTTCCTTGCCCCAAAACTGTGGACCTTAATTGAGGTGGCCTGCTGTTTCCCATGTAGTTACCTCTATGATTGTTTCTTCTATTAACTCCTCATGAGTATCCCCATTACACCTATTCTGCTGATTTCAAAATTTCTGTCTCTACTACCATTTTCACCCTGATAGAAGTTACCTGTATCTCTGATTCTGTATTACCATTGTGATCTCTTATCATTCTGATTGTTATGGTACATACTTCTTTCTATTACCCTATGCAGCTTCTCAACATATCGTAAAAGTTGTTCAAGATAATCATCAGGTCCAGGTACTAAATCCCACTGCAACCTTTCTGATAATCTTCTTTTGAGTGCATCAGTCAATATAATTTCGCCAAATGGTTTGTCAAGGTGTGTTGATTTCTTAAGTTTATTCTTACAAAATTCTTTCAGAGTACTGTCTCTACTCCTATAATTAGGACCATTCAAAAGTTCACTTTTAATTCTCCCTTGTCCAGCTTTCGACCATGGTGCTGAAAATCCACTGGATGGAAATTGTCTGACGGAAAACTTTTGTTGGAGTGTTGGACCACACAATACCAATGTCTGTGTAAAGATTTTTGTGAATACAATTTTCCTGAACTGCTGAAATTTTTTGATCTAAAACATTTACACGAGTTTGCATTTTGTTTTCAAAATTTAAAATTTTTTGATCAAAGTTACTAAAGTTATGTTCCATTCTTCTTGCTGTGGCCTTCTGTTCAACTCAGATGTCATTAACATTCTTTGTCTGTTTTGCAGATTTGGCAACTAACTCATTTTCTGAAACAATAAATTTGTTTTCCAAGACGTAACATTTTTCATTTACACTTTTTAAACCGTTTGACAACTGATTTTTAACTCTGAAACGTGATTTTTGGAAATATAGTTTTCCTGACCTGCTGAAATTTTTTGATATATACATTTACATGGTCTATTTGATATTGTATCCTACCCATTTCACTATTGTTTTTGGGTTTTAGGTCATTTAATTGCCCTTGTAATGAAGTAAATTTGCTATCATTGTCGGTCCTTATTTTAGTTAACTGCTCATTAACTGCACTAAATTTGCTATTGTTATCTCTCTCCATTTCCTCTAGTTTTGCAAAAGTTAACTGTAAAATATTGGTTTTTACTGTTTCTTTGCTGAGTATGCTTTCACTCAGTTCAAACATGTCCTGACTGGGTCCCAAAGCTTTCACTTCTACATCACTATTTCCTATGTCTCTGTCCATTTTGAAACAATCACACGAGTTCACAAACAAATTAATTTCGCAAACAGTTTGTACTTATCTTTCCTTTTTGATATCTCTTGTCATAGTTGTGACTTGATACGACTTTGTTGGGCAGTTCTTGGTCTTCTTTCTTCGTTTGATCAGAAATTCATTATAAACTGCAAATGGCCCAAATCACTGTCCCTTCTTCTGCAACAGACAGAACTTTATTATCAGTCATTTGATTCCAGATGATGCCCACAATTGTCATCTTACCATCCCTCATATCACCTGTTGACTGTCACTCTTCGAAATATAATCTTTTAATGAGCTTTGAGAGGAGTAAATTTTACAAATAAACTTTTTACTTATCTTCTTTTCTCATTACCAGATCCAGTTCATCATGTTTATGGATTAGTTCTTGAGGCTGAAATTTTTGACATTACTGGTTACAAATGACATGATAATGTCTAAGTAAAGCCTGCTCCATAATTTCTGTTTTAGTAGTGTTTATTATATCACATTTTTCTATATCCCACCATCTTTACAATTGCCACTTCATTTTCAATAATTACATTGTTATTGCTAAACATAAAAACACATCCGATCACATCAGAGGCGTGTCTACTACTAACTCTTTCTGCAAGTACTAACAATATTCTAAAGAGTTTACAAAACAGAAAGAGTACACAAACTTTCTTGACAAAAAAATACTCTTCACCAAGTTATATCATTATTTTGCTAATGAATGCAGAAATAAATTTAATAAACATCGTCAGATTGTGCAATTAATAATAGGAATTTTAAGCATACCAGATGTTTTATAATTTCAAATATTTCTAAAAGAAGAGCAATTTTAACTGAACATGCAGAGTTAATACATATTGATTGTAGTTATCTAATAAAATAATTTCTTTTTATACATTTTAGCCTGAAATATAATACATTGTATACAAAATCGCATGTAATTCTTTTAATTAAACAGCTGACATAATGGTAACTTATATAACATTTGAAAATATTTGTGGTATCGATTACTTTTGTTGAATAAAGGTAATGTTAGAGGAGGATGCCCCATTACAGACTGCATTTCCTAATGGTTGCATTGGTATGGCCGGACTGAAAAAGGTTGAGAATGGTAAACATATAGTCAAGAAGGCGAAATCTATTGATAATATGTGTAAACTGAAAAAAGCTATTTATGGACTTCATTAGACAGTGGTGTGCCATGTTTAAGGAAACTCTAAAAATCTGTTGAATTGTGACCAATAAATGCGGATTTGTATACCATGTGTGTAGTCAAGGACAGTGTCCACATCTGATTAATTATTTAGGAAAAGCAAATAAAGTATGAGTTATCTTCCAGATTTGATGTCAAGAATTTTGGGGGCATGTGGTATAATCTGGGCAAAGACGCTGATCAATTGGAAATGAAGTCCCATGCTTCTTGAAAGAGCATAGGAGAACAATGCGGGAGACCCGCACCGCCATACTAGGCAAGGTCCTAATGGAGGTGGTTTGCCTTCCTACAACCATAATGGGGATGAATGATGATGATGAAGACAGCACAACAACACCCTGTCATATCAGGCCCATTGAAAATCCCTGAGCCTGCGAGGAATCGAAACCGAGACCCGTGCTTGGGAAACTAGAGCACTACCACAAGACCACGAGTTGTTGACTGCTGATCAATTAGATAACAAAAATTATAACAGTAATGGAAATTCCTGACTGGGGCAATATGTAAAGAAAGGGAAAGGCAACTGCTCACCTATAGCAGACCAGTGTGTGGAGTGCAGAAATACATATATGAAAAGACCATTCACACTAGCTTTCTGACACTAGCTCTTTTTCTAGTAGTAGCGCACACACACACACACACACACACACACACACACACACACACACACACACACACACACACACATCACATCACATCACATAGGCATGCAAATACATACTCCCCTAAGTTTGCATGTGCAGTTAGGTATCTGTGTGGTTGTGCGTATATAACTGCTAGAAAACGAGGTAGTGCCCGACAGCTAATGTGAATGTTGTTCTCTGTTACATGTTTCTGTGCTCCATGCCCTGATCTTCTATAGGTGAGTCATTAATTTACAGATAACTAAATTACATTATATCAGAGTGGCTATATTAGAGGAGTGTCGAATCAAGTCTGATTGATTAAATGCAACCTGGTAAGAGTTTTATTGGCTACTGGAAGCAAACCAAACTTACAGCTGCCCCAGTTGAAAACCATACCCATTCAGGGAATTGGTTGGTATTCTGATGAACATTGCTGTAGCTGATTTGTAATGTTACTAACCCAGCCAATGACTGAAGTTCCTCAGAAGTATCTTAGTCTTGTAGTCTTACGCTGGAAACTGTTTGGGTTTGTTACTAAATTGAACAATAATGGACATAACACCACTGAGTAAATTTGACTTGTTTGGATATTTATTATTGTCAACACAAATTTTTCATAATGTTAATATTTCACAAATACCAGGGTAACATATGCACTTTGTGATCCATGTCAGTGGCAACATATTTCGTAAGCAGTTAATAACAAACAAAAGATTCGTGTCTATATGCAACAACCTTCCACAGATCACAGTTCATAATAAAAAATAGTCAGTTATGCATAGTTCTGAGAATGAGTCACACATACATTAAACACAGGATCAACTTTTACATGCCCTTTGAGAAGGAAATATTGGTTGAGCAATTTTGACATTGAGGTATTAACCAGTTGGTAGTTAGATGCAGACTCTGATGCCAAGATGTTAAGGCAAATTTAGTCAGAGAGGTGTTACCTGGGTGATAACCAAGAGCAGGCTGCTGACATGCTGTCTAATGAGGTATATAAACTGGCTTAATGCTAATTTGTGAAATTGGTAATTATATTTTACTTTGTACCAGTATAACAGTCAAATTTATTAGACGCATTACTTTGTTGATTCCAGTACTGACTTTGTTTAACTGTATGTTAAATAATTATGAAACTATTAAAATTAGATGAACTATTTGTTTATTACTATGTTTAGCTATGTGGTGTTAAATTATTTCCAAATAAAATTCTCAGGTTCTTAGTTTCTCTAATTCATTCAACTTCTTAGTTAGTGGCTTATTTGGATTATCAAATGTACTATCTGGATCAGAAAAATTAGACAGCAAAAGTCTAATGTCCAATCTGGGAAACAAACAAGCTTAAAAGCTCAAATAAAAAAATAAATTTCAGGTGGGTCAAAACTCTAAATATGAATGATTTCTAAGTTAGTGAATTTTCAGAAAAAGTAAACTGGTTACTTGTAAGAGTAAAATTAGGGGTATGAATAAACAGTTATTTGCTCACCACATTTTCATTATTGCATGGCATGAGAACAATTTCAATTAAAGATTTTATCTTTAAGAAAATGTTTTATGTGAAAAAATGGCACTGGGATTACCAACACTTAAATAATTTAATGAACTATGAATTTTGATAAAGTACTGCTTAAATAGGAATTTTGACATTTTAAGTAAATGTGTTAGATCTTCTATCATCAAATAATTAAGAGAAAAAAATTGTTTATGTAAAGAAATGAAATAATAGCAAACAGCATTACTACCACTTTACTACATTTCAACTTGATCTGGCACTTCTTATGCAGTTAACAAGTTAAGCCAGTATGATAAAAATAGCAGTATAGGCAAGCTGTTAAAAATGAATTCAGAAATACCTCAAGGCAATGAGTGACAAGAAGCAGACAAATGTCAATATTAAGGAGGGAATCTTAGATTTTACAGATGCTGTTTAGGGAAATTTCAAAACTGAAGTGAGATCACATACAGGATATAAATTCACCTTTCGCGGAGCAGTGATCTCATGGTGTTTGAGACTGCAGAGAGTCATTGCCGTTTTATCACCAGAAGATGATTTTGTGAGCCTATCCATGAACAGCAAAGAAAGCGAGTCACCTGTCAAAATTTGTGAAAGAAATGTGGTCAAGGGAGCTTTCAAACATCTCGATGTTCATCTACAATCAGTCTTCTGAAAAGTTAGCATACAACCCACTTTTCACTCATATTTACAGAAAATTTTCTATTCGTCTTTGTACCCAATGTAATTAAAATATGTGCCAGCAGACAACACATTAATAACTGTGCTGACAGAACTACTTCCTGCACCAAAGCATGATAGTTGTGTTGAAGATTTGGTCTTTGAGTTCAAAATCCTGAATTTAACACTTTGTTTTTCATTTGTATCATGGGTGTAAAAATCAAGAGGGCATGGTAAGATTTATGTACTTGCTTTGTTATTCATAGGTGCTCCTAAGTTTGGCTAGTTCTCCTTTGGCTTTGTTTGTGTTGTGAGCTTTGACTCAGCTCTGTTTAGCCTTTTTTGCTGTAAACATATACAATAAATTTGTTCTGTAATTACATTTTGTGCCCACAAAGCTCCACAGCTCCAGCAACAAATACATTATATACATCCCATCCAGGACTTTTTGGTGTCATAAAAAATAAAATGTGTTGCAATAAAGTAAGGGAAGCAGTCGTGCAATACATCCTAGTCAGACACAGCTACAAAACAATAAAGTTATCAAATTGACCTGCAGGGCTCAATATAGTATAGTGTGTGTGATTTTTGGTATGACTCTAATGAAGACTAAAGTGTGACTGAGTTTATATTAAAGAAAAAAAAAAGAGAATTTTAATTCATCATCTTGATAAAGTCATAAACTGAAATTGTGAACAGGCTGAGGGAAATATATCTTTTAAATTTTACATTTGTGTAAAATATTGATATGAAATAGTTCCTTTGTGGTTGATTTCAAAACTCTGATTAAAATGATTGTGCATGTTGATCAAGCCACACAGCCATGAAGTGACATGAGGTGTTACAGTGTGTGAAATTGTATGCAAGAGGGATAGATAGATAACTTCAGTTTATTGAGAGAAGTCTACCACTAGGTGTAGTACATCTGTGGAGATGGCTTTGCACTAGAATCTCATATAGTTTATTTGAATTCTTGCTTCAGTATTTGCTAGTCTTACATTGTTAATATGAAGAAAAAGCTAAAGGTATTAATAAATATGCAATTAAGGAAGGAATACAATGTTTTAGTTTGTTCAAAAAGCTAATTTGGAGGTCCCCCAGGAACTTAAAATGGTAATTATTAGAAGTAAGACAATGATCTCCTCATGTAAGAATAAATTTAACAAAGAAATATTTCACATTTCTTATGGAATAATATTGTTGTATGACTCATGCACTTGACACATGGACCATAAGGATATGGTAAGAGAGACTGGAGCATTCTTGGAGAACATCATTATTTCTCTGTCTTTGCACAAATAGATCTGGAAAGTGAGTTTGCAGTGACTGAAAGAAGTGTTCTTGATCCAGCCATGTGCAATGGCTTCTGGAGAATATGTACAATGTAAACATAGATCAGGAGGAAGAGGGAGGCAGATTCAGAAGGAATATAGCAAGAAGAGAGAAAAAAATAGGTGACAAATTGGAATTGATATTCATGAGAAGTCTCTCTTTGAAAACAAGAATCAAATGGAGGTAATACACATGAATGCTGAAAGGGCAGCTGAAAGTTAATGTTCCTGTTTATCTTCATGTGCAAACTTTGTATCCAGTTTAGTTTCCTCCTGGTTTCACTTCAAGATAACCTCTTAACTGTAGAGTATTTTTATCGTTACCACCAAGGCAAGACTCATGACCTGTTCTCACAACTTCAGATTTAGTAGTACCTCTCTTCTGTATCCCAGGCAAAGCTCCAATCAGCCATAGCTACTGAGGTTGTGAGGACTTGGCACAACTTTACACTTGCACGTGGTGACTCGTCTAAAGGAACAAACAAAGTTGTAGAACCCACAGGCTAAAGCACTGAAACAACAGTGGCAGAAAATGCCAGAGATGGATGCAGACCAGTGAGTGCTGATGTCGATTGGTAAAGTAACCAAACCAGAATCAAAATTGGCTGAAGAACCAAAATGCAGAATCAAAAGTTGTTGTGAACAAAATCCACAGCACCAGAGAGAATTCTTTGAGTGTAGTCCAAGAGAGTAATGTAAAGTTGTGGTACTGAAACTATAAAGGCATATGATTGATGGCTTCATGCACTGACAGCAAGTGATGGCTTGATGATCTGCATGAGTCCTTAGAGGTGCATGCCAGAGAATGCGTACGGCTATTGTCTGCTTGCCAGAATGTGTGCCCAGTTTACTTAGAGCTGGCACCTCACATGAATGTGATACAAAGGCACTGACTTGGATACTGTTAATATCTCTGCCCCAAATTGTTAACACCTTTGTAAGACACAGAAGAGTGGTAATGTGTTGATAATTCAGTTGGTAAGGATATCACCTGCAAAAGGCAAGGTTCCCTCAAGTCCCATTTCAGCACGCAGTTTTAATCTGTTGGAAAGTTTCTTTATTGTCACGTCTCTTCTGCCTGAAAAATGCCCCATTTCATGCACTACATTCTTGTACTCTCTTCTACTTGACCATGGAATCATCTCCATCTTTCTACACAACTAATTAATTGTTCCTCAGCAATACTTCAACTCTTTTTCTTTGACATATTTTCCTCTCTGATGAGCTTTGTATCAGAAGCACATGCTTCAGGTGCATTTGTTTCAGCCATCAGTTGGATTCCTAATTTCATACATGTATGAATAATTTGAGATGCTATTGAAAGCACAAGTAGCTCTGCTCATGTGTAGTGAATAAGCAACTCTAGCCCGTGAACCTATGGAATTGTAGGCAGAATATATTAATAGCAAGTAGTTGCTCCTTGTAACCTTATTGCCCATGGACCCAACACCTGAACAAAGGAAAACAATTAACTTCACCCCAGCATAAGGCCTGGAACACAGTACGTATTTATCAGCAAAGTCTGCTTTGCTTTACTAATCTGATGTCTTTAAGCAGTATGACAGTTCTCTAAGTAATGGATATTTCAATATTCACCGTTCTATAAATTGATTTTACTGCTGTAAATCTTTCAGAAAATATTAAATTGAATGATTCTGATAATGGTTTAATAGCTTACACAAGATTTCAATACCTTGCAGAAAATCTGTTGTATGTCTCTATGGGCGGTAAGATCAAACTTTTTATGACCAATGAAACTACTGTGAGCTGTTATCAGTGTCTTTTGCATCATTAGCCAACTATGCAAAGAGCTGAATATCCCCATGCACAAATATATCTATAGAACAGAGTATCTACTTGCTTTACTTTCTCTATACCTCTGTGAAGAATTCCTCTTTCAGGGTGAGACCAGCAGTTTTGGATCTTTTAGGGCAAGAAAAATTTGCAGTAGTAGTTTGTTTGTTTTGTATAAGCAAATCTTGATGCCTTTTATGTCATTAAAAAATCCTCTTCATCCATGACCAAAATGCCTTTAGTTTATTACTTCAGTTTTTCTTATTGCAGAAAATTCTAGAATGTCTTGTTACACTGCAAAGAAATATTAATACTCTTAGATTTATCAACAACTGTTATTCAAACAAGAATGACTTTGTGTGGATTATACTTGCAATTTGTTGAATATATTGTTGAAATACCTGTATTTGTCACTTATCTCTTTTTTCAGTTCTGTACAACAGCAAATCGTCCTGTCTGGTTCATATTCTCTGGAATGGGCAGCCAGTGGGCACAGATGGGTTCACAACTGATGAAGTTGCCTATATTTGCAGAATCAATTAGGAAGTGTCATGCAACACTAGAACCACTGGGTATTGATTTAATCAATATAATAACAACAGCAGATGAATCAGTATTTGACAATATTGTCAACTGTTTTGTTGGGATTGCTGCCATACAGGTAAGGCTTAAATAATGGTAAATCCAGGATGGAATGTAACAATATTCTGAAAAGGGTAGTTGCAACTCACCATATAGAGGAGATGCTGAGTCACAAATAGGCACAGCAAAAATACAGTCAGAAAATGAGCTTTCAGCCAACAAGGCCTTCATTGAAAATAGACAACACACACACGGACACACATACACAAAAGCAAACTTAACTCACTCACACATGTTGGGTGAGTGAAATGCATTTGTGTTTGTGTGTGTGTGTGTGTGTGTGTGTGTGTGTGTGTGTGTGTGTGTGTGTGTGTGTCTGTTTTTTCCATTTTCAACAAAGGCCTTGTTGGCTGATAGTTCACTTTCTGACAGTTTTTTGTTGTTCTTATCTGTTACTCAGCATCTCTTCTATATGGCAAATAACAATTATCCTTTTTATAATATTGTAAGATTCAAATAGTTTTATTAAGAATGTATTCTTAGATAACACTTATCAGGGTAACAAATTCATCCACATGGACTGATCTCAACATTTGTTTCTCAATAATTTGCAATTTGTAATTTATTTGTGTGAAACATGTAATTACATGCATAGCAATTGGTAGTCCAACACAACAGTATACAATCTAATTTTACTTTATAATAGGAACTTAAGAATGTAGTCCAAATTGTTGTTGTTGTTGTGGTCTTCAGTCCTGAAACTGGTTTGATGCATCTCTCCATGCTAATCTATCCTGTGCAAGCTTCTTCATATCCCAGTAGCTACTGCAGCCTAC
This sequence comes from Schistocerca americana, assembly GCF_021461395.2. Classification (NCBI taxonomy): domain Eukaryota; kingdom Metazoa; phylum Arthropoda; class Insecta; order Orthoptera; family Acrididae; genus Schistocerca; species Schistocerca americana. Next base: position 235,543,080 of record NC_060123.1, on the reverse strand, counting down.
ATCCTTCTGTAGGTATTCTGCTTAGTGTATTCATCTCTTGGTCTCCCTCTATGAGTTTTACCCTCCACGCTGTCCTCCAGTACTAAATTAGTGATCCCTTGATGCCTCAGAACATTTCCTACCAACCAATCCCTTCTTCTAGTCACGTTGTGCCACAAACTCCTCTTCTCCCCAATTCTATTCAATACCTCCTCATTAGCTATGTGATCTACCCATCTAATCTTCAGCATTCTTCTGTAGCACCACATTTCAAAAACTTCTATTCTCTTCCTGTCCAAACTATTTATTGTCCATGTTTCACTTCCATACATGGCTGCACTCCATACTAATACTTTCAGAATCGACTTCATGACACTTAAATCTATACTCGAAGTCAACAAATTTCTCTTCTTCAGAAATGCTTTCCTCACCATTGTCATTCTAATTTTATATGCTCTCTTCTGTGACCATCATCAGTTATTTTGCTCCCCAAATAGCAAACTCATTCACTACTTTAAGTGTCCCATTTCCTAATTAACTCCCTCAGCATCACCCAAATTAATTCGACTACATTCCATTATCCTTGTTTTGCTTTTTTTGAATTTCATCTTATATCTTCCTTTCAAGACACTGTGCATTCCGTTCAACTGCTGTTCCAGTTCCTTTACTGTCTCTGACAGAATTACAATGTCATCGGCAAACCTCAAAGTTTTTATTTCTACTACATGGATTTTGAGTCCTACTCTGAAGTTTTCTTTTGTTTCCTTTACTGCTTGCTCAATATACAGAGTGAATAACATCAGAGATAGGATACAACCCTGCTTCCTCCGTTCCCAACCACTGCTTCCCTTTCATGCCCCTCAACACTTATAACTGCCATCTGCTTTCTGTACAAATTGTAAACTGGCTTTTTCCCCCTGTATTTTACCCCTGCCACCTTCAGAATTTGAAAGAGAGTATTCCAGTCATCATTGTCAAAGGCTTTCTCTAAGTCTACAAATGCTAGAAACGTAGGTTTGCCTTTCCTTAATCTTTCTTCTAAGATAAGTCATAGGGTCAGTATTGCCTCACGTGTTCCAACATTTCTACGGAATCCGAACTGATCCTCCCCGATGTCGGCTTCTACCAGATTTTCCATTTGTCTGTAAAGAATTCGCGTTAGTATTCTGCGGCTGTGACTTACTGAACTGATAGTTCAGTAATTTTCACATCTTTCAACACCTGCTTTCTTTGGGAATTGAATTATTATGTTCTTCTTGAAGTCTGAAGGAATTTTGCCTGTCTCATACATCTTGCTCACCAGATGGTAGAGTCAGGACTGGCTCTCCCAAGGCTGTCAGTAGTTCTAATGGGCTGTTGTCTACTCCCTGAGTCTTGTTTTATTTATTTTATTTATTTATTTATTTATTTATTTCGTATTCAATTAATCCGTATTGTGATAAATCACAAGGATGTGGAATGAGTCATGATTACATACAACAGATATAATACACATATATAAAATGACAAAAATGTACCATAAGATTATGAATAAGTTTGTAGGTTAAAATCAAATCAAAGGTATAGCTCAAGTAATATAAAACAATACCTAAAAAGGAAATATAGTACATTTTCCAAATTAAACAAATAATACACATATATAAAATGACAAAAATGTACCATAAGATTATGAATAAGTTTGTAGGTTAAAATCAAATCAAAGGTATAGCTCAAGTAATATAAAACAATACCTAAAAAGGAAATATAGTACATTTTCCAAATTAAACAGTTAATGTGATCTATAGCAAACAAATTTTTATCAGTATAAAAAATCATTGCTTTATCTGTAGATACTCATCAAGAGAATAGAAGGAATTTACCATTAGGTATTCTCTCAATTTACATTTAAAAGTAGGTAAGACATTAATGTGATCTTTAATACCTGACGGAAGGGAGTTGAAAATTTTTGTGGCTGAATAATGAACACCTTTCTGAACAAGACTTAAATGTTTCAGATCCCTGTGTAGATCATTTTTAGACCTAGTATTATGATCATGACATTCACTATTAGTTTTAAAAAGAGATAGGTTGTTAGAAACAAAAATCATCAAAGAAAATATGAATTGAGAGGTAAGTGTTAATATTTGTAACTTATGAAACAGACTTCTGCAAGAATATCTTGGATGAACACCACTCATGATTCTAACAGCTCTCTTCTGTGCAGTAAATATTTTTTTGGCTAAAGGCTTGTTGCCCCAAAATATTATGCCATACGACATGATAGAATGAAAATAACCAAAGTAGGCAGCTTTAGTAGCGTCCTCATCACCAATGGGGGTGATTACACGCAGAGCATAAGTTGCCACACTGAGCCTTCTATGTAGGTCTAAGATATGCTCAGACCAGTTCAGCTTGCCATCAATTAGAATGCCCAAGAACTTAGATGATTCACAGTGTAGTATATTTTGGTTACCACAGTTTAAGTGGCATACTTCATTTTCTTGTTGAGATGTGTGAAATTGCATATACTGAGTTTTCTGAATGTTTAGAGTTAGTCCGTTGCACTTAAACCAGTGTAGGATGTCAACGAGTACAGCATTACATTTATTTTCTAGGTCACTGTTAGTTCGACTTTCAAGCAGAATAGTGGTGTCATCGGCAAAAAGAGTAAATTTACACTCGGTGTCTGTGCAAAGTGGGAGATCATTGATGAAGATAAGGAAAAGCAAAGGTCCTAGGATGGACCCCTGAGGCACACCACACTTTAATGTGCCCCAATCAGAAGAAATGGGACTATCATTGGCACCATTAATTATCACCTTCTGTTTTCTGTTTTGCAGATATGATTCTATCCATCTACCAATGCTACCTCGCAAGCCATAAAAATTAGCCTTATGTAAGAGAATGTTGTGGTCCACACAGTCAAAGGCCTTAGACAAGTCACAAAAAATTCCAATAGGTGACATTTTATTATTTATTGACTCTAGAATTTCATTTGTGAGAGAAAAAATAGCCTGCTCAGTTGATCTACCTTTTTGGAAACCAAACTGGTTTCTATTGAGTATGTTGTGGCTGTTAAGATGTTCTACAATTCTTGTATACATTAGTTTCTCTAATACTTTTGAGAAACTACTTAGTAGTGATATTGGATGGTAGTTAGATAAATTAGTTTTGTCACCCTTCTTGAAAAGTGGTTTCACAACGGCAAGCTTTAATCTCTCTGGGACAACACCTTGCTGGATAGACTCATTAAAAATGTGACACAGGACTTGACATATGTGGTCACTACAATGCTTCAGTATTTTTGGTGAAATGTTGTCAATACCAGTGGAATTTTTATTTTTTAAGGCCTTGATGGTATTTTTAACTTCAGTAATAGTAACTGGGGCAATACAAATTGGGTCATACGTGTTAGGGTTAGTTCTGTGTAATAAATGCGTAGCAGCATTTAAGGAACCGTTACAACCTACTTGTTCTGCTGCAGTTATGAAGTGATTGTTGAATATGTTGGAAACTGTTACAGGATTATGAATAACCTCATCCTTATAGCTTATCTCTGTGGTATTAACATTCTTGTTACTCTTGCCACACTCTCTCTTTATAACATTCCAAACTGCTTTTATTTTGTTCTCAGATTTATCAATTTCAGACTTAATATACAGGCTCTTGGATTTGTTTATCACCCTTTTTAAAATTTTACAATATAACTTAAAATGAGACCTTTCAAGGGGATCATTTGATACTCTTAGTGAGGCATGTAACTCCCTCTTAGTCCTGCAAGAAATTTTTATACCTCCAGTAATCCATGGTTTACTGGAAGAAACCTCATTGTTCTTTCTGACAGTTTTTTTTGGGAAAGCCATTTCAAATACAGATATAAATTCATTTAAAAAAAGGTTAAATTTATCATTAACATCTGATGTGCTGTACACTGGCTCCCAATCTATCTGTGACAAATAGTCGTTAAAGGCAGACACAGTTTCAGTGTTTATACATCTATAGGACCTATAGGTGTGGGAGATTTTATTGCACAAACTGATGTTATTTACTTTCAGAAGTTGTCCATCATGGTCAGACAGGCCATAAATTACTTTGCTCACACTAACACTGTTGACTCTATTCTTGTCAATGAAAATATTATCTAGAAGGCTCTTGCAATTTTCTGTAACTCTAGTGGGCCAGGTAACCATCGCAGCCAAGTTGTAAGAATTCATTAAGTGGTCCAGGTCAGTTTTGAGGTTGTTATCAGTTAAGAAGTTGACATTAAAGTCACCTACAATTATTAAATTTCTAGTTTTAGAGAACAATTTGGTCAAAAGAGATTCTAACTTATTCATAAAGATGCAAAACTTCCCTGCTGGAGCTCTGTAAATTGCAAGCACAGTAAGTAACATGTCCTTTGCAGAAATTTCAGTCCCGCAAACTTCAAAATGTTGATCTACACAATACTTACTTAGATCTAAAGATTTATAAATGATTTTACTGTCTATATAAATTACAGCACCACCTTTCTCCTTACTTGTTCTGCAGTAATGAGTAGCTAGATCATACCCATCAAGCTGCAGCCCATCAATTCCAACTGTTACATGATGCTCAGTAAGGCATAAAACATGAGGACGGTCAACAGTGTCCATGTCCCCTAAATTTACAGATAAAAACTCTAATTTACTTTTGAGACTTCTGATATTTTGATGAAGAATAATAAGATTCTTATAGCTACCTCTACTGTCCTTCTGCTGGTCTGCTTTTGACTTAGGTCTTTCAGTGCTCTGTTAAACTCTTCATGCAGTATCATATCTCCCATTTTATCTTCATCTACCACCTCTTCCATTTCCATAGTATTGTCCTCAAGAACATCGCACCTGTATATACTCCTTGCACCTTGCTGCTTTCCCTTCTTTCTTAGAACTGGGTTTCCTTCTCAGCTCTTGATATTCATGCAAGTGGTTCTCTTTTCTCCTAAGGTCTCTTTAATTTTCCTGTAGGCAGTATCTATCTTACCCCTCATGACATAAGCGTCTACATCCTTACATTTGTCCTCTAGCCATCCCTGCTTAGCCATTTTGCACTTCCTCATTTTTGATACATTTGTATTCCTTTTTGCCTGCTTCATTTACAGCATTTTTAAATTAAATTCAATATCTTTTTTGTTACCCAAGGATTTCTACTAGCCTTCGTCTTTTTACCTACTTGATCCTCTGCTGCCTTCACTATTTCATTCCTCAAAACTACCCATTCTTCTTCTACCATATTTCTTTCCCCAATTCCTGTCAATTGTTCCCTTATTCTCTCCCTGAAACTCTGTACAACCTCTGGTTTAGTCAGTTTATCCAGGTCCCATCTCCGTAAATTCCCACCTTTTTGCAGTTTCTTCAGTTTTAATCTACAGTTCATAACCAATAGACTGGGGCCAGAGTCCACATCTGCCCCTGGAAATGTCTTACAATTTAAAATCTGGTTCCTTAAACACTGTCTTACCATTATATAATCTATCTGAAACCTTCTAGTATCTCCAGGGTTCTTCCATGTATACAACCTTCTTTCATGATTCTTGAACCAAGTGTTAGCTATGATTAAGTTATGCTCCTTGCAAAATTCTACCAGACGGCTTCCTCTTTCATTTCTTAGCCCCAATCCATATTCACCTACTACGTTTCCTTCTCTTCCTTTTCCTACTGTCAAATTCCAGTCACCCATGACTATTAAATTTTCATCTCCCTTCACTACCTGAATAATTTCTTTTATCTCATCATACATTTCATCAATTTCTTCATCATCTGCAGAGCTAGTTGGCATATAAACTTGTACTACTGTAGTAAGCATAGGCTTTGTGTCTATCTTGGCCACAATAATGCGTTCACTATGCTGTTTGTAGTAGCTTACCCACACTCCTATTTTTTTTTATTCATTATTAAACCGACTCCTGCATTACCTGTATTTGATTGTGTATTTATAACCCTGTATTCACCCGACCAAAAGTCTTGTTCCTCCTGCCACCGAACTTCACTAATTCCCACTATATCTAACTTTAACCTGTCCATTTCCCTTTTTAAATTTTCTAACCTACCTGCCCTATTAAGGGATCTGACATTCCACACTCTGATTCTTAGAACGCCAGTTTTCTTTCTCATGATAACGACGTCCCCTTGAGTGGTCCCCACCCGGAGATCCGAATGGGGGACTATTTTACCTCCGGAATATTTTGCACAAGAAGATACCATCATCATTTAATCATACAGTAAAGCTGCATGCCCTCTGGAAAAATTACGGCTGTAATTTCCCCTTGCTTTCAGCCGTTCGCAGTACCACAACAGCAAGGCCGTTTTGGTTAGTGTTACAGGGTCAGATCAGTCAATCATCCAGACTGTTGCCCCTGCAACTACTGAAAAGGCTGCTGCCCCTCTTCAGGAACCACACATTTGTCTGGCATCTCAACAGATACCCCTCCATTGTTGTTGCACCGACGGTGCGGCTATCTGTATCGTTGAGGCACGTAAGCCACCCCACCAATGAAATGACAAGGTCCATGGTTCATGGGGGTGGGGGGGGGGGGGGGTAGTCCAAATTATTTGACATAATAATACTTTAGATTTTAGTTTCTACAGTAGGCTATAGAAGCACTTCTCAGTGAGCCATGATTTTAGATGTTTTTTGAAGGTCTCTCCAGTTATTACCTTCAGTTCATTTGGCAGTGCATTGAAGTATTTTGCTCCATTAATATATGGACTGTTTGCAGTTTTTTTTTCAGTCTTCTGTGTATCATATGGTAATTTTGTACTTGTCTAGTATTGCGATCATGAATTTCTGCATTACGACAGGTATATTTCTTGTCTTCTACAGTTAATACTATTGTTTCAAACATATACAGTGAATAGATAGTCAGAATTTTAAATTCTATAAACAATTCCTTACATGACGTTCTAGCATCTTTTTTGCCTAATATTCTCAAGGCTTTTTTCTGGAGTTTAAATACTCGATCTACATGAGTTTTGGAAGCCCCCCCCCCTGGTGCAAGACCATATGCTAGAAATGGATGTATTAAACCAAAATACATCATCCTCATTGTTTGGGTATTGACATATGGAGCTATTCTTCTTAAAACATACTGGCCTGATGATAGCCTTGCACATACATTGTCAATTTTTTGTGTCCATAGTAGTTTGCTATCTATGCATATACCTAGGAATTTACACTCGCTGCAGATTTTCCCTACGATATTACTATCTTGAGAATCTATACAAGTTTGCAAATCACCAACATTGAAGGGGATTATATTTGTTTTTTTGTAAGTTGACTTTTAGATTGTCATTTTCAAACTTTTCCTTTGCATTATCTATAAATTTTTTTACCTCTATGCTGAGATTAAGAATATCTTTTCCCCAACAAAGGCCTGAAGTGTCATCTGCATACATTGTAATGAAGGTATCATTTTTTACTATCTTTGGAAGCTACCAAGACAACTGTCACTCAAAGTATCATGTCATGATTTTAGTATTAAAACACCTATGAAATACTTTCTTTTTAATCTTTTTGTAGTGGCCAGACAGGGGCCACAAGCAGATTTCCATACTTGTATTGTTTTAAGAAGAATTTTGAATTTTACAACCTAGTTTATTGACACTGGAGGCAAGGTAGCAATGCTACAGTGGCAAAGAAACTGCGTCATGTCACTATATGTTGTTTGTTAATGTTCATGCATGCCCTTGACTGCTCTCATATTTCAGAATGAAATTTTCACTCTGCAGCAGAGTGGCCACTGATACGGAACTTCCTAGCAGATCAAGACCTGAACTCAGGACCTCTCTGCCTTTCATAGGCAAGTGCTCTACCAAATGACCTCCAAAGGATGACTCATGACCTGTCCTTATGGCTTTACTTCCACCAGTACATCATCTGGCACCTTTCAAACTTCACAGAACTTATTCTTAAAACTTGCAAGACTAGAATCCTGGAAGAAAATGTATTGTGGAGACATGGAAAAGCCACAGCTTTGAGAATGCTACCAGAACGAAATTTTCATGCTGCAGCAGAGTGATGAGTTCATTTCAGTCAAGAGATCTGGCGTGATGAAGAAGTTAAGCATAGATTTAGGTTTTAAAATAAGTTTGCTTTGCCTTGGAGTTCAAACACTTACCATCCTAGCGCCAAAAAGGCTAAGAAAAGTCTTACGGTGACTATTATATCATCTGTTCTCCGAGGAGAGCTAGTCCCACAAGTTTCATAGGAGAGCTTCTGTGAACTGTGAGGATAGATCGTAAGTCATGCTTGGGTAGCTTAGTTGATAGTTTATTTTCCCATGAAAGGCAAAGTTGCTGAGTTTGGGTAGGTCAGAAACACAGTTTTAATCTGTCAGGAAGTTTCATACCAGTGCACACTCTGCTACAGAGAGAAAATTTCATTTTGGAGTATGATAGCAGTCAAGAACATGCATAAGCAGTAATAAGCAACATGTAATGACATGACACAAATTTTTGGCCATTGTGGCATTAGAGAGAAAATCTATGAGAAAAACTTTTGGTGTATTAAGAAACACAGAAACAGTAAGTAAACAATAAGTAAAATACAACAGATATTTTGGGACAGGTCTGGTATAAATGGGCACACACTTTGTGTCCAAAAATATCTTTTGTACTTTGCTTATTGTTTACTTACTGCTTCTGGTTTTCTTAATATACCAGAAATTTTTCTCATAGTTGTTCTTCTAATTTGCCTAATTGCTAACAACAACATCTAGTATGCAGATATTTCATTCACCTTGGATTTCCTTCAGTCTAATATAGAATTCAGCTTTCGGTAACCCTGCAAGGGAATGTCAGGGTATGAGGTGTAGTTCCCGTTGAGGCTATAGGATGAAACTGCAATGTCTGATACACTATATACCAACTTTTTTTTATAATGGAAGATTTCTTCAGTGTGCTGCATGTACAGAAAACATTACCATTTTATCTTCAGTTAGCTATACATGGAAGAATCGTGGAGATACTAAAAGGTATCAGATAGATTATATAATGGTAAGACAGAGATTTAGGAACAAGGTTTTAAATTGTAGGACATTTCCAGGGGCAGATGTGGACCCTGACCACAATCTATTGGTTATGAACTGTAGATTAAAACTGAAGAAACTGCAAAAAGGTGGGAATTTAACGAGATGGGACCTGGATAAACTGACTAAACCAGAGGTTGTACAGAGTTTCAGGGAGAGCGTAAGGGAACAATTGACAGGAATGGGGGAAAGAAATACAGTAGAAGAAGAATGGGTAGCTCTGAGGGATGAAGTAGTGAAGGCAGCAGAAGATCAAGTAGGTAAAAAGACGAGGGCTAGTAGAAATCCTTGGGTAACAGAAGAAATATTGAATTTAATTGATGAAAGGAGAAAATATAAAAATGCAGTAAATGAAGCAGGCAAAAAGGAATACAAATGTCTCAAAAATGAGATCAACAGGAAGTGCAAAATGGCTAAGCAGAGATGGCTAGAGGACAAATGTAAGGATGTGGAGGCTTATCTCACTAGGGGTAAGATAGATACAGTCTACAGGAAAATTAGAGAGGCCTTTGGAGGAAAGAGAGCCACCTCCATGAATATCAAGAGTTCAGATAGAAACCCAGTTCTAAGCAAAGAGGGGAAAGCAGAAAGGTGGAAGGAGTATACAGGATAGAGGGTCTATACAGGGGCAATGTACTTGAAGGCAATATTATGGAAATAGAAGAGGATGTAGAAGAAGATGAAATGGGAGATACGATACTGCGTGAAGAGTTTGACAGAGCACTGAAAGACCTGAGTTGAAACAAGGCCCTGGGAGTAGACAACGTTCCATTAGAACTACTGACGGCCTTGGGAGAGCCAGTCCTGACAAACCTCTACCATCTCATGATCAAGATGTACGAGACAGGCAAAATACCCTCAGACTTCAAGAAGAATATAATAATTCCAATCCCAAAGAAAGCAGGTGTTGACAGATGTGAAAATTACCGAACTATCAGTTTAATAAGTCACAGCTGCAAAATACTAACACGAATTATTTACAGACGAATGGAAAAACTGGTTGAAGCCGACCTCAGGGAAGATCAGTTTGGATTCCGTAGAAATGTTGGAACACGTGATGCAATACTGACCTTACGACTTATCCTAGAAGAAAGATTAAGGAAATGCAAACCTATGTTTCTAGCATTTGTAGACTTAGAGAAAGCTTTTGACAATCTTGACTGGAATACTCTCTTTCAAATTCTAAAGATGGCAGGGGTAAAATACAGGGAGCGAAAGGCTATTTACAATTTGTACAGAAATCAGATGGCAGTTATAAGAGTCAAGGCACATGAAATGGAAGCAGTGGTTGGGAAGGGAGTGAGACAGGGTTGTAGCCTCTCCCCGATGTTATTCAATCTGCATATTGAGCAAGCAGTAAAGGAAACAAAAGAAAAATTCGGAGTAGGTATTAAAATCCAAGGAGAAGAAATAAAAACTTTGAGGTTCGCCAATGACATTGTAATTCTGTCAGAGACAGCAAAGGACTTGAGGAGCAGTTGAATGGAATGGACAGTGTCTTGAATGGAGGATATAAGATGAACATCAATAAAAGCAAAACAAGGATAATGGAATGTAGTCGAATTAAGTCGGGTGATGCTGAGGGAATTAGATTAGGAAACGAGACACTTAAAGTAGAAATGGAGTTTTACTATTTGGGGAGCAAAATAACTGATGATGGTAGAAGTAGAGAGGATATAAAATGTAGACTGGCAGTGGCAAGGAAAGCATTTCTGAAGAAGAGAAATTTGTGAACATCGAGTATAGATTTAAGTGTCAGGAAGTGGTTTCTGAAGGTATTTGTATGGAGTGTAGCCATGTATGGAAGTGAAACATGGACAATAACTAGTTTGGACAAGATGAGAACAGAAGCTTTTGAAATGTGGTGTTACAGAAAAACGCTGAAGATTAGATGGGTAGATCACATAACTAATGAGGAGGTATTGAACAGAATTGGAGAGAAGAGAAATTTGTGGCACAAATTGACTAGAAGAAGGGATTGGTAGGTAGGATACGTTCTGAGGCATCAAGGGATCACCAATTTAGTATTGGAGGGCATTGTGGAGGGTAAAAATCATAGAGGGAGACCAAGAGATGAATACACTAAGCAGATTCAGAAGTATGTAGGTTGCAGTAGGTACTGGGAGATGAAGGAGCTTGCACGGGATAGAGTAGCATGGAGAGCTGCATCAAACCAGTCTCAGGACTGAAGACAACAACAACAACAAGCTAATATTTCAAGAAACACTGGTAATTCTGTCTTGTCAAGTATCTATATATAAACATATGATTATCTCCTTCATATGCCACTTTACATAGTGAAAATAAATATGAAATTTTCTCTGTTGGAAGATATCATCACAATATAGCTCTAAGGTGCTCAAACATATGCATATCGGACACAGTCATGGAGTAGTGGAAGAGGCTTAGAAGTGGTTCACAGTATACAACTTGATCTAATAAAGACTAATGTTATGCAATTTGAGACAGGTAAAAATGACTTATAGGTGTCGGAAGTAGACATAATGGGCACACAATTTTTGAGGCTCCATGTGTGAACTTCCTAGGCATCCTGATGGGTGATAAACTGAAGTGGGTCAAGGAAGTAGATAGGCTCATTTCTACCTGCTTTGCACCTCAAAATCTCTCTGATTGTGTTTGTTATACCTGAGAAAACTACAATCATCTGAAACTTCCTGGCAGATTAAAACTGTGTGCCCGACTGGGACACGAACTCGGGACCTTTGCCTTTCGCGGGCAAGTGCTCTACCATCTGAGCTACTGAACCACGACTCATGCCCGGTCCTCACAGCTTTACTTCTGCCAGTATCTCATCTCCTACATTCCAAACTGTACAGAAGCTCTCCTGCAAACCTTTCAGAACTAGCACTCCTGAAAGAAAGGATACTGCGGAGACATGGCTTAGCCACAGCCTGTGGGAAGTTTCCAGAATGAGATTTTCACTCTGCAGGAGGAACAAGACATCTGGTCAGGTGAATAAAGGGTTATAAATACAAAATCAAATAGGGGTAATTCAGGAGTTGGTTTAATAATGAATAAAAAAATAGGAGTGCGGGTAAGCTACTACAAACAGCATAGTGAACACCTTATTGTGGCTAAGATAGACACGAAGCTCACACCTACTACAGTAGTACAAGTTTATATGCCAACTAGCTCTGCAGATGCCGAAGAAATTGATGAAATGTATGATGAAATAAAAGAAATTATTCATATAGTGAAAGGAGACGAAAATTTAGTAGTGATGGGTGACTGGAATTCGGTAGCAGGAAAAGGGAGAGAAGGAAACGGAGTAGGTGAATATGGATTGGGGCTAAGAAATGGAAGAGAAAGCCGCCTGGTAGAATTTTGCACAGAGCATAACTTAAACATAGCCAACACTTGGTTCAAGAATCATAAAAGAAGGTTGTATACATGAAAGAAGCCTGGAGATACCGACAGGTTTCAGATAGATTATATAATGGTAAGACAGAGACTTAGGAACCAGATTTTAAATTGTAAGACATTTCGAGGGGCAGATGTGGACTCTGACCACAATCTATTGGTTATGAACTGTAGATTAAAACTAAAGAAACTGCAAAAAGGCGGGAATTTACGGAGATGGGACCTGGATAAACTGACTAAACCAGAGGTTGTACAGAGTTTCAGGGAGAGCATAAGGGAACAATCGACAGGAATGGGGGAAAGAAATACAGTAGAAGAAGAATGGGTAGCTCTGAGGGATGAAGTAGTGAAGGCAGCAGAAGATCAAGTAGGTAAAAAGACAAGGGCTTGTAGAAATCCTTGGGTAACAGAAGAAATATTGAATTTAATTGATGAAAGGAGAAAATATAAAGACTCAGTAAATGAAGCAGGCAAAAAGGAATACAAACGTCTCAAAAATGAGATCGACAGGAAGTGCAAAATGGCTAAGCAGGCATGGCTAGAGGACAAATGTAAGGATGTAGAGACTTATCTCATGAGGGGTAAGATAGATACTGCCTACAGGAAAATTAAAGAGACCTTTTGAGAAAAGAGAACCACTTGTATGAATATCAAGAGCTCAGATGGAAACCCAGTTCTAAGCAAAGAAGGGAAAGCATAAAGGTGGAAGGAGTATATAGAGAGTCTATACAGGGGCAATGTACTTGAAGACAATATTATGGAAATGGAAGAGGATGTAGATGAAGATGAAATGGGAGATACGATACTGCGTGAAGAGTTTGATAGAGCACTGAAGGACCTAAGTTGAAACAATGCCCCGGGAGTAGACAACATTCCATTAGAACTACTGACGGCCTTGGGAGAGCCAGGCCTAACAAACCTCTACCATCTCATGAGCAAGATGTAAGAGACAGGCAAAATACCCTCAGACTTCAAGGAGAATATAATAATTCCAATCCCGAAGAAAGCAGGTGCTGACAGATGTGAAAATTACCGAACAATCAGTTTAATAATTCACAGCTGGAAAATACTAATGCGAATTCTTTACAGACAAATGGAAAAACTGGTAGAAGCCAACCTCGTGGAAGATCAGTTTGGATTCCGTAGAAATATTGGAATATGTGAGGCAATACTGACCCTACAACTTATCTTAGAAGCAAGATCAAGGAAAGGCCAACGTATTTTTCTAGCATTTGTAGACTTAGAGAAAGCTTTTGAGAACCTTGACTGGAATACTCTCTTTCAAATTCTGAAGGCGGCAGGGGTAAAATATAGGGAGCAAAAAGCCATTTACAATTTGTACAGAAAGCAGATGGCAGTTATAAGAGTCGAGGAAAATGAAAGGGAAGCAATGGTTGGGAAGGGAGTGAGACAGGGTTGTAGCCTGTCCCCAATGTTATTCAATCTGTATATTGAGCAAGCAGTAAAGGAAACAAAAGAATTGAGATTGTTATTCTGTCAGAGACAGCAAAGGACTTAGAAGAGCAGTTGAACGGAATGGATAGTGTCTTGAAAGGAGGATATAAGATGAACATCAACAAAAGTAAAACGAGGATAATGGCATGTAGTCGAATTAAGTTGGGTGATGCTGAGGGAATTAGATTAGGAAATGAGACACTTAAAGTAGAAATGGAGTTTTACTATTTGGGGAGCAAAATAACTGATGATGGTAGAAGTAGAGAGGATATAAAATGTAGACTGGCAGTGGCAAGGAAAGCATTTCTGAAGAAGAGAAATTTGTGAACATCGAGTATAGATTTAAGTGTCAGGAAGTGGTTTCTGAAGGTATTTGTATGGAGTGTAGCCATGTATGGAAGTGAAACATGGACAATAACTAGTTTGGACAAGAACAGAATAGAAACTTTCGAAATGTGCTGCTACAGAAGAATGCTGAGGATTAGATGGGTAGATCATATAACTAATGAGGAGGTATTGAATAGGATTGGGGAGAAGAGAAGTTTGTGGCACAACTTGACTAGAAGAAGGGATCAGTTGGTAGGACATGTTCTGAGGCATCAAGGGATCACCAATTTAGTATTGGAGGGCAGCATGGAGGGTAAAAATCATAGAGGGAGACCAAGAGATGAATACACTAAACAGATACAGAAGGATGTAGGTTGCAGTAAGTACTGGGTGATGAAGAAGCTTGCACAGGATAGAGTAGCATGGAGAGCCGCATCAAACCAGTCTCAGGACTGAAGACCACAACAACAACAACAACACATGTGAACAGGCAGAATTTTGTACTGTGGCCGGCAATGCCTATATAAAACAACAAGTGTCTTGCACAGTTGTTAGATTGGTTACTGCTGCTACAATGGCATGTTGTCAAGATTTAAGTGAGTTTGAATGTGGTATTATAGTCAGTGCATGAGTGATGGGACACAGCATTTCTGAGGTAGCAATGAAGTGCATATTTTCCTGTATGACCATTTCATGACTGTACCATGAATATCAGGAATCTGGTAAAACATCAAATCTCCAACATCGCTGTGGCCGGAGAAAGATCCTGCAAGAACAGGACCAACAACAACTGAAGAGAATCATTTAATGTGATAGAAGTGCAATCCTTCCACAAATTGCAGCAGATTTCAATGCTGGGTCATCAACAAGCATCAGCATGTGAACCATTCAATGTGACATAATTGACATTTGCTTTCAGAGCAGAAGGCCCACTCATGTACCATTGATGATTTCATGCCACAATGCTTCACACCTCGCGTGGGCCCGTCATCACTCACATTGGACTGTTGATGATGGAAACATGATGCCTGGTTAGATGAGTCTCATTTCCAACTGTATCGAGCGGATGGATGTGTATGGGTATGGAGACAACCTCATGAATCCATGGACCCTGCATGTAAGCAGGTTCAAGCTGGTGAAGGCTCTGTAATGGTGTGGGGCATGTGCAGTTGGAGTGATATGGGTCCCCTGATACATCTATATATGACTTTGAGAGGCGACACGTACGTAAGCATCCTGTCTGATCACCTGCATCCATTCATGTCCATTGTGCATTCCTTTCAGGCTTGGGCAATTCCATCAGGACAATGCGACACCCCACACATCCAGAACTGCTACAGAGTGGTTCCAGGAACACTCTGATGAGTTTAAACACTTGTGCTGGCCGCCAAACTCCCCAGACACAAACATTACTGAGCATATTTGGGATCCCTTGCAACGTGCTGTTCAGATAAGAGCTCCACTCCCTTGTATTCTTACAGATTTATGGGCAGGCCTGCAGGATTCATGGTGTTAATTCCCTCCAGCACTACTTTAGACATTAGTTGAGTCCATGCCACATCATGTTGTGGCAGTTCTGTGTACTTGCAGGGGCCCTGCACAATGTTTGGCAGGTGTACCAGCTTCTTTGGCTCTACAGTATATATTAGATGCTGTCACTTGCAACTGATGAAGGGTGCTCCTGACTCAGTTAAAGAGCCCAAACCACGAAAGTTTCTTCTGCACTATGGGGCTAAAAAGCAGTAAAATGAGTTGGGTACTCCAGAGGTGTAGGGTGAGATGCCAGAATGCTGAACAATGTACATGAACACTATGTTTGTACTGAACTTATACACAGCGTAAAACAAAGGGAACTGGAGAAGTCAACTGTGACAAAACACTGCCTAGAGAACTGGCATCAAATATAATTTGGAAATACAAAGGCTTGAACCACAAGTCATCATACTGTTATGCAATAAAAGAGATGGCTGAGATTAGACCAAGTTGTAATTAGAATATTTTTAATAGAGACCTAGAGTACATGTTTAGCAGTGTATGGGGGTGTGCATTGGACATCAGATGATAATGAAGATGTGTGATTGACATTTATAGGGAGGCATCAGTGGCACTTTTGAGTATGTCTCTGGCTCATTGGACATCATCTGGTTTTGTGGTAGATCGAAGCTGCCAGAGATTGTCCAACTCACATTCCCGTGTTTTTGCCGTTTTGGCCCAATTCTGGAAAAGTCTGGACACTGCTCATTTTTTCTTTTTTTTTTTTTGTATAAAAACAAAGATGATGTAACTTACCAAATGAAAGCATTGGTATGTTGATAGACACACAAATAAACACAAACACACACACAAAATTCAAGCTTTCACAACCCACGGTTGCTTCATCAGGAAAGAGGGAAGGAGAGGGAAAGATGAAAGGATGTGGGTTTTAAGGGAGAGGGTAAGGAGTCATTCCAATCCCGGGAGCGGAAAGACTTACCTTAGGGGGAAACAAGGACAGGTATACACTCACACACACACACATGTCCATCTGGGAGTGGGCTGAAGGTGAGGCCTTTGGATAGGACAGAGGTTTCGGATTGGGAGAGAGGTTTGGAGGAAAGGTTAACTACTGAATTGGGATGTTGTGGTTCCAGATTGTGTTGACTAGAATTTTGAGGTGTTGGGGGGAGTGGAGCTGGAAGTGGGAGATTGAGTAGATGGGAGAGACTGGGTCTGTGTGCAATGAGAGGAGGTTGAGGTTTGTTGGAAAGGTTGTGGAGGGTGAGTGAGTTGCCTTTCCGGAGGTGGGAAACCAGGAGATTGGATAGTTTTTTGAGGTGGAGGGTGGCATGCTGTTCTAATTTGTGGCTGGCCTGTAGGAGGATGCTCTGAACAGCTGGTATGGATGTGGGAGAGGAAAGATTGAGAACTTTGATTAGGGATAGGAGTTGACGGGTGTGTTCATTGGCTGAGTCGATGTGTAGGTGAAGGATTAGGTGGGTGAGGGATATGGATTGTGCAGTTTGGAACTGGTATAGGGGCTGATGGAAATAAGGATTACAGCCAGAGATGGGAACTTTAAGTGTGAGGCCTTTGGGGGTAATGCTAAATGTCAGACAACCCTGAGTAAATAAAATGTGGGAGCATAATCTGGCTCGGGTGAAGACATGTTTGTGGAGGGAATGTAAATAAAATTTAATGGGGTCATTGTAGGGATGTTGTGAGGGTGACATGGTATTAGAAGATGGAAAGGGTAACATGAGGCTAAAGTGAAAATAAAAATATATGGGGAGAGATAAAGGTGTGAAAAAAGTAGAAAAAGTGTTAGTTTGAGATGAGCTATGTTGATCCTTTGCTGAACTTAGGTTGGTGAACAACGATGTGTACAAAGGTTAGGTAGTTGTGTTGCCTCCAAAACACATTAAAGGGTGGAGAAATCCAGGAAAATTTCGAAAAAACTGCGTTTAAATGTATTCAAAGGACTGGTTATGTGCTGGCAGATTATGAAAATGAGGCTAACAATTGTCTAACGAAGAAATAATAACGTTTAATCCTGTGGGAAGCTGCTAAAAAATGATCGGTTATGTGGGAAAAAAACAGGAATGGAAATAAAATGAAAGCTGTTCGAAATAGCTGAAATCGTTGTTTAATGGGTGAAAGGAACTGAGGCTGTGAAATAGTATTCACGAGGTTACACGAAATGTTTGTAAACTGGGAACAGTGGATTTTATAGCAGCGGTAATGTTGAATGCGTTAAAAATTTTTAGGTTATGGTTTGGAAGTAAATTACGTATTATTGAGTATATATAGGCAGGATAAAATGTATGGTAGATTATGGAAAAAAGGGAAGATGAATACAAAGTGAAACTACTTGTACAAACAAAAAGAGAAAGTAAGATGACAGAAAAGATTTCGAAATGCAACAATGACAATAACAAACGTAATTGTTGGGTTCAAATTAATGATATGATAAAATAGAAAGAAACATTCCACATGAGAAAAATATATTAAAAACAAAGATTCCATGACTTACCAAACGGGAAAGCGCTGGTAGATAGACACAATAAAAAAACACACAAACACACACACAAAATTTCAAGCTTTCACAACCAACGGTTGCTTCGTCAGGAAAGAGGGAAGGAGAGGGAAAGACGA
Organism: Schistocerca americana; assembly: GCF_021461395.2. Classification (NCBI taxonomy): domain Eukaryota; kingdom Metazoa; phylum Arthropoda; class Insecta; order Orthoptera; family Acrididae; genus Schistocerca; species Schistocerca americana. The sequence continues at coordinate 235,524,785 of NC_060123.1, read as the reverse complement.
AAGGATATGGGTTTTAAGGGAGAGGGTAAGGAGTCATTCCAATCCTGGGAGCGGAAAGACTTACCTTAGGGGGAAAAAAGGACAGGTATACACTCGCACACACCCACTTTGTTTTTATATATATATATATATATATATATATATATATATATATATATATATATATATATATATATATATATATATATATGGTTATAATAAAGGGAAACATTCCACGTAGGAAAAATATATCTAAAAACAAAGATGATGTGACTTACCAAATGAAAGTGCTGGCAGGTCAACAGACACACAAACAAACACAAACATACACACAAAATTCAAGCTTTCGCAACAAACTGTTGCCTCATCAGGAAAGAGGGAAGGAGAGGGAAAGACGAAAGGATGTGGGTTTTAAGGGAGAGGGTAAGGAGTCATTCCAATCCCGGGAGCGGAAAGACTTACCTTAGGGGGGAAAAAAAGGAAAAAAGGACGGGTATACACTCGCACACACACACACATATCCATCCACACATATACAGACACAAGCAGACGTATTTAAAGACATATTTGTGTCTGCTTGTGTCTGTATGTGTGGATGGATATGTGTGTGTGTGCGAGTGTATACCTGTCCTTTTTTCCCCCTAAGGTAAGTCTTTCCGCTCCAGGGATTGGAATGACTCCTTACCCTCACCCTTAAAACCCACTTCCTTTCGTCTTCCCCTCTCCTTCCCTCTTTCCTGATGAGGCAACAGTTTGTTGCGAAAGCTTGAATTTTGTGTGTATGTTTGTGTTTGTTTGTGTGTCTATCGACCTGCCAGCGCTTTCGTTCGGTAAGTCACCTCATCTTTGTTTTTACATATAATTTTTCCCACGTGGGATGTTTCCCTCTATTATACACTCCTCGAAATGGAAAAAAGAACACACTGACACCGGTGTGTCAGACCCACCATACTTGCTCCGGACACTGCGAGAGGGCTATACAAGCAATGATCACACGCACGGCACAGCGGACACACCAGGAACCGCGGTGTTGGCCGTCGAATGGCGCTAGCTGCGCAGCATTTGTGCACCACCGCCGTCAGTGCCAGCCAGTTTGCCGTGGCATACGGAGCTCCATCGCAGTCTTTAACACTGGTAGCATGCCGCGACAGCGTGGACGTGAACCGTATGTGCAGTTGACGGACTTTGAGCGAGGGCGTATAGTGGGCATGCGGGAGGCCGGGTGGATGTACCGCCGAATTGCTCAACACGTGGGGCGTGAGGTCTCCACAGTACATCGATGTTGTCACCAGTGGTCGGTGGAAGGTGCACGTGCCCGTCGACCTGGGACCGGACCGCAGCGACGCACGGATGCACGCCAAGACCATAGGATCCTACGCAGTGCCGTAGGGGACCACACCGCCACTTCCCAGCAAATTAGGGACACTGTTGCTCCTGGGGTATCGGCGAGGACCATTCGCAACCATCTCCGTGAAGCTGGGCTACGGTCCCGCACACCGTTAGGCTGTCTTCCGCTCACGCCCCAACATCGTGCAGCCCGCCTCCAGTGGTGTCGCGACAGGCGTGAATGGAGGGACGAATGGAGACGTGTCGTCTTCAGCGATGAGAGTCGCTTCTGCCTTGGTGCCAATGATGGTTGTATGCGTGTTTGGCGCCGTGCAGGTGAGCGCCACAATCAGGACTGCATACGACCGAGGCACACAGGGCCAACACCCGGCATCATGGTGTGGGGAGCGATCTCCTACACTGGCCGTACACCACTGGTGATCATCGAGGGGACACTGAATAGTGCACGGTACATCCAAACCGTCATCGAACCCATCGTTCTACCATCCCTTGACCGGCAAGGGAACTTGCTGTTCCAACAGGACAATGCACGTCCGCATGCATCCCGTGCCACCCAACGTGCTCTAGAAGGTGTAAGTCAACTACCCTGGCTAGCAAGATCTCCGGATCTGTCCCCCATTGAGCATGTTTGGGACTGGATGAAGCGTCGTCTCACGCGGTCTGCACGTCCAGCACGAACGCTGGTCCAACTGAGGCGCCAGGTGGAAATGGCATGGCAAGCCGTTCCACAGGACTACATCCAGCATCTCTACGATCGTCTCCATGGGAGAATAGCAGCCTGCATTGCTGCAAAAGGTGGATATACACTGTACTAGTGCCGACATTGTGCATGCTCTGTTTCCTGTGTCTATGTGCCTGTGGTTCTGTCAGTGTGATCATGTGATGTATCTGACCCCAGGAATGAGTCAATAAAGTTTCCCCTTCCTGGGACAATGAATTCACGGTGTTCTTATTTCAATTTCCAGGAGTATATATATATATATATATATATATATATATATATATATATATGTGTGTGTGTGTGTGTGTAAAAATTATGTTATCGTAACATTTTTTTTCTTAAATTTAAACTGTATGCTGACAACTATAGAGATTAAAGCAAGATGGAAGACCGGTAGGGTACATAGGTCTAGGAATACCTACATCTGCAGGAGCAGAACTGAGAGTAACACAGTCTTAAGGCACAGACAACTGTGCTGTAGCCATTAACTACAAGAAAGTTTTGTGTTGTATGAATGCCTCATTTGTTAAATACCAACCAATTAGAAACTTGAAAACAAATTTCTAAGCACTCTTAGCACCACTGTCAAAAGAATACAAATGATTTTGTGCACTGCTTTGTCACTGTGGTTGATAGTCTTACAGCAAAAAATAGTTTCTTCCAGATATGTTTTGACCAGTGTTTTCTGGAATGTAAGAGGCATTCTTCTTATTAATTACTTGAAAGAATAAAGTACAACAAGAACTGGCAGATGTATAACATCTGGACCATTTGGATTAGAAATCATCAAAACGTAGTTTTGAGTATAATAAACTGAATGATGTGAAGCACAAATTGTTGGAACATTCAAACCATTCACCACAGATTGCATACAACCTCTTCTTTATGTCTGCAGCACTGTCATTTTAACTTAGTAATGTGACCATGTCAGGCGAGCACCACAGATTCAAAATTAGTAACTTATTCAAGATTGTATTTAATGTAATGTATTTCTACAATATCATCTGCAGCCATGAGCAGCTTCCATGGATGAGCTCAGCACTGCCACATCACTAATAACGTCTGAGTGATGTGCTAAATCTGATTGAAAAAGGAAAGAAATGCATTGTTTGTGCTTTGTGTATCTATAAGTACTACAACCATTTGATCTGTTTGTTATTTGTTATCTTTAGAATCCCAGGAGTTATTTCTGTCATTATGTGGATTGACACAGTACATACTTTTATGGGATATTACAAATTTATGTGATATTGTGCTGCAATTTGCATTACAGATTGCATTAGTCGACATTCTATGTAAACTTGAAATACATCCAGATGGTATAATTGGTCACTCTGTTGGTGAATTGGGTTGTGCATATGCAGATGGTTGCCTCACAGCAGAACAAATGATACTTGCATCTTACTATCGAGGAATAGCTTCACTTGAAGCAGAACTTATTAAAGGGATGATGGCTGCCATTGGTAAGCATAAAAAACCTCTCAGTATTATGAATAAATCATTATTTGTATTTCTTTCATGTGCCATTTATTTCAGTTACTGAGTGTAATGCACCAGAATGTTTCAATATAAACATTTAAGTATATTAATGGGAAAGCAACTATTACTGTTGTAATTCCTCACACTCAGAAGTGTTTGGTCTCTGTCATATCATCACACTTTGTTATTGTTGGGTAAAATCCAAAAATGGTATATGCCTGTGAAAAACTTGGGTTTGTGATCAGGGATGTTCCTCATCATCTGTTTCAACTTTTCAAAGGTGACACTCAAGGATTCCCAAAGTTTAACACAAAACTTGATGGCATAACATTGCTCTAAATACTGATTTTCCAATTTTGTAACACACAGCAATAACACAATTTCACTGAAGGTGCTCTCAAAAATCACATGATGACTGTACTGAGCTGAAACTTAGTCTGAATTTCAAGAAGAGATGAACACACCAGTCTTCACAAGTAGCAAAACACAGCATTGCAAGATTGCTTGCATTGCTGTCAGTCTCATAACTTTTCTCACCCACCTCATATACAGTAATTTGGTCTGCAAGATATCTAGGAGAGTTAAAAATTTCATTGTATCATCAGCCTTTGGTTCTAAATCTTATCCTTCCAGTAGGGCTTTGCATATCCTTTTGTCAAGTTTTAATTATTAAGGATGACTCATACTTATGCTGTCTTTCACTGAGAACTATCTTCAATTATTTTTGTACTTGGGAATATAATGCAATATCAAGAATCTACACTACCATTTGCCATCACTGTCTATGATTGGAAGCTCAGGCATAAGCACATTACACTACCCTAAGCTATTTTCTCAGTTGCTTATTTTTTTAGAGTCTTTCAACTATTTATATGATTATGCAATATTCAAATATTTGTGCCTCAGTCTTGCTCCCACAAATTTGTTCTCTCACTTCACTCATCTCAACTATATTCCTCAACTGTTTTCTGATGTGAGGCTAGTACTGCACCTTACTCATCACCTAATAAAACTATAAAATTATGAGACAGAATGGGTGGTCAGTACTGGAGGAGAAATTCTTAGTAATGCACGTACATACCAATACAAAAGTACAAGAAACTACCATAACTTTCAGCACTATTAGCTTTCTCAAGGATGATAGAGGGTCAGGTTAAGGAAGATTAGAAAGGAAATGCAGATTACTGAGACTCCAAGACCAGAATGACCCATCTATTTTGGTGAAGAGGGGAAACAAACATGAAGTTGGATGCAAGAATATGTTGGAAGGCAAGTTCCCATCTCAGGAGTTTGGGAAGGCTAGTATTGTGTAGGAGGATTCAAGTACCAAATGTGGTGTTTCCAGGCAATGAGTTTCCTTGAGCTAACTGTAGTGAATGTTCAGTAAGTCAGTAAGAGTATCTAATTCATATTCCTCAACCATTCTTTGTTTGGTGATAATTTTTTTATTTGGCAATATTCCTTTCTTTTCCAGTGTTCAGCAATCAATTTTTATTGTTTGATTACCTCTTTTCACTGTTTGGCAATCTACTTTCATTGTTTGGCAGTCCACTTTCATTGCTGAATGACCTTTTGTCTCTGTTTGATGGTAATTTTTCCTTATTTATTGACAATTTTTTCTTGTTTGACTATACTTTTTCTACATTTAATGTTCTTTCCATTTCTTTGCAGTCTTACTAGTTTCTCAACATTCTTTTAGTTCCTAGTTTGCCTTTGTATAAATGCTCATTGTACTATTCTTTTTCTCGTACAAGTATTACCTCCACCATTACATAACCTCTGCCAACTACCGCTCCCACAAGCTGCTGTCTTTCTTTAAAATCTCCCAAACTTTCAGCCCTTAAAAGTTTTAATGCACTCAGTGTATTTCTCCTTTAAACAAGCAATAAATCTGAACAGAATACCTCCCACCATGAAATAAGAAGCCATTATATTCATCACATATCTCAAAAAAATGTCCCACCCTCTGTCTTCACCAACTACAACCTATGAGGTGTTTTCCAATACTAAGGTCCATTGGTCATTAAAAAAATAAGTTTATGAAAAATGTTTTTATTGGCAGTATTATAGTCATAATTTCAGATCCATACACTAGGCATAACTCATAATGGATTTCAGCTGCTGAAGATCCTTTTGGCAGCAAAAATCTAATCACACCACACTATTTACAGCTGGCAGGATCTTGACCATTGGGATCTGCTCTCACTGACTGGCAAATGACTACTGAATCAAACCAATACTGCAGTATTTTTCCAAAGAGTCAGCAGACAGCGCTGCATGTGTGAAACATCATTCAGTCCTACCATCAGTTAAATACTGGTCACCATATCTTAGTTTTGGAAGACGCCTCTTAAAATGCTGCCACTAACAACTGTCTATCCTACCCAATGAGCCAGTCTAGTCTCCTTCTGATTAGATAGATTAGATTAGTTTTTCATTCCATAGATCCATGCTGAGGAGATCCTCGTGGATGTGGAACATGTCAATTTTTTTTTAAAGCTGAAATAACAATACTAATAGTATGAATATATACAATACATCATTTGTTTCTATTAAAAAATTCATGAATGGAGTAGAAGGAGTTGGCCACTAGTAAGACTTTCAGGCTCCTTTTAAACTGATCTTTATTTGTAACTAAATTTTTTATGTTTGCTGGCAAATTATTGAAGATGAGTGTTCCTGAGTAGTGGACCCCTTTCTGAACTAAAGTAAGTGCTTTTAAGTCCTTGGGCAGATCATTTTTGTTCCTGGTTTGTATGTATGAACTGAGCTGTTTGTTGAAAAAAGAGATATGTTATTTAGGACAAATTTCATTAAGGAGTAAATATACTGAGAGGCAGTAGTTAGTATACCCAGTTCTTTGAAGAGGTTGCTACAGGACGTCCGTGAATTTACTCCACAAATAATATGTATTACACACTTTAACGTCCCATCCCAGAACATCCTCCACCCAAACACAACTGTAGCTAAAATCAAACAATCGTGTTCTACAGTCAGTCTCAAGCCTCTCATTCAGATCCCTCTCCAGTCCTGAGACATCTGTTCTTTTCAAAGGCATAGTCTTCAGTCCCAAAGTGAAATGCAATCACACTGGCCTACTCAATGATCACCCTTCATTTGTCTGTAACATCAGTTCACAATATTACTTCACCACTCAGTCCCAACACACAATCAACAAAGTGAGCATTGAATCCTGCCTAGAACAGTGACCACCCAAATACCAAACTGATCTCTCAGTCCTTTCTGAAAAACATTAGTGAAAGTACACATCTTACCCTAGCTCAGTCAAAGCTTCCATGATCTGAAGGCAGACTGCTCTATCATCATAATTTATGTAGAGAAAGGCACCATTAGTGTGGCACTTGACTGTGAGGAGCATGTGGCTTAGGGAACATGGTCAGCCCTGATTCCATGACATACAAAACTGTTCCACTCCTTCCATCTTTGTTGAGCTGCAGAAAATCCTTAAAACCCTAGGTTCTTTATGAGAAATCACAACTGCTTCTGCAGAACTCTTTCCTATTCCTGAGTTGTGCACCCTAACCTTCTACCAACTTCCCAAAATACACAAATCAACCATACTGGCCATAGCAGATGCCTTCATAGCTTCCACTGACTGCACTTCAGCCCTGTTGGCAAGCATCAACAACCAGCACCCACTCTGTTCAAAAAACCTAAACACTTCCTGAAATGTATCAGTTCCATTCCTATCCCTTTCCCACCTGAAACCCTCCTTGTCACCCTTGGTTTGATGTTACTCTGCTCACACACACACACACACACACACACACACACACACACACACACACACACACACAAATGGCTTCTCAGACCTAGAACACTGTCCTCCCAATGGACACCTGAAAGTCCTCATTTATTGTCACTCTAGCCAACTTTATCCTTACTCATAACTATGTCACATTTGAGGACTTCTGTGGCAACTGGGATGGACCATCCTATGCCAACATTTTCATGAGCCTCAGAAAGAGGCTTTTCTCAAGACTCAAAAGATGGGCCCTTGGGTTGATACAGATTTATTGGCAACATGTTTGTGGCCTGGCCCCATGTTGAGAAAAAACGTCTCCATTTCCTGCAACACCTTGACATCTTTTCCCAGCCAAAAATCATCTTGTCCTTTTCCAAAATCAAAGCTACCTTCCTTGATGTTGACCTACAACTCATTCAATCCATATGAAAACCAATCACCAATAATACCTACATTCTGACAGCTGCCACCTCTTCCACGTCAAACATTCTCGTCACTAAGGCATAATCATCAAGGGCTGGCATTTCTGATCCACCACTTAATAGCCCAAGAAGTACGCTAACAACATCTCACAGTTGTCCTCTCCTGAAAATTTCCCCATTTACAAACAAATTTTTATGCAGCGTCCTTCTCTCACTGTCTAACTAGTATAACTTTCACTACTAAAAATATCAGAAGCACATCTCTTGTTACCTAGTGCCACTCAGGCCCTATATGCCTCAATATATTACTATGGCAGAGCTGTGACTTTCTCTTGTCCAGCCTTGAAATGAGATTATCTCTCATTGATAGTGTCCCCACACTCTCACCCTCTGTCACTCTCCTAACATCTGTAATATCCTTATCACACCACATGGCATTCCCACACCATTATTCTTACCCCAAGGTTCCTATCCCTGCAGTCATTTCTACTGTAAAATCTCCCCCAAAACAACCACCCACCTCCACTTACTCCCACTCTGCTACTCCTGCGTGATACATTATTGACTGCAGAACAACTTGTGAAACCATGCACTTCATTTACCAAATACCATTTCGCCATTGATAGTGTTTCATATAGAACTGACTATCAGTAAACTGTGTAATTTCATGAGCGGATGTAGAAAAGCTGTTTACCTTGGGGACATTCAGAAGTCATTTGTTGCAAATGCTGAATAGCATGAGACAAGGACCTGAGTGCCTGCTACATCTTATGGGCTCTTTAGATCCTCTCACCCAGTTCTAGTTTTACTAAAATCTGTTGATGGGAATATGTTCTCGAACAAATCCTGCATCATGACACCTTCCTGGATTTACCCTCTGTCAACAAACACTTTCCTCTCTTTTTTTTCATTATTATTATTATATTTTTTCTTATTTTTTCCTTTTTTCTTTCTTATGTCTTATTTAATTATTTTCTTTATTGCTTGTTCTCACAACAGATGGGTCCTTCTCATCCTGGGGTCTGAGTGTCTTGCCTTACTCTCTGACAGTGCCCATCCTATCCCTTTTTCCTCCCCAAGGAAGGAACTACTAGTTCCAAAAGCTACAACTGTTTCTTGTACTTTTGTTTGTGTCTAACTGCAGTACTGAGAATTTTGTCTCCTGAAGTAAGCTGTCTCAAAATTTTATAGTGTTATCAAGTGAATTTTCTATTTGATGGACTTCACACACTTAATAATTTTAATTCTGCAGACTTAAACAGTCTTTCCTTCTTGTCCTATGTAGTAAGAGATCACAATGACTGGAGTTTCTGAAATCATTTATACAGAATAATGATTCCGAAATCAGTTAGCTCTGGTACTTATTGATGGAAAGTCAAGTCCATTCAGTCACATAATGGTGGCAACTACCGAGCACAGTTGATAGTCTAAGTTTTACAGAACAGGTCTCACAGGAAGCCAAGTCAACAAGGTAAAGTTTACTGGCCAATGTCTGGCTGCTTGTAGTGGCTGCAGTGATGTTTCTTCCAGTTTGGATAGCTGCTGGAACTGTGTGGTATAGATCCTGGAGTTCACTCTGCATCAGAACTGCTTGCAATGGCTCAACAAACTGAACTGACAGAGAGGGCTGGACGCCATTCTAAATATATGCCTGGTGAAGTAATATCTGTTTGATAATTGGGTATCATGTGATTCATGTGAGTGGAGTAGTGCTCTCAGTGGGGGCACTGTTGTCAGGAATGTGAATGCTGCTTGTGTTGAGGCTGGTGCGTCTCGTGGTGAAGCTAGTGTCGATGTTTCCATGGTGTAGCCTGGAGCTATGCTTCAAAATGACCAGTGTGTTTTGGACACAGTCCAGTTCGATGTGGTTGGTACACCATGTTTGCTGAACTGAAGATATCTGCGTTTGCCAAGGGAGCATCTCCTGTTGAGTTGGATCACAGTCAACTTGTCAACCATGTCTGTAAAGTGGATAGTTGCGGTGACTTGTGAAGGATATAGACATGGCACAAGATGTTTAACATTGTTTCACAGAATTTAATGTCTCACTCACTACTGCATAACTGTAACAATCCCAATCAGCTGTTTAACTGCTAAGATCTCCTCCAATGATGACTGTATTGATAGGGAACAAATGTACAAGTGAGATGAGGTTTTCTCTGCAGTTTTCTGTGAGGCTGTCTGTCAAAAGAAAGGCCCAATTATAATCATTTTCCCCACTCTTGATAATTACTGTTGCCCAAATGATCTACTATGCAGCATAAATTTCTATCTTAGTGGGTGTGAGTTTCTTATCTGCAGTCACTGATACACCATATTCAATTCTCATTAGCCTACCCTCTTTTTATGCAGTTAGATTCACTTAAAAAATATTTGTGTTGCCAATTTATAGTTTTAATCAGCTTCCTTTACCTTGTATTAAGTGAGCTCCTTTCCTATTTGGGCATACATCAAATGTTTTATCAACTGGTAACTAAGTTTTCAATAGTATCATGTGTGTGGAGCATTTGCTGGAGCCCTACAGTAATAATTTGAGGCTTCATACAGCCATCATTAACTAGATTAGATGGAGAATTGCCTTATCAAAAAGAAAAGAAAAAATGTGTGCACAACTTCTGGAAATGTCTGGTAATCATTGTCACCATAATGCCTCGTGATCACTGATACTAGTATCAATGGGGACATCCTGAAAGTTCCAGAATGAGATTTTCACTCTGCAGCGGAGTGTGCACTGATATGAAACTTCCAGCTGGATTAAGTTTGGAGGGTAGGATATGAAGTACTGGCAGAATTGAAGCTGTGCCAATGGGTCATGAGTCATGGCTGGGTATCTCAATCAGTAGAGCACTTGCCAACGAAAGGGAAAGGTCCCAAGTTTGAGTCACATCCTGGCACACAGTTTTAATCTGCCAGGAAGTTTGATATCAGCACACACTCTGCTGCAGAGTGAAAATCTCATTCTGGAAACATTCTCCAGGCTGTGGCAAAGCAATGTCTCCACAATATCCTTTCTTCCAGGAATGCTAGTTCTGCAAGGTTTGAGAAGAGCTTCTGTGAAGTTTGGAAGGTAGGAGATGAGGTAATGGCAGAATTGAAGCTGTGAGGATGGGCTGTGAGTTGTGCTTGGGCAGCTCAATCCCTAGAGCACTTGCCCGCGAAAGGCAAAGGTCCTGACTTTGAGTCTCAGACCAGCACACAGTTTTAATCTGCCTGGAAGGTTGATACCAGTGCACACTCCACTGCAAAGTGAAAATCTCCTTCTGGAAACATCCCCAGGCTGTGGCAAAGCCATGTCTCCACAATATTCTTTCTTCCAGGACTGCTAGTTCTGCAAGGTTCGCAGAAGAGCTTCTGTGAAGTTTGGAAGGTAGGAGATGAGGTACTGACAGAATTGAAGCTATGAGGATGGGTCACGAGTCGTGCTTGGGTAGCTCAGTTGGTAGAGCACTTCTCCACGAAAGGCAAAACTCCTGAGTTTGAGACCCAGTCCAAAACACAGTATAATCTGCCAGGAGGTTTCAGCCTCAGAGATCTAGATCCTCATTCAGAACCAGATGGCTATGATCATTTCTGAGGACAGTGTTGCAGCTACTGATCCTTGATGAATTTCTGTGAGGAAGGCTGGTATTGTCACCATTCTGTGACAATCAGTGGAAAGATCCAAGTATGACCTAAATATGACCTTGGAGTGAAGATGAAGGGCATCATTCATTCCAATGTGTGTAACATCAAGCAGCTGGGCTACAGAAACAGCCTCTTCAACATATCAAATGTTGACTGCTGATGACTGACAGACCTCTACCCTTTTGCGATTACTGCCTCCCTCACACATTACACAGCAGGCTTCCAAAGACGACAAGTGTTGCTCTGTCTTTTTCAGTTTTAGTGGGGGCCAACAGCACTTCAGTCTTGTTGGTAAGGGGGATGGGTGTAGTACCCTCAGTTCTTTGTGGTCTATGCCTTGCTTGTACAGGACCCTTTGACCCTCCACCCACAATCAACAAGTAGTGTAGGCGCCCCGGTGGTCCCGGTCGCCTACGGTGGACTGGATGGCCGAGCGGTGACCTCTCCAGTTGTCAGGATGCTAGGAAATCACTGTGGACGCATCAGAAACGCCAACAAAACATTATTAATTCATAACACCTTTATTTCTGCCGAGTACAATGTGGCTTGGTGATATCAACGACCTTCCCTGAGTCCTTGCTGACTCATTGCGATGACACCAGATCTGGGCCACGCAGTCTTGCTAGTGCAGTGCCGCATGCTGTGACGTAGCGGAGGAATGCCCTTACTTCAGCCGCACGTGGCTGGTGGCGTCCGGCTGGCCAGTCAGCTCGGCTGCGGACAGCAAGCTGCTGCATGTGGAGGCTCTGGGTTGGAGTCCGGACGCTGTCGGCACGAGAAGCGTTCTCGTAGTGCAGAGTGTACTCTATCCACCCTGTCTTCTTCCCTGCTCCTCCTGGTGGCTCATCTGCTGTGGACGGGTGAAATGGACTGCATTCCCCCAGCGTCGTCAGCTCACCTGGTTGTGACGGCGGATGCACAGGGCCTAGGCCCCGCACGATCTCGACGACGGCTTACTGATGTGGTCAGCATTGGTGGCAAATGAATCTGCCGTGATGTCTGCTAATCCTGGGTTGATGATTGACAGTGGCAGCAGAGAGGACTAGAGCTGGTACTGTCCCCTCACATCTGCTGCTGGATGGGCCGCCCTTACTGCAACATCTCCTTAATAAAGATTAACATGTCGATCACCCAGCTGAGCGCTACGCAGCAACCCAGTACACATCTCACTGCAAGTCTAACTGCGAGTGCAAGTGCCTTGCTGCTGCCAAAGCTGGCGTATTTAAAGGAACCACGAGTGACGTCCTGACGTCATGCTTGTTTGTAATCAGCTAATTTGTTCCACTTATACTGCTGATTCATCTGTTGTACTCGCCCCTTAGGTGTTCTTGCAACAGAGCTACGTGTTGTTATGGCAGACATACGCGAAGTTGTGGAATGCAGTACAGCTGATGCTATACCTCTCTCTTGCACTCTACGAAAATCTCCGTCTAACACAAACCCGCATGCTAAGAAATTCTCTCTCGCCTGTTGTGTGTAACCAGGCCATTGCGTGACGACACATTCCGATATATGTGCAATCCTCCTACCTCTTGGCTAACTTACTGCTTCTGGCTCTGGGCATAGGCAACGAAACTTTGACAGTATTTCATGTTTTCAACTCTCTACTATTCCGCGACAATACAGTAGTGATAGGTCTTGTATTTTCTGGCGAAGAGAAATTATTCATGGAGGAGGATAGATATTACAGTAACTTTAGTATCTCTTGTTGTGACTCAGACTATTTTACCAAACATACCTACCTGTAGCAGTTTCCAATCACTTTACACCAGGCAGAATAATTTTTAAATTGCTTATGAACAGCTGTGAGCTAATGCTTTACCATATAAAACCATTCATATTGCATCTGATGTAACACTTTACAGAACAGTAAACAAATAATCTTAAATTAATGCTTCTGATTTCCTTTTAATTTCAGGATCTGTTATGCTTCAAGGTTTACAAGTTTCTTTTAACATCTGAAGTTACATTGCCCAAGAAAGTAGTTTGTGTCATAACAAGACAAAACCCTAGCAAAAAAATTCCTGATTCTCTAAATTACATGGAATTTGTGCCTCAGACTACTTCTTTGTGCAGATTATGCTGCCTTGCAGACTCACATAAACTCAAGTAACTGTAAATTTATAACAGTTGTTGTTGTTGTTGTCTTCAGTGCTGAAACTGGTTTGATGCAGCTCTCCATGCTACTCTATCCTGTGCAAGCTTCTTCATCTCCCAGTACCAACTGCAACCTACATCCTTCTGAATCTGCTTAGTGTATTCATCTCTTGGTCTCCCTCTATGATTTTTACCCTCCACGCTGCCCTCTAATACTAAATTGGTGATCCCTTGATGCCCCAGAACATGTCCTACCAACCGATCCCTTCTTCTGGTCAAGTTGTGCCACAAACTTCTCTTCTCCCCAATCCTATTCAATACTTCCTCATTAGTTATGTGATTTACCCATCTAATCTTCAGCATTCTTCTGTAGCACCACATTTCGAAAGCTTCTATTCTCTTCTTGTCCAAACTAGTTATCGTCCATGTTTCACTTCCATACATGGCTACACTCCATACGAACACTTTCAGAAATGACTTCCTGACACTTAAATCAATACTGGATGTTAACAAATTTCTCTTCTTCAGAAACGCTTTCCTTGCCATTGCCAGCCTACATTTTATATCCTCTCTACTTCGACCATCATCAGTTATTTTGCTCCCCAAATAGCAAAACTCCTTTACTACTTTAAGTGCCTCATTTCCTAATCTAATTCCCTCAGCATCACCTGACTTAATTAGACTACATTCCATTATCCTTGTCTTGCTTTTGTTGATGTTCATCTTATATTCTCCTTTCAAGACACTGTCCATTCCATTCAACTGCTCTTCCAAGTCCTTTGCTGTCTCTGACAGAATTACAATGTCATCGGCGAACCTCAAAGTTTTTATTTCTTCTCCATGGATTTTAATACCTACTCCGAATTTTTCTTTTGTTTTCTTTACTGCTTGCTCAGTATACAGATTGAATAACGTCGAGGATAGGCTACAACCCTGTCTCACTCCTTTCCCAAGAACTGCTTCCCTTTCATTTCCCTCGACTCTTGTAACTGCCATCTGGTTTCTGTACAAATTGTAAATAGCCTTTCGCTCCCTGTATTTTACCCCTGCCACCTTTAGAATTTGAAAGAGAGTATTCCAGTTAACATTGTCAAAAGCTTTCTCTAAGTCTACAAATGCTAGAAACGTAGGCTTGCCTTTCCTTAATCTTTCTTCTAAGATAAGTCGTAAGGTCAGTATTGCCTCACGTGTTCCAGTATTTCTACAGAATCCAAACTGATCTTCCCTGAGGTTGGCTTCTACCAGTTTTTCCATTCGCCTGTAAAGAATTTGTGTTAGTATTTTGCAGCTGTGGCTTATTAAACTGATAGTTCGGTAATTTTCACATCTGTCAACACCTGCTTTCTTTGGGATTGGAATTATTATATTCTTCTTGAAGTCTGAGGGTATTTCGCCTGTTTCATAGATTTTTCTCACCAGATGGTAGAGTTTTGTCAGGACTGGCTCTCCTAAGGCCGTCAGTAGTTCCAATGGAATATTGTCTACTCCGGGGGCCTTGTTTCGTCTCAGGTCTTTCAGTGCTCTGTCAAACTCTTCCCGCAGTATCATATCTCCCATTTCATCTTCATCTACATCCTCTTCCATTTCCATAATATTGTCCTCAAGTACATCGCCCTTGTATAGACCCTCTATATACTCCTTCCACCTTTCTGCTTTCCCTTCTTTGCTTAGAACTGGGTTTCCATCTGAGCTCTTGATGTTCATACAAGTGGTTCTCTTATCTCCAAAGGTCTCTTTAATTTTCCTGTAGGCAGTATCTATCTTACCCCTAGTGAGATAAGCCTCTACATCCTTACATTTGTCCTCTAGCCATCCCTGCTTAGCCATTTTGCACTTCCTGTCGATCTCATTTTTGAGACGTTTGTATTCCTTTTTGCCTGCTTCATTTACTGAATTTTTATATTTTCTCCTTTCATCAATTAAATTCAGTATTTCTTCTGTTACCCAAGGATTTCTACTAGCCCTCGTCTTTTTACCTACTTGATCCTCTGCTGCCTTCACTACTTCGTCCCTCAAAGCTACCCATTCTTCTTCTACTGTATTTCTTTCCCCTATTCCTGTCAATTGTTCCCTTATGCTCTCCCTGAAACTCTGTACAACCTCTGGTTCTTTCAGTTTATCCTGGTCCCATCTCCTTAAGTTCCCACCTTTTTGCAGTTTCTTCAATTTTAATCTACAGGTCATAACCAATAGATTGTGGTCAGAGTCCACATCTGCCCCTGGAAATGTCTTACAATTTAAAACCTGGTTCCTAAATCTCTGTCTTACCATTATATAATCTATCTGATACCTTTTAGTATCTCCAGGGTTCTTCCATGTATACAACCTTCTTTCATGATTCTTAAACCAAGTGTTAGCTATGATTAAGTTGTGCTCTGTGCAGAATTCTACCAGGCAGCTTCCTCTTTCATTTCTTAGCCCCAGTCCATATTCACCTTCTAAGTTTCCTTCTCTCCCTTTTCCTACTGACGAATTCCAGTCACCCATGACTATTAAATTTTCGTCACCCTTCAGTATCTGAATAATTTCTTTTATTTCATCATACATTTCTTCAATTTCTTCGTCATCTGCAGAGCTAGTTGGCATATAAACTTGTACTACTGTAGTAGATGTGGGCTTTGTATCTATCTTGGCTACAATAATGCGTTCACAGATTTATAACAGATGAAAGCAATATATACTGTTGTGACTCTTAAGGTTTTCCGGTGGATTCATCTCAGCTGAAAGAAATGCTCTACGAGAATTGAAGACCAAGACATCGTCATCTTACCTGCTGATAAAGGAAATGCTACTATGCTTCTCTCACGCACAGAATATAACAATATAACAGCAGGATGTACAATCTGCTCGAAGATCCTGCATTAGTAAATTAAAAAGTTATCTGACGGGTAGGATCCAGAGAAAAACTGTGGAACTTATCAGGAAGAGCTTGATTCTAGCCAAAGTCACTAAGTGTTTGCGTCAATAGACAGAAGTTCCTCCTAGACTCTACGGCCTACCCAAGATCCATAAGAATGGGGTGCCTCTCCGTCCCATTGTAAGTAACATAGGAGCACCTAATTATTTTGTTGCCAAATACCTGATATCAGTATTGGGACCTCTCATAGGCAAGTGCGACCAACACATTCGAAACTCTGAATATTTCATAGGTCACCTGAAAACTCTTAGATTGCAATCATCAGATCTGTTTGTAAGTTTCAATGTTGTGCCTCTTCCTACAAAGGTGCCCTTGCAGGACTCTTTGGAGCTCATTAGCAACAAATTTGAAGAGGACATAGTAGCATTATTTAAACATGTGCTTACTTCAACATACTTCTTATTTCATGTCCAATATTTTGAACAAGTGGACAGTGTCACCATGGAAAGCCCTCTGTCTCCTGTGGTGGCCAATTATTTTATGAAGTACTTTGAAGGAAAAGCACTACAGTCAGCCACTCTCAAACCTTCTTGTTTTCTGCGGTATGTGGATGATACATTTGTGGTGTGGCCACATGGACTTGATACTCTACCTACGTTTCTTCAGCATCTGAATTCGCTCCATCTGGATATAAACTTTGCAGTGGAAGTGATAAAAGATGGTACTTTACCTTTTCTTGATGTCCTGGTATGACTGAAAGCAGATGGAACCTTGGGACACAGCATCTACTGCAAGCCAACGCATGCAGATCTATATCTGCAAGGCCACATGCTGCCATCATCCTGCACAATGTGGTAGTGCATTACGTACATTAGTTCATAGAGCACGTGTGGTATCTGATCCTGAGAGCCTGTCGAGTGAAATACAACATTTGAAGACAGTGTTCTGACAAAACGGTTATTCTGAGATACAGATACATAATGCATTCAGGCCCAGCTGAGTTCAATCTATGGAGCAGAATAAAGATATGAAGACACCCACCTCTTTGGCCTTTTTGCCGTATTTTGGTGCCATGTCATCAAGAATCGGAAGGGTCATCGGAAGATATGGAATTAAGTGTGTTTTTCAGCCTTCTGCAAAACTGAGAAACCTGTTGCGTTCGGTTAAGGATGACCTTGGCCTGAGGAAATGTGATGTGTACAAGATCCTGTGTTAGTGTGGAGCAGCGTACATAGGCCAGACATGCCGCACAGTACAAGAATGCTGTGATGAACATCAGCGTCATACATGCTTCCGTCAACCGGAATAGTCGGCAATTGGGGAACACTATCTGAATGCAGGACATTGTATGATTTAAGAAAAGATGGAAGTTTTATCCCCGGCATCATCTTTCTGGGATTGTGTCATTAAGGAAGCAATACATATCCATACAGCCGATAATCTCATCAACAAGGATACCGGATTTCAACTGAGCACAGCCTGGAACCCTGCATTGGCTGCTATTAAATCACGATGCGGGAATCAAGATTCTTTGATAACGGGCCTGTCATAACATTGGCCTAGTACGACCATTGGTGAGTAATGGTCGCACTGTTGACAGATGCAGCATACAGCGCACACATGGGAGAGCATTCTTCATGTGCGTGTTCTAGAAATGGGGCGTCAACATGCGCATTAGTCGTACATAGCCACCAGCAAGGTTGAACCACCTGAAGATGTTGGACAGTTGCTCCGAGGAAATATTGTGGAATTTGCACAACGTGATCCGGCAGCAAACTCGTGAAGACTATTTACAATATATACTGCTACAATATATATACAATATATATCTGCTGTCTCAGAGAGCTGAAACTACAGTGTAGTTTCAGTTCTCTGAGACTGCAGACGTGTGTGCAAGTAGCGCTTATGTGTGTGTGTGTGTGTGTGTGTGTGTGTGTGTGTGTGTGTGTGTGTGTGTGTGTGTGGTGAATCTATTTATTGGGCCTATGACGACTCAGCATCTCCACTATATGGTGAGTAGCAACTTTCCTTCTGTAGTATTGTTACATTCCATCCTGGATTTTCCATTGTTTGAAAAGTATACTTAAGTCACATAGTCTTTCCTACGACTGTGTACTTCTTGGAAAGATCATTCTACTGAAAATGCAGTCCATGGAACTGTCAGTATCAAAGTTGACAATTTATACACTTCACTGAACCTGAAATCAGGCCAAGTTCTTTCATTAATGTCACTATCTCATATGCATTCTTCAAAGAAATCTTGAGTGAGCTATATGGCACAAGGAGTTCATTTTTCAAAGCAACATGCCTAAGAGTGGTCCAAGATCTGATGATAGTTTGCGTAAAAGATGGTCAAGAGATTGATAGTGTGTAATTTTCATTGTACTTAGAGTAAAGCAGGTGAAAAAATTTCAACTTATCAAAAGAAGAGAACCTTTGCTCTCTCCCAGACAGAATGTGATCAAGTACTTCAAAATATGAAGGACAGTAAATGGCTATTTCTGAACTCAGTCTCTTGACTCTCTGTTTACAATTTGTATCACAGTTTTAAGTCACTTAGATTTTCCAGAAAATATTGAAACAGTGTTCCCTGTCAGATTACAGCTGTCCTGAAATCTTAATCTTCTTGCTGCAATACACAATGTCATAGCTTTTGGTTTGCAGTATGTTATACAAGACATCTGTGTAACTGAACAGATTAGAAAATATTTCCAGCAAGAATATTGACTGGAAATTGTTCAGAAAAAGCAAAAAAAAAATCCTGAGACTACACCACTGCATCACTGTTCCTATTATCACTGTTATCCAGAACACTGGCAAGAATTATAAAATTATAGTCTGTGTTCTTTAACTGTGTGGTCCATATGGACTAGAAGGTCCACCTAGATGAGGCAAGTGATGGCATCTATCTTTGACTAAATTCCTGTAATGCACATGGTTTTTAAATGACTTAGAAAAAAATGAAGAAAGATCTCCTACAGTTTGGAAAAATGCTTAAAGTCCTTTTATATTAGAGATACTTCTCTGCAAAACAAAATTTAATAAATGAGCATGACAGTGATTGAAGAGAGCTTTCACATATTTTGACAAAACTGTACTCTGGAAGCCATTAACATGTCCACTCATTACTGATGCTCCGTATTATGTCTAGCCAACCAACTTCTCTGCAATGACAAATTCATTAACTAAGTGTTCAACATAAGCATATAAACCAGTAGCTGTTCTGTCTGCACTGACATCATTAAAACAAATGAATCTTTCATTGATATTGCCTTCATGAATGTAACACAGCACTGTTGACAGTTGTGACTTACACAATATCTCAGACATTTCATCAAGCATTATGGCTACAAAGTCGGCCGATTTTATTTCTTGTTTCACAGATTCCTTGACTACCTCAGAAATAGCTTTAGCAGTGTCATTTTGGGCAGATGCAAAAGTTACTCGAAATATTGTAGATGTACTCAAGTGTGCCTCTAAGAAGGAGTCATAATTTTTCAAAACATTTAGTAATTGCAGATAATTTCCTTTGTTAATAGAAGCATCTGACTCGTTACATCCTAAAAATGGGAGCTCTTGTTTAGCTAAATATCACACTGCATCAATGAATCTTTCCGGAATTTCCATGTTCATTTTAACTGGTTTGTTGTGCTGGCTAATATTACTGTGATGCAGCTCATTTGGTAGGGTGTGGACTCTGTCCTTCCCAAACATTTTTGACTACAAAAATGACTGCATGTAAGTTTGGGATTTTGAATGTCTTTGTTGGCTGACTGAAAATTATTTAAATCTGGAAAACTGTGTTTATTCCATGCTGACTTTTCTCTGGAAAACAGCAAACACAGCCAATAGAAAAGTGTATTTGAATCGGGATGACTTGTCAAACAACCAACACTATCATCCTGCAAAACAGAAAAAAATGTCTAGTGTAGCATTCATTTTTGCTCTTATGCTCTGATATTAGATTAGGTAATGGTAGCTTCAGCTTGCCTTTTTTAACTACATCCAGTTTTCCTTGAAGTGACCTAATGGGAAATGGTCTTTCTAGCAAGTGTTTCCCAGCTACATTTACTTTCATTGTCAGATGTTAATTGCAACAAAATCACTAAACACTATCTCAGTATTTTAGATGATCACACACATAGCTATGTGGTCAGGTTAAGGATAGTGACATTTTAATAAGTCATATTGAAGTGGTTTTATCACGTCTTTAAGGTGTGTTGTAACAACAGTAAGTAAAAACATTATTCATTATTCATAGAACAATTGAGGTACTACAGAAAATATTGAAACTAAGCATTAAGTAAAAGGAGAGTGGTAGAAGCAGTGCATTGTGAGAACCAAATTAGACTATTGCATAAAATTGTGCTACAACAGAAATACAATTGGAAGTTCCTAATGTTACGAGTTTCATTGTTTGTGTTCCCATTAACAGGAATAAAACCATTAAACTAAGAAAGTTATTGCAGATTTGTATTAATAATTAAAGACGCTGAGTTTTGATACTATTTAAGAATATTATCTCTGCAATAACTGTTTTGTAAATATTAGTTTTCCTGCAATTTATTGTTGTATATGATGGGAGAACATTTAGAGGTTTATTGAACTTTACATATACAATTGTTATTTACTTTCTGAAGATGGAGATAACTTTGTAATTCTTGTATTTCCTTTTACTAGGTATGGGTTATGAACAGATAAAAGATATTCTTCCTCCAGGAGTTGAAGTAGCATGTCATAATTCTCGTAGTAGCTGCACACTTTCTGGTCCAACAAAAAGTGTTGAAGACTTTGTTGATGTACTGAAGGGAAAAGGCATATTTGCAAAAACTGTGAATGTTGCAAACATAGCATATCACAGTACATACATCAAACCAGCTGCTCCACTTCTTCTTAATTATCTAAAAAAGGTAATCATTTAATATGATTATGGTAGTCCTGAGATTTTCCCATCTGATTCACTTCACAAATAGTCAAAATTTGATTCAGTTCAGTTGGTATTGTTGACAAGCAGTACTCACAATTATGTGCTTTCATATATGGTAAATTTCTGTTACAAAAATCAAGCTAAACCATTATCTTAGCAAAGTTATCAGGCAGTGATCTTTAGTAAACCTGTTTAAATATTGATATCTTGTACTTTTAAATCTAAGGGTAGCTATCTTAAATGCAACAATTTAGGAAGAGATAGACTGCTACTTACCAAAAAGAGAACATATTAAGTTGCAGACACACACAGTTAAAAAACACATACACAAAGCTTTTGGCAACATCCTTTATCACCAAAAAAGAAAGAGAGAGACACACACACTAGTCATACACACAAGTAAGCACACCTCATGCACATGACTACCAACTCCAGCAGCTCGGACTTGAGTTGCCGGAGTTGGCAGTCGTGTGCATGAGGTGTACTAGCCTGAGTGTATGAGCCATGAGTGTCTCTCTGTTTCCCATTCACCATTTATACACACAAGCAAGCACACCTCACGCAGTCATGTGTGCATGAGGTATGCTTGCTTGAGTGTATGTATGATGTGTGTCTCTCCCTGTTTCCCTTTTCTGGTGAAGGCCATAACTGAGAGCTTTGTGTAATTGTATTTTATTGGGCATTTCTGAAACTTAATGTGTCTTCATTACAGTAAGTAGTAATTTATCTTTTCCTACAATGTTAATTTTCCTATGTTGAGTTTCCACTGTTTGTTATCTTAAATGCAAAATATTTGACAACCAGCTTGTAGTAATGGATGTGATGGGATTTTCTTAACCAGATCTAGCTAATGAGATGAATGAAGAAACATTTTTGGACTCAAGTTCTTTTTAATTTTTTAATGTGTGGGGGTGGGTGGCAGATTTTACCATTAGTACAGCATTATCAAAATTAAACATTATGATTGAAGTGGCTAAATGATATTATTATGAGAGGGGCATGTAACACTATCAAATTACCTGTAAAGGAAGGTTTTGAATTTATTTGTGCTATTAATTCTTACTTTAAAACAGAGTTGATTTATCCATTGATATGCTTCCTAATGTTCAGTGAAAGACAGAAAGTGTAAAAACAATGGTTTTGTTTGTTATAAAATAACACTTGCTGCTGCCAACCTGGATTTTCTTCTGTTTCCTGCATACTGCATTTTGTGAAATAATTCCCACTCTGTAGTGCATTTTTTGTGTATTACACACAGCTAATCCATTTTCTCCATCCTCCAAGAACTTCGCTTCTACACCAAACAGAAAGATTCAGTATTTTGGTACACTTCAGCATTTTTCTGACATTATGTAATTAACACACTACACCTAAAAATGTCTAATAAAATATGTAACTGTGGAAAACATTGGACAGAATTTTATTCTCACTAACAAGTACTGCAGGAACACTCCTAAGCAGTACCTGTAATGAAGTAGTATCTGCAAAAAGGCTCACAAATCTCCCTCAGATCTTGACAAGATTTAAATGTGGTGCAGAGATAGTCAGCTTGCTTTAAAAGGATGAGAATGTAAAATAATGCATGTCACAAAATGCAGAAAAGTGGTATCCTGTGACACCAGTTGTGATTCATTGATATTATATTCAATCAGTTATCTCACACAAATATCTCAATATAGCAATTTGTATGGATATGACTTGGAATGGTCAGATAGGCTCAATTATAGATAAAGCAGATGGAAAATTGGAAAAATACAGTCCTTCTACAATGTGGGAATTATATTCCTCACTGAACACATCAGGTGGATACCATGGGTTTGCTGGATGTGTAGCGTAAAATGGGCAGGAAAACATGGCAACATTGTAACAAAAGATGTCCGAATAGTAGACTGTTCCTTTATTGGAATGTTAACAGGCACAAATACTTACAGAACATATTTACAAATGTAAGTTGCCACAAATATGTTTATGAGCAAAAACTCTCATTCAAGATGGTCTGGTAATCCCCACCACTTATGAAGGATTTATGTAGGCACTTATGAAGGCCACCACTTATGATGGGTGCCCACCATGAGAAATTGGTGTACATGTGTGGGAAATTGGTGTACACATTTCTTTTGAGACAACATGAGAAATGTTTGGGAAGTATAATACATTGGGCCAATACAACACAGTGACCAAGACAACAAGCAAATACAAATAAATGAACTTGGAGAAGTCATAAGTGTATCTAATCTAACCCAGTGATCAAAGCAGAATACAGCGTATAAGTAAATGGAGTTTAGGTACTATAAGTGAAGTGAATTTAGCCGTGACTAAAGCAACTACAAAATACAAATAAATCAACTTCAGGTGCTGTAGATGAAGCTAATCTAACACAGTTGGGGATTTCAGTCTTTAACAGTGGCACATGTGGCACCATGGTGGTTTGTGCATGGTTCACAGAAAGAGGTTGGAACTTGCCACACTGACTATAATTTAATGGGCATCACAAAGCAGATATTGCACACTCAGGACATGAGACCATAAGGTGGGTGTTGAATAATGTTTCTCTGAAGTATGGTATCAGTCTCACCAATTAGTTCTTCACAAGTCCTGCAATGCTCTTTGCTTTATAGATACACACAACTAACTCACAATTGATTTCTTCATTGTTTGTGGTCCCATCTGATAGCACTGCTGCAAGCTGTTAAATTCTGATAATGAAAT
Organism: Schistocerca americana; assembly: GCF_021461395.2. Lineage (NCBI taxonomy): Eukaryota > Metazoa > Arthropoda > Insecta > Orthoptera > Acrididae > Schistocerca > Schistocerca americana. Next base: position 235,500,857 of record NC_060123.1, on the reverse strand, counting down.
AACTTGAACATAAACTTAATACCAAAGGATATGAAATCAGTGCACTCCTCATGCGGACAGCTCAGTGTCAGTATGGGAAGTACTGGGAATTGGACACACAAAATCCCATGCAATGCAGCAAAGAAGCACATGACAGAGAAAATTCTTGTCCTCAGATGCATACAATTTGCAGTGTGGTTGTTAGCCAGGTGATGCGTCATTTGCTACAGCAAGAGTTCATCTCTGAGAGCAGATGGGTGATGGACATGAATGTGCAGTAGTGTGTCACCACAAAGATTTCCCCCGCGAGTAGGAGAGGGCATATTTTGGTATGCAGAGGCTGCTCCTGGCGGTGATCGATGGACTGCTGCAGGCAGTGGTGCAGTGTCATCAAGAAAGCAGTGTGAGGGTGGGGGAGGGGGGGGTGTATGCTTCATGATGGAGGTGAGCTCATTAATTTTACCAGTCGTGCAGGTTATGAGCTGCACTATATCCATGGAAGGTTTGTGGGTTGTGGAGCATATGGGTTCTGGTAAGGGCTGTATGTGTGGGAGACCGCGTGAAGGACCATCACGATGCTGCACGGCGACAACGATGGTGTGGGTTTCACGGGTCTTGAAGACCTTGTCCAGCAAGACAGCTCCTGTGTCAGTGTTTCTTTAGCTGTGTGTCGCTAATACTGTATGGACTGTGATAGGTAGACGCACAAGCCAATTCATGAGTAACAGCATTTCGGGACTGATCATAGGCTCGGAAAGTGCGCAGTGATGCTGGAGGAGCCTTGGGGGCTGCATGTTCCATGAAAATAATTAACGTATGGGCAGCATTTCTGATGTGGCCACTGTACTATGAGCTGGTCTTTTAGGGCATTGAATTTGCTAGACTGTGGCAGACTTGTGACGATGTTGCAGGCATCCACAGTGACCAAAAACTTGAGCTGCACAACTGTTAATATGAGTGGCATGGGGTTGCCTGGTAATTGAGGATCTTATGAATGTTGCCTCCTTGGAAGCAAACCACAGCCAGAGTTGCAGAAGTTAATAGGTGGTAGATGGATGTGGTGCTGGCCAGTTAGGGGGTTGGAGGGGATGATGGTCTCTACAAGCTGCAAACAGTTGCTGAGGAAAGCATGAAACCTGGAAATATGTGCTTGTAGATCAGGGGGACAGGGGATTTAGTTTCTGGCTGGTAGCAGCAAGCCCGGGTCAGACTCAACCTTCACTTGCTGTATTAACTCTGAAATGGTGGAGTAGTGTGCTGTACCCGCCAGGTTACCGGAGAGCGCTATTGCGCTACTTCCTGGACTCGGGCAGGCGCGCCGGCCCCGGATCGAATCCGCCTGTCGGATTAACGATGATGGCCGGTGTGCCGGCCAGCTTGGATGTGGTTTTTAGGCAGTTTTCCACATCCCTCTAGGTGAATATTGGGCTGGTCCCCACATTCTGCCTCATTTATGAGACTCACAGCCATTTGAAACACATCCACACTTTTCCATGATTTACACTAGATGCAGACAGATGGGGTACTCTGATTCCTGATTCCATCCCGGGGGGTGCGGGGTGGCGGCAGGAAGGGCATCCAGCCACCCCTTCAAATTAACATGCCAAATCCTATTTAACTACGCCCACCCCACGCAATATGCGGGACGAAGGTGCAAGTGATACAATGGCGATAGAATAGGTGGAGTAGTGAGCTGTGCTACACTTGTGGCCTGGTGTGGTGAGTGCTAGCTGGGTGGTGGTGGGAACGTGTCATAAGTAGCCACTCGGTTTACCCAGCTGTGCCGTAGAGCTTGGTATGGGAGGGAGGGGGGAGGGGTGGTTTGGCTAGGGTCACCAATGTGGGAATTATGTTCCTAACTGAACACAACAGGCAGAGACCGAGGATTTGCTAGGTGTGGATAAAGCATGAAAGCAATGTAAAAAATATGTCTGAATAGTAAACTTTCCCTTTATGGGAACGTTAACAAGCACAATTAATTGCAGAATGTATCCACATATGTAATTTAACCATCAAAATGTCTATGAATAAAAGCTCTCAATTAGTCATTCCAGTGACCCCCACCACTCATGAAGGTTTTATGAGTTCACATGATGGGTGTCCACCGTCCATGTGTAGGGAATTAGTTTACACAGTTCTTTAAGACAACTTGAGAAACATTGTTAATGTTCTTGAAGTATGGTAAATTGGGCTAATCTAACACAGTGGTCAAGGAAATATGTAAGTACAAATAAGAGAACATGGATGTATGATAAGGGTATCTAATCTAACTCAATAATCAAAGCAAAATGCAACTTACAAATAAATGAAGGTAAAGTACTGAAAGTGAGACTAATTTAGCACACTGACCAAAGCAACTACAAAATACAAATAAATGAACTTTAGGTACCGTAGGTGGAGCTAATCTAACAGTTGCAAATTTCAGTCTTTAACATCCACCTGTGTGGTGCCACAATGATTTGGATATTGTTCACAAAAAGACAGTTGGATCTACAGTTGCTGTAATGTAATGGACTCCGTGAAGGTGATACTCCACATTCAGATGGGTGCTGAATAATGTTTCCCTGATATATGGTATCAATCTCACCTGCTAGTTCTCCATAGTTGTCACAGGAGCTTGCAATGCTCTTTGCTTTGTAGACACACATAGCTGACTCACCACTGATGTCTTCATTGATCATGCATCTATCTGGTAGCACTATGGCAAGCTGTTAAGTTCTGATAATAATAATAATAATAATAAAAAAGAAAACTTAACACTGAAAGAACATCAAATCACTGTGCTTATGTGAACAGATCGACACCAGTGCAGGAGTTGTGGACACTCACTGTTGCAGGCTTTGGGGAAAATCCACACATTGTGGCAAAGTGGTGCATGTTAGAGAAAACTCTTGTCCTTGGTTGCATGCAGTTTGCGATGCTGTCTCCTACAGTGTGAGGTTGTTTGCTAGAGGAGATGGGTGGCATGCACGAACACGTAGTAGTGTGTTGCCACTGTACAGAGGAGACTGCATGCAAAATACTTATGTGTCCTACATTAAAATGCTGATCAAGTGTGTGGGGTTTGTGGTAAATAAGATTTATTCTTTCTTCTGTTTCCTAGCCTTATGCCACAGGTTCACAGAGTCAGCATGCTATTCTGGATTTGGCAATGTTAGAGGTAGGGGGTGGCCAGATACTCTTCCTGTCACGACCGCTTCTTCTTCATGATATAATCTGTATACCTCACTTGTCTGCATTTATTGTTATCTCAAGTGCCAACATGAGAGTATTTTTGAAATGTTTGCAAATCATGTGACTGAAGCCAGACAAGGTGCCAGCTCTCATTCACCTAATGAGATGTGGGAAACTATCTAAAAACCACATTCAGGCTGGCCAACATACAAGTTCTTATTGTTGATTCACTGGGGAGATTTGATCCAGAATGGCATGCTAACACAAGTGGCTATCTGAGTTGGTTCCATACTAGGTAAAGCTAATGGGATACTGAACATATGCAAAGAACAGCTACAAAACTTGAATTGGCAGACATTTGAAGGTTGATTCCAGTTATCCCATTAAAGTGTACTTACTATGTTTCAATAATCAGTATTAAGTGAAGAATCTAGAAATATACCTCAATCCCCCTATATATTGCTCTGTTAGAGAATGCAAACACAAGATTAGACCAATTACAGGGTTTGCAGAGTGTAGAGATATAAATGCAGATAAGAACACTTAGAGAATAACTGTCATGCTGTGATATACCCGTTTATTACAAAAATGACAGATTCACACGTCCAATGTGAACATAATTAGTGGTTACAACAATGAGTGCCCATGACACAAGGTACATTGTGAAACTGGAGAACTAAGGACTGATATTCACCTCTCAAAAAATGTTAGTTACATGCTGGGCTAGTCTATTTAAATGCTACAGTAGTTTCTCATTTCTGCTTCAGAATATGATTTGTGTAAAAGTCATGAAACTGAGGAGATTTTCTTTGGAATGATGATGACAGTGTATATGTACCACACATTTAAACTATTGTAGGAATGTAACAATACGAGAAAAGGAAAGTCGCTACTCACCATACAGCAGAGATGCTGAGTCATGAAAGTCACAATAAAAAGACTCATACAATCATAACACACACACACACACACACACACACACACACACACACACTCTCTCTCTCTCACGCAAGCGAAACTTACACACATGTCTGCAGTCTCAGAGAGCTGAAACTACACTGTGAGCAGCAGCACTAGTGCATGGAGGGAGTGGCGACTGGGTGGGGGCAAGGAGGAGGCTGGGGTGGGGAGGGGGAGGGATAGTATGGTGGGAGTGGGGGACAGTGAAGTGTTGCAGTTTAAACAGAGGTTAGGAGGGAAGGTGTGGACGGGGTAGGGGGTAAGTAGCAGAAAGGAGAGAAATAAAATTAAAAAGAAATTAAAAGACTGGGTGTGGTGGTGAAATGACGGCTGTGTAGTGCTGGAATGGGAACAGGGATGGGGCTGGATGGATGAGGACAGCATCTAACGAAGGCTGGGGCCAGGAGGGTTACGGGAACGTAGGATGTATTGCAGGGAAAGTTCTCACCTGCGCAATTCAGAAAAGCTGGTGTTGGTGGGAAGGATCCATAAGGATCCACAGGCTGTGAAGCAGTCATTGAGATGAGGGGTCTCATGTTTGGCAGTGTGTTCAGCTACAGGGTGGTCCACTTGTTTTTTGGCCACAGTTTGTTGATGGCCATTCATGCGGACAGACAGCTAGTTGGTTGTCATGCCTACATAGAATTCAGCACAGTGGTTGCAGCTTAGCTTGTAAATCACATGAGTGGTTTCACAGGTAGCTCTGTCTCTGATGGGATAGGTGATGTTAGTGACCCGACTGGAATAGATGGTGGTAGGAGTGGGACAGGTCTTGCACCTAGGTCTATTACAGGGGTATGAGCCATGAGGTAAGGAATTGGGAGCAGGGATTGTGTAAGGATGGACGAGTATATTGTGTAGGTTCGATGGCTTGCGGAATACCATGGTGGGAGGGGTGGGAAGGATAGTGGGTTGGACATTTCTCATTTCAGGGCACGACGAGAGGTAGTCAAAACCCTGGCAGAGGATGTAATTCAGTTGCTCCAGTCCTGGATGATACTGAGTTATGCGGGGAATGCTCCTCTGTGGCCAGACTGTGGGACGTTGGGAAGTGGTGGGAGACTGGAAAGATAAGGCACAGGAGATCTGTTTTTGTACTAGGATGGGAGGATAATCATGGTCAGTGAAGGTTTCAGTGAGACCCTCAGTATATTTAGAGAGGGATTGCTTGTCAATGCAGATGCGACAACCATGGGTGGCTAGGCTATACAGAAGGGACTTCTTGGTATGAAACGGGTGGCAGTTGTCAAAGTGGAGGTATTGCTGGTGGTTAGTAGGTTTGATATAGATGGAGGTACTGATGTAACCATCTCTGAGATGGAGGTCAACATCTAGGAAGGTGGCTTGTTGGGTTGAGTAGGACCAGGTGAAGCAAATGGGGGAGAAGTTGTTGAGGTTCTGGACGAATGTGAATAAGGTGTCCTCACCTTCAATCCAGATAGCAAAGATGTTATCAGTGAATCTGAATGAGGTGAGGGGTTTAGGATTCTGGGTTTTTAGGAAGGATTCCTCTAGATGGCCCATGAACAGGTTAGCATAGGATGGTGCCATACACATGCCCATAGCTGAATCGTGGATTTGTTACTAGGTAATGTCATCAATGGAGAAGTAATTGTGGGTGAGGATATAGTTGGTCATGGAGACTAGGAAGATGGTTGTTGGTTTGGAATTATAGGGTGTCTGGAAAGGTAGTGTTTGATAGCAGTAAGGCCATGGGCATTAGGAATGTTAGTGTACAGAGAGGTGGCATCCATAGTGACGAGCAGGGTACCGTGTGGTAAAAAGAAAGGAACTGTAGAGAGTCGGTCGAGGAAATTGTTGATATCTTTTATATAGGAGGATAGGTTCCTGGTAATAGGTTGAAGGTGTTGCTCTATGAGAGCAGAGATTCTCTCAGTGGGGGCACAGTAACCGGCCACAATCAGGCGTCCTGGGTGGTTGGGTTTATGGGCTTTAGGAAGCATGTAGAAGGTGGGAGTGCAGGGAGTGGTAGGGGTAAGTAGAGAGATGGACTCTGGGGAGAGGTTCTGGGATGGGCCTAAGGATTTGAGTAGTGACTGCAGATCCTGCTGGATTGCTGGAATGGGATCACTGTGGCATGGTTTGTAGGTGGAAGTATCTGACAGCTGACGGAGTCCTGCCACGTAATCCTTGCGGTTCAAAACTACAGTGGTGGAGCCTTTGTCTGCAGGTAGGATTATAAGATCAGGATAAGTTTTTAAATGGTGGACTGCGGTTCTTTCTGCAAATGTAAGGTTAGTATGCATGTTGAAGGATTTGGGGAATGATGGTGAGGCAAGGTTCGAGGATAAGAAATTCTGGAAAGTTAACAGGGGGTGGTTTGGAGGCAGTGGGGGTGGATCACGGTTGGATGGAGGAGTGAACCGAGTTAGGCAAGGTTCAATATTGATCTTTGGTTGAGTCTGATTGGTTGGGTTGGTGGTGAAAATGTGTTTCCACTGTAGGGACCGGGAGAAGGAGAGAAGGTCTTTAACTAGTCCTGCATGGTTGAATTTGGGAGTTGGGCAAAAGGTGAGGCCTTTGGAAAGGGCTGATATTTCTGTTGGACTAAGGCTCCTGGAGGAAAGGTTCATGACTGTGTTGTGGGTCTGTTTAGGTTTTGAGTTCTATGTGGTGGTGGGAGGGAGTTTTGGAAGGTGGGGTAAGTGTAGTAGGTCTGCGAGACAAGGTTTGCCAGCTATGAGGTGGTGTGGGGGAGGTTTGGAGGTTGTTGTAGAAGTGGTGGACAGTGGTATTCCAAGGTGGGAGTAGGAAGTGAGCAGGATGGAGAGCTTTTTGAGGTGGCGTTGTGCATGTTGCTCAAGTTCCTGCAGGGCAACTGAATTACACTCTCCGCAAGGGTTTCAATTACCTCTCGTCGTGCCCTGAAATGAGAAATGACTTACCCACTATCCTTCCCACCCCTCAAACCGTGGTATTCCACCATCCACCTAACCTACACAATATACTCATCCATCCTTATCCAACCCTTGCTCCCAGTCCCTTACCTCATGGCTCGTACCCCTTTAATAGACCTAGATGCAAGACTTGTCCCACTCCTACCACCACCTACTCAAGTCCGGTCACTAACATCACCTATCCCATCAAAGGCAGGGCTACCTGTGAAACCACTCATGTGATTTACAAGCTAAGCTGCAACCACTGTGCTGCATTCTATGTAGGCATGACAACCAACAAGCTGTCTGTCCGCATGAATGGCCACCGACAAACTGTGGCCAAAAAACAAGTGGACCACGCTGTAGCTGAACATGCTACCAAACATGATACCCATCATCTCAATGACTGCTTCACAGCCTGTGCCATACGGATGCTTCCCACCAACACAAGCTTCTGAATTGTGCAGGTGGGAACTTTCTCTGCAATTCATCTTACGTTCCCGTAACCCTCCTGGCCTCAACCTTCGTTAGACATTGTCCTCATCCATCCAGCCCCCTTTCCTGTTCCCATTCCAACACTACACAGCCGTCATTTCACTGCCACACCCAGTTTTTTAATTTCTTTTTAATTTTATTTCTCTCCTTTCTGCTACTTACCCCCTACCCCCTCCACACCTTCCCTCCTACCCTCTGTTTAAACTGCAACACTTCACTGTCCGCCACGCCCACCATACTATCCCTCCCCCTACCCACCCCATCCTCCTCCTTGCCCCCACCCAGTCGCCACTCCCATCGTGCACTGGTGCTGCTGCTTGCAGTGTAGTTTCAGCTCTCTGAGACTGCAGACGTGTGTGCAAGTTGCACTTTTGTGAGTGTGAGTGTGAGTGTGTATGTGTGTCTACTGCTGACAAAGGCCTTAATGGCCAAAAGCTATGACTGTGTGAGTCTTTTTATTGTGCCTATCATGACTCAGCATCTCCGTTGTATGGTGAGTAGTGACTTTCCTTCTCTCGCATTGTTACATTCCATCTTGGATTTTCCATTGTTTGGTTATTGTAGGAATGTATTTTTATGCTTTTAGGTACGTGCTTGTCACAACTAAAGATGAACAGACAGAAGCTATACAGTGTGAATTAACACTAGAATAAACACTTTTTTTAGGCATAAATTAGAGGGATGAGATTTTGAGTGTTTAAAAGTTCTTTAGTTATTTCATTATGCTTAATAATAGTTTGTATTTGTGTACAGGTCATTCCAGATCCAAAGCCAAGATCATCAAAATGGATTTGCGCATCAATGCTACAAAAAGACTGGGAGTCTGATTTGGCAAAAACAGTGTCAGCAGAATACTTAACAAACAATCTATTGAGCTCTGTTTATTTTGAAGAAGGAAGTGCCCATATACCAAAGAATGCCATATGTATTGAAATAGCTCCCCATGGTCTCTTACAAGGTATTCTGCGCAAATCTCTTAGTCCAGATTGTACTAATATTCCTCTCACAAGGCGACAAGAAAAGCAAGGCGTGGAATACCTTCTTTCAGCAATTGGCAAGTACGTTGAAATATGTTTTATTTATTTATTTTTTTAAAGAGTGATATTCAGTACTGCTTTATTTTGTGGTAATGTCAGTAGCTTGTTAACTATATCTTATATACTACTTTAAATAACAAAGAAACAGAGAATAAACAAGGCAGATGTAACCAGTTCTATTAACAAGAAATTGATATTAATTAGCATCCTAATATAGACATTTGGTATGACATTTTCTTTTGATTACACATCCCTCAAGAAAAGTGAAGAAAAAGAAGGCTTGTTTCATCAAAAATGAAAAATAACCAATTAGAAGGAGGTACAAACAAAATATGTGTGCCACCTGGATTGTAGAGCCAATGTTATCTTACAAATACAAGTATCTACCACACTGTAATTTTTTTATGTAATTGGGTGCATTGTCAAGATACTTACAGCACTGTGAAATCAGTTGGTATAAAAATTCTACCATTGTACAAATTTTATCCCCTGTGGTGATAACCAGCTTAGAGACAATTTCTTTCATTTCATCCCAACCATGACCAGATTTTCATTTGAAAAGTTTGTTAATTTTAATCACTACAAGCATTTCTTACAATTTTAAGTATTTTTTCATCCAGTGAAATTACGAGTACTGTAGTAATATTACTGGCATGGTTAAGAATGTGGAATGAGACTGATTAGAAAGTAAAAGGATAAAACATGAACTAGCAATTATCTGTTGTGCTGTGACAGCCTTCAATGTGTGGGCTATTTTAAAAGTATGTTGATTATGGAATGGTGGAGGAGAAGTTAGAGGCTATACCATTCTCATAACACAAATGTGTTACAGTGAGTAGCAAGTGGGAGGGAGGGGATGTTAGTGAGAGGATTCTCCTTCATAGATAAAGATGGGAGGGATTGGGACAGATTCACAACAGACAGAATAAATTCCCTGCCTGAGACATTGCAGCATTTCAAAAGAAGACCAAATCTAAGAGGTAATGGTAGACAGATGTAATGTGATCAAAGAATGATTTGTTATGGTGATAACACATGTTTATTACTGTTATATAATATCTCAGTTGAATGACCTTGAAACTGGAATATGTGAGGATAGACACAATACACAAACTACTTAAAATTACTAAGAAAAGATATTAAAAAATTTAGAGAGCTCCAACAAGATAGAGGAAGAAAGACAGATATGTGGGGGAAAAACCTGGCAACTGGAAAGGAAAGCAACCATAAGAATGTGTGGATTTACTTTCTTTACAGAATAAAAAAGACCCAGACTGCTTTCATGTTATCAAACTATTTTTGACAGAATGTGAATATTTCAAAAACAACTTATGTTCTGCAAGATCAAAAAACCACTGAAAAGATATCACCTTTTTGCTGAGGATCCCTCTGATTACTGGTGTCAGAGAGGCATCTTTCTCAGGCCAGAATATGGATTCAGGCACCCTGTTATGAAAGGAGTTAACTTATCAGAAGAACACCACAGAATGTTTGACAATTCATAAAAAAGTAAGGTTAGCTTATTTCATCAGAATATTAGTGGACTTGTCTATCTAGAAATTTTAGAGAGCTCTCAGAAGATGGACTTCCTGTGCTTGTCTGAGCACCACTAAACCACAAGGTCAGCAAAGTTAAATATAAAAGATTACACTCTACCATCTGACTCATGTAGAACTAGTATGGAAAAAGAAAGAGTTGTTACATATAGCCGGCTGTTGTGGCTGAGTGGTTCTAGGCACTTCAGTCTGGAACCGCGCTGCTACTACGGTCACAGGTTCGAATCCTGCCTCAGGTATGGATGTGTGTGATGTCCGTACGTTAGTTTGGTTTAAGTAGCTCTAAGTCTAGCGGACTGATGACCTCAGATGTTAAGTCCCATTGTGCTTAGAGCCATTTGAACCATTTTTTGTTACATATATTTAGACAGAACGCAAGATCAAAAACACTGACACAAGTAGTTTTTGTAGTGATCAGCACACATAAATGTGTGTATGTGAATTAATACTGAAAAATAATTTGTTTTCAATTGTAACTGTATACAGATCACCTCGGGGAAATTCTGAACTATTTATGAGGAATTGCGATTCATTACTATGCTACGTGTCAGATGGCAGCATGCAGTTAATAATCTGTGATGATTTCAGTTTACATTTTCTAAAAGACTCTGATAGGAAAAATGATCTGGAAACCTTATATGGAGCCTACAATGTGATGTCAGCAATTAACTTTCTAACATGGGTGAATAAAGAAAGTAGGACTCTGTTGGAGGTCCCATGCAGAAATTTTGAGCCATGAGGTCTCTATAGATGTCCATACCTGCAGAAGTGTTGCTAGTGGAGGATTTTGTGCATGAACTGACCTCCGAATTTAATTCCATAAATATTCAATGGGATACGTGAGAATGTTCTCCAAACCAGTTGCAAATGGTTATGGTGCAGTGACATGGTGCATTGTCTTCCATAAAAATTCTATCACTGTATGTCTGCAAATGATCTCCAAGGAGCCAAACATAATGATTTCCAATCAGTGGTCAGTTCAGTTGGACCAGAGGACCCAGTCCATTCCGTGTAAACACACCCCACACTATTATGGAACCACCACCAGCTTGCACAGTTCCTTGTTGTCATCCTAGGTCCATGGCTTTGTGGAGTTTGTGCCACAATCTAACCTTCCATCAGCTCTCACCAACTAATATTGGGACTCATCTGATCAGGCCACAGTTTTCCAGTCATCTAGGGACCAACTATTATGGTCATGAGCCCAGGAGAGGCACTGCAGGCGATATGATGTTGTTAGCAAAGGCACTTACATTTTGCCACACTGCCCTAATGAATTTATTAGGATATGGTCATAAATGAAAATATGTGTCCAGTGTGGTCTCCTGACTCAGCAACATGCTGCATCTGTAACAAAATATAATCAACAGTTGCTTGCTATGTATCCAGTGTAATCAAAGCTATATGGCATCATGTGCTATTATTCAGATCAGGAGTAGTCCACGTATATCCCTGACAGAAGTGATCTTTCAGCATACCCACAACCAGAAGTCACATGGATAAGTCATGGGATCTGGAAGGTCACACACCTTGAAACTGGTTAGTGATGATAAAATTGTTACTGAAGGTTTCTTGAAGCGGATCTTTCAGCTGGAAAGACCGACTTATCATGTCAATTGGTTCAAATGGCTCTGAGCACTATGGGACTTAACCTCTAAGGTCATCAGTCCCCTAGAACTACTTAAACCTAACTAACCTAAAGACATCACACACATCCATGCCTGAGGCAGGATTTGAACCTGCGACCGTAGCAGTCGTGCGGTTCCAGACTGTAGCACCTAGAACCACTCGGCCACCCCGGCGTTCCATGTCACCCAATCTTGCATGAAAATAGTGTTGTGAACACAGTTGCGTTCTTGCAAAGCTGGAATTAAATTTTGTACAAGGAGGTCCTTATAATGTCCTGATATCACTGTACACATACCAGGTCAACAATATGTCGTCTCCTCAAAGAAAAATGGAACAAGAATGAAGTTGATTGCGAAACCACACCAGACAGTCACAGAAGCTGAGTGCAATGGATTTTCCTGGGCAACATGTTATGAAGTAGAATCCCCTAAGCGACAGTTCTGTGCATTCATAGCACCATGCAGTGTAAAATGTGCCTCAACTATCCAAAGAATCTTCCCCCAAATGTATGTCATCCATTCCGAGGCATGTCAAAAGCAAAGAGCTTCATTTGGTGCACATTCTGAATCTTGTAGGAATACCAGTGTAAAATTTAATGCAAAGTGTTTTGATAGGTTTATCAGGGGAGAGAGAATTGCTATGACACAGCTCGAGCACTGGCTGCAGAATTTAAGGCATGTACTGTGTGGTCAGCTGTATCTACAGCAACTTCATCAACAACTCCCATGGGAATGGGCCACCTCCTTCTCTCTGCTGCATCACCTAATTCACCTGTTTCTTCAAATTTCTTGATCATATTCTTTAGCCCATTCATTAACATGGGGCCTCTTTGCAGCTGTTTCTGTCAGTGATATTCCCACAATACAGCACTACTGTTGCTGCCCACTGATAAAACAAATTTACCAGCAGTACATGGTCTGTCTTCTCAGTAGCAATTGTGTTTCATACAGAAAGATTTAATCCTCTTAACGCTTTACTCCTACAGTCACTTCACAAAAGAAGTCCACACACTTTGCCAAGTGACAAATAGCATATTGATGTCAAAACAGGAAACATTTCACATTCTCACTGCATGCAGAGCCATAATTTCACCTGGTGGCAGAAACTGGAACTACTATTTTTTGCAGCATATTCCATGAGCACACTGACTAATCAACATACCTATGATGTTTCTGCATCTTGTGATGTATACAGCCCCCACTGCAGCACTTGGAACACCATCAGTTAATTATTATAACCAGCTGGTATCCTGAGAAAGGAAAAAGGAATCTGTTGACAGGAACAAATAGAGATCCTGCAGTAGTTGCACACCACAAAAACTTGTCAAAATTATTAAGTAAAGGTATTAAAAAATCAAAGACTATGCACATTATGTCAGAAAACAGTAATTTGTTTGGTACCATAATTTCATCTGGTGGCAGAAAGTGGAACTATTATTTTTTGCAGCATATTCCATGAGCACACTGACTAATCAACATACCTATGATGTTTCTGCATCTTGTGATGTATACAGCCCCCACTGCAGCACTTGGAACACCATCAGTTAATTATTATAACCAGCTGGTATCCTGAGAAAGGAAAAAGGAATCTGTTGACAGGAACAAATAGAGATCCTGCAGTAGTTGCATACCACAAAAACTTGTCAAAATTATTAAGTAAAGGTATTAAAAAATCAAAGACCATGCACATTATGTCAGAAAACAGTAATTCGTTTGGTACCAAACAAGAAAGCGCTGGTATGTTGATAGAATAAAAACCACAAAAATACACACACAAATTTTCAAGCTTTTGCAACCCATGGTTGATTTGATTTGGTCTGATCTGATTTGATTTGACTAGTAAGAAATCATATATGGGGTTCCCCAAGGCTCAATCTTAGGTCTGCTATTTTCCCTCATATAGGTAAACGATCTTCTATCTAATAAACAACATACAGAATTAGTTCTTTTTTGCGGGTGGCACTACTATAGTAATCAGTCCTACCATATATACAGCAGCAGAAGAAAGGGTAAACAATATTTTCATGACTGGTTTTCTGAAAATGGCATCACTCTCAGTTTTAAAAAGATGCAACATAATCAGCTCTATGACAACTAGAGGTTCTGCAACACTCTTGAGTGTAACATATGGTGAGGAATTAATAGTGTGGAAACTTCAAAATTTTGTGTGTCCATACCGATGAGAATTTAAACTGGAAAAAGCACATTTTGAAACTCCTAAGGCAACTAAGTCCAGCAACATTTGCACTTATAATCATTACAGATCTTGGCTGAAGACAAATCAGTAAGTTCAAATATTTTGCATATTTTCATTCAGTAATGTCATATGGAATAATGTTATGCTGTAATTCATCTTTAAGAAAGAAAGTCATCATTGCTCAAAAACGTATTCTAAGAATAATGTGAGGGTGTTCACCTACCATCATCTTGTTGACATCTGTTTAAGGATTTGAGTATTTTGACTACTACTTCACAGTGTATTTATTTGCTCATCGGGTTTGTTGTAAATAATCCTCTGCAGTTCACAATGAATGATGATATACATAACTGCAATACCACAAGAAAAAATTAGATTCATCACTTCACATTTAGGTTGCCTTTAGCACAAAAAGGGGAGCACAATGCCGCAACTAAATCTTTTGATCACTTACACAGAGATATGAAATGTCTGACAGACAGTAAAGTAAAACTTGAAAACAAACTGAGAAGGTATCTCCCTAAAAACTCCTTCTGTAGACGAATTTTTATTATTGTAATGTGTAAAAGGTGGTGGGTAGGTAATGCTAAATAGTGATAATAATAATAATAATAATAAGACCACAACCTAGCTTATAAATGTTTAGCATGCATTCATATTTACAAATTAATTTGTGTTTTGAATGTAAGATTACTTGTTTCATATCATTACAATTTATATTGCATGTGATCCACAGAACATGAAACCGCCTAGCTAATATCCAAGGAGTGTAATCAAAGACTGGAAATGACACATCTACTGATATATAGCTGCCTAAGGGAACTAATTTGAAAAGGATAACTTTAAAGTAAAAATGATAATGATATCTTTTAAAAAATTAAGGTTCATTACTTTTCCTCTGTACAGTTCCCATTGTGAAACAAGAAAGTGCCTAGATGTACAGTGTATTCAAAAGAAATTTTACCTAATTTCTATGAACCTAAATTTAAATGCCAAATGTTAGCCCTTGTGTGTGGTGTTGGGATGACATCACGCATTGAATTGGTTATGCAAGTTCATATTCAAGTATTAGCTCATTATCATAATGGAACTTTGATCCTAATGACTAGAGTAACCAGAGGTCCGTACGTTTTGTTTGCAATATTTCTTTATGCCATCATGATAAATACGTGACCTGTATTCATTATGTATTTCTCATAAGAAAAGTAAAGTACATTATTGTTATTGACAAATGCTTTTGAATTTTCATTCACTGCTGTAGATTGTATCTGTGTGGGCTAGATCCTAAGGTAGCAGAAATATATCCACCTGTACCATTACCAGTATCGGCAGGCACACCATTTATATCTCCAATTTGTCAATGGGACCATTCGGAAGAATGGCCACTTATTTCATCTCGAGAGGTATGTTTCAGACTTTACAGAAATTAATTATTAAAACTTACAGTGAATAATTTATAGCGTAGTACATGTTGTATTGTTAAAATGTTCCTTTTCACTTCATAAAGCCAGAATACAGAAATGTATGTAACTTTCATTTGTTGTGTGTAATGCAAAACTCTCTTAATGTTTTGGTGTAATGTAAGCACCACCAAATAAATTTGGTTTAATAACTTGAATTAAAAAATATATCATGTTTTAGGGTGCAAATATATTAATCAAGGCTAATTTGTGATTGAGTTAATGAATGTGTGCATCAGAAGCTGATTTCAATTATATACCGAAAGTAACTTCACTTAGTACTTCTTCTGAAGTGTAGACTTTTTCAGCACAATATTGTCACATAGGAATTCAAATTACTAAAGCCTCTTATCCTAGAAGAACATATATGAATGATGATTACAGAGTATAATTGAAGTGCATATCTACTGAATGTCTTTTGGAGATAATTGGTACCTCATTCCAAGCAACAAATCTTCTTGGACAGTAAAGGATCACAATATATTAAAGACAAACATCTTACCAAATAACATACTACAGTGAATTCATAATTATTGTTGATAAACAATGTGAGTAATGATCTTTAATGACAGTCACTTACCATTCTGATAGATTGGTACATTTTGACTTGCTTTCACACAACATTCTTGTTAAATATTCAGTAGTAAAATGAGAGTTTTAGGAAACAGTGTTTCATATGTTCACCAAAATAGTCTTAAGTACCAGTCCTAATAATGATATCTTAGTTGCATATAGTAAGAAAGGAAGCAGTAAGAATGTAGGATAAATCAACCATCCCCTCCTTTTGCAGAGGAGCCAACAAATTACTGTTTTATCACCATATATTATTCCATCATTTTATTAAGCCATACCACCCGAAACAAATTACCTTTACATAAACGTGAAATACTTTTGCTTATTGTAGCAGTAACACTGTAAGATACTGAGATGAGCAGCTGAGTCAGTCTCATAGTGTAGTTCAGTCCTGTATTATGGAACCATGTACACCATTCCTTGTATTCTTCCCTTTCCTTCTTTTAGCTCATGCACAGCAATTAGTTGATAAACCAGAAACTCAACTGTAGAGATAGGTTCCATACCTACTTTTATAGTTCTGCGATAAACATGTCTTTGCCTTCTTTGCCTTTCCGTAATCATTCTACAAATGTGTTTGTTATAACGTCAAGTTTAACACATATATTTCAGAACGACACAACACATATAAGTCACAGAGAAAGTTGACAAGCAAGACATGTGCCCATGTTAGAATTCGAATGAGCACTGAGTCCCAGTCTAGTGGCCGCTGCTCGGCTGGCCGCTTAGGCGGCACAGCTGCTGCATGGCTGGCAGACAGCGCCGCACGTAGAGGACACACGTAATTGCACGGCGGTGCTTTGAATGATCGGCGAGTCACAACACTTTTCCCCCCTTTGAAATAGTTGCACTGGTCTTGATGGAGGTGTCCTGGAGATGGCTAACGTCCATGGGTGTTGTTTGACTCGCCGTAAAGTGTCGAGGAGGAGGCTTCCCGGATGGACGGAAGTGTCCCCAATGATAACGGGTCGAGATGACAGGAGACGTAGGGGTTGAATCTGCTGGGGCCCCATGCACCAATCTGCCCATTGTGGCAAATCCAGTTGATATGACAGGAGACATGGGCGATGTGTCGGCGTCAGTTGGAGGAGGAGGCGAGTAGATTTGCTCTGACAGAGGATGGTCATCCGGTTCCTGCATGGGCATGTCTCCTGGTGGCATCCGTTCTTGTGCTGGCATCACGATGACGGTGAGAGGGATGCGTTGTGAGTATTGAGAGATGCCAAGATCCCGAGCATCAGGTAGAGCAAAAGGTGGTGTTGCGGCATTCGGAACAGGCGTTGCTGGCACACGAGGCCGAAGCTGGTCCGAATGACGCACTGCAACACCCGTGTCCATCTGAATTTCATACAGGCATCTGCCATGGTGTCTTAAGATGTGGCCCGGGCTCCATTTTGGCCGCCTGCCATATGCCCGTACCCAGACAAGGTCGTCGGCAGTGAACTGGCCAAGTGAAGGCACCCGTGGCCGTGAGGTAGAAGGTCGCAGAAGATGAAGTAGCATGTGGGGCTGTCGGCCACGTAAGAGCTCAGCCGGGCTGTGGTCGCCCATGGGGGTGAAAGGGTAAGACGCCAGAAACTGGAGAAGCGCATCATCAGCAGCAGAAGAAGTCAGAACTTTCCGCATCTGAGCCTTAAATGTGCGGACCAGTCGTTCAGCCTCACCGTTAGATTGCGGATGGAATGGCGGGGCCGTGACATGCATAATGCCTTGACGAGCACAAAAATCCGCAAATTCAGAAGAGGCAAATTGTGGACCATTATCAGTAACAAGAGTAGAGGGGAGGCCTTCCAAAGAAAAAATGTGGCGAGAGCACTGGTGGTTGCCGCGGTGGTAGGCGACGTGCAACGGACAATGAAAGGAAAGTTAGAGTAGGCATCAATTATGAGGAGCCAATAAGTACCTAAAAAGGGTCCCGCAAAGTCAGCATGAATGTGCTCCCAGGACTTCTCAGGCGAAGGCCACAGTGACAGGGATGACTCCAGGGCAGCGGCCTGTGACGCACAAGGGCCGCAGACAGCGACCATGTGTGCTATTTCAGAGTCGATGCCAGGCCAGTACACATGACGGCGTGCCAGAGATTTTGTACGAGACACACCCCAGTGCCCTTGGTGAAGGAGGCGCAAGACCGAAGCACGCAAAGAAGCAGGTACCACAACATGCGGCGAAGCATTGTCAGTGGAGAGGAGGATAACACCATCCCTAGCCGTGAGGCGGTAGCGCAAAGCGTAGTAGTTCCGCAACGGATCAGAAGTCTTAGCGGATGGGCGATCTGGCCAACCCTTCTGAATACAGTGTAAAATCTGGGAGAGGGTAGGGTTAGAACCCGTAGCAGCCACCAGCCTGTCCCCAGTGATGGGGAACACATCCACAACCCGCTGCTCGGCAACATCCAAGTGGAAACACAAAAGTTCGTCCCTATCAAATGCCTGATCAGGACCCATGGGAAGGCGAGACAGAGCATCAGTATTTGCATGTTGAGCCGTTGGCCAGAAATGAGTCTCATAATTGAAACGAGACAAGTAAAGAGCCCAACGCTGGAGGCGGTGTGCAGCCTTGTCGGGAAGTGACGTTGATGGATGAAACAAGGAAACAAGTGGTTTGTGATCCGTAACAAGATGAAATTTTGAGCCATAGAGAAAAACATCAAACTTATGAAGAGCATAAATAATGGCCAAAGCTTCTTTCTCAATTTGAGAATACCTTTGTTGGGCATCCGTGAGCGATTTGGAGGCATAAGCAATGGGTTGTTCCGAACCGTCAGAAAAATGGTGCGCAAGGACTGCACCGACCCCATATTGAGAGGCGTCTGTGGCAAGAACAAGATGTTGGCCAGGTCAATAAGTAGCCAGGCACGGGGCCTGTTTCAGCAGAGTCTTCAATTTCTGGAAAGCCGCTTCGCATGACACGGACCAGTGAAAAGGCACGTTTTTATGGAACAGGCGATGCAACGGCTGAGCCACCGAAGGCGCAGATGGTAAGAATTTGTGATAGTATGCTATTTTCCCCAAGAAGGCCTGCAGTTCCTTAACAGATGTAGGGCAAGGAAGGGCATCGATCGCAGCGACAGTTTGCTGAAGCAGACGAATACCATCCTGAGAGACTTGAAACCCCAAGTACGTGATAGATGCCTGAAAAAATGGTGATTTCTGAAGATTACACTTAAGACTGGCAGTCTGTAAGACATGAAAAAGTGTGCAGAGATTTTGAAGATGTTCTTCAGTAGTGGAGCCAGTGACAACAATGTCGTCCATGTAATTGATACACCCAGGGACAGGGAGCAATAATTGTTCCAAGAATCGCTGAAAGAGAGCAGGGGCGCTAGCAACCCCAAATGGCAATCGTTGGTATTGATAGAGGCCGAAAGGCGTGTTAAGGACCAAAAACTGCCGGGAAGCAGCGTCAAGAGGAAGTTGATGATAAGCTTCTGACAGGTCAATTTTAGAAAAATACTGGCCTCCAGCAAGTTTAGTGAACAGTTCTTCAGGACGGGGTATAGGGTAAGTGTCGATGAGGCATTGAGCATTTACAGTGGCTTTGAAATCGCCACAGAGACAAATATCACCATTTGGCTTAGCAACGACAACGGCAGGAGAGGACCACTCACTGGAAGTTACAGGAAGCAAGACCCCTGAAGTAGTGAGACGATCCAACTCCCGTTTTACCCGATCACAAAGGGCCACAGGAAGGGGCAGAGCCCGAAAAAACTTAGGCCGAGCAGTGGGTTTGAGCGTGATATGAGCTTCAAAGTCGTTTGCACGGCCTAACCCAGGAGAAAAAAGGGACGAATATGTCGTCGACAAGGAATCCAGTTGAGCATAAGGAATAGCATCAGAGACAATATTGACAGTCATCTATGGAAAACCCAAAAACACGAAAGGCATCGAAACCAAAAAGATTTTCTGCGTTGCTCTGGTCGACCACAAATATGGGAACAGTGTGAACGATGGATTTGTAAGATACCTCAGCATTAAACTGTCCCAAGAGAGAAATCTTCTGTTTACTGTACGTCCGTAATTGCCTAGTGACAGGTGACAGGAATGGAGAACCCAACTGAAGATACGTCTGAGAATTAATTATAGTAGCAGCAGAACCGGTATCCACTTGCATGCGAACATCTCGACCAAGGGTTTGGACAGTGAGGAATAACTTCCCTGAAAGGGAAGAAGTGCAATTGAAAGACAACACAGAATCAGAATCAGCATCATGTTCATGAACATCATGTATGCGGTCGGATTTGCAAACGGAAGACACATGACCTTCCTTTTTGCAATTGTGACACACAGCCCAACGTTGGAGACAATCCTCATGTGAATGTTTCGTAAAACACAGCAGACATAAAGGAAGTTGCCGGGGGTTTGCTGCAGTTTCTTAGCGGGTTGTTTACGGCTAGGCCGAGGCTGCGAGTGGGAGCGCACTGCGGCCACGTCGGCTGGCGGGGACGCGCTGCACACGTCATCAACAGCGCACAGAGGTTGTATTTCTCCAACGTCACCCCACTCCTCTATTTGCGCCCCAGCGGCGTGAGAAATTTCAAAAGACTGTGCAATGGAGAGAACTTCATCTAGAGTCGGATTCGTCAACTGAAGGGCACGTTGCCCAACTTCTTTGTCAGGCACCAACTGGATAATAGCATTCCGTACCATGGAATTGGCATAGGATTCTTTGTGAACATCAGTAACAAATTGACACTTTCGACTGAGGCAATGAAGTTCAGCAGCCCAAGTGTGATAGGATTGATGTGGCTGTTTTTGACAATGATAAAAGGTAACACGAGAGGCTACAACATGCGTTTTCTTTTGAAAATAGACAGACAGAAGTGAGCACATTTCAGCAAAGGTCAAAGATGCAGGATCCTTCAAAGGAGCCAATTGCGACAACAACCAATACATTTGAGGTAAAATCCAGGAAAGGAACAGAGACTTACATGGTTGTTCATCCATGACATGGAATGCCAAGAAGTGCCGTCGAAGACGTTTTTCATAATCAGACCAGTCTTCCGCCGCCTCGTCGTAAGGAGGAAAAGGAGGTATAGCCAACGACGAGAAACGCCCCGCATTTGACGCCGCGATGAAATCGCGAATCGCCGCTGTTAGAAGCGTTTGCTGTTCAAGGAGATTTTGCAATAGTTGCTCGACAGTAGCCATGGAACCCTGTGGGTCAACGGTGAAAAGGAAAAATCCACTACCTCGTCGCCAATTGTTATAACGTCAAGTTTAACACATATATTTCAGAACGACACAACACATATAAGTCACAGAGTAAGTTGACAAGCAAGACATGTGTACACGTTAGCATTCAAATGAGCACTGAGTCCCAGTCAAACGGCCACTGCTCAGCTGGCTGCTTAGGTGGCGCAGCTGCTGCATGGCTGGCAGACAGTGCCGCACGTAGAGGACGCGCGTAATTGCGTGGCGGCACTTTGAATGATGGGCGAGTCACAACAGTGTTCCCTCATTATTTGCCAATGCTGGTGAGTGCTTTTGACCGAACTGACCTGTAATTTGCAGTCTCTCCTCGATAATACTTCCTCTAGATCACCTTGAACCAGAAAGTTCACATAAATATGTTCTGCTTGCATTCAAAAATGTTCTTGATCTCAGCAGTATAGTTGACATTAGCACCCACATTATTCCTTGTGGAGTTCACTAATTGTCTATGGCGGCCAGTTTTTACACTATAAAAAATAATTAGTGCAAGTTTACAGATAAATACTTGCAATCACAGTGGTGAAGTTTTCAATGGTGGCAAAAATAGACAGTTCATGTTTATCTAAAAAAATGACACAGTTTACATTTAGCACAGTCCTGTATCAACTCATTAAGTATAATTACACTGTGGTGGTTAATTTACATGAGCAACAGCTAGTTTTGATGACAATAATGTTATACACTTCTAACAATCAATCACAGTGTTCATTAATTAGAGGTAGTGTACAGAATATACGTATTTGTGATGAGAACTGAACATTGAGAGCACCTCTAACATAGTTATTAACTATTCACTTTTGAACAGTGGACAGGCTGTTCTGAGTGACGTGCGACTACTTGTAGATGGGCATAAGAACAAACTGTTATGCTGAAAAGTACTAAATGCTTTGAAAATTGGATGGATTGGAATTTGCTGTTTGAACACTTGAAATAAGTACCTGAACCATAGTTCAGTCTAACCAAGAACTTTATATTTCTCTTAATACTGAACATACAAGTGGCTATAGCATTCCTCTCATAGCAGGAAAACCAATAGTTGTAGGATTTCAGTGTTTGGGTTGCCCTCTGTCATACCTGTCCTAGGTATGGGATTTAATCCACTTCTTGTAAACATTGGAAACAGTAGAAAGGAGCTTAGAGTAGGGATATTATTTTCCTATTCAAGATGTGATCAATAAGGAAAGGGTTATTGCTATTGGTTGAGACAAAGAATTTTATTGTGTCAGACACTGCTTTGAAATGATTTTTGGGCATGGGAGGAGATATTTATTTATGTTATTGTGAATGTCTATGTATTCCATATGTTCTCTTGTTACAACTGTCATTTCTGTCTTGTAATCTGTTTCTGTATCACCTTCTATATGTCATACCTGTTCAAGATGTTTTGTACTACACTTGTCACATACTAATTTTATTTTATCGGGAGTGTTAATTTAATTTAAATTTTTGTATAAACACTGTTTTTCCAGTTTAGTATGAATGTTTTTCTGTGTTTGTTCCCTTTACATTTATTTACAGTTTAACTACAACACTTTTAATTGCAGTACTGTCAAAACTGACATCATACCTCACTCCTGATGCATAACATATTTTTCCCCATATTGTTCATGAATATTTGGCCTTCTCTGACAATGATAGTTAGTCAAAGTCTGATTATGGGACTGTAAGCTAAAAACAAATTAACAAAATAAGTCAGCACTGTAGAAATATGTGAAATAATGCAAAGGTAAACAGTCACCTAAAGTGGATCGATTTGTGGAGCACAGAAACACATAACAGAAAACAGCATTCCGATTAACTTTAAAGTACTTCCCATTTTTTAGCAGAAGTAGGCATATTCACACACACAACAACACTGACACCCTCTGTAGACTATACACAATACTCTGCTTTTCATTTATAAGTAATGATATTCAGTCATCTGCCTAAAAACATCATACTGAATTGGCATGAGATCTGACATTTTATAGATTTGCATAGTTTGAAACTGACACTACTAAGTAGTTCTGGTATTTTTGTATACAGTCAGGAAACAATATTAATTCAGTGTCTCTTTTAAATTCTTAGGATTTTCTTAGACAATGATCCACCACATTACATAGGGTGTCTCACAATTCCTATTAGAGCCTTCTGTGGGTTGTAGAGTGGAATTAATAGATAAGGTTTTGAAATGGAACCAATGTCCAGAAATGTATCATTTGGATATAAAATATGTCTGAAGGTTGGATTGCTTTCAAATCTCTCACTTAACAGTATGCACACAAATTGAGAAGAAGGCGGTTTTGTCATCCCCCATCGTAATTATGACATTACACGCCATTTTCATCTGTGTATGACAACAGCTATGAGAAACTGGTATGTTTGCAACTAGGGTGGTTGACAGTGGTGCTCCAAGGATGTGCCACAATTTTCCTTTTCTGAGTATGTCATTTGACATGTAAAAGAGAACCTGACAATGAGTACCTTCAAACATTGCTCATGCCACAGACTTCTGTAGAGCACACAGTTCAGCAACCTTTATCTTCAGCATGTGTGTACTATCATGTGGGATATTTTAAACTGATCTAGTCTTCAAGCATATTTTACATCCAAATAGTACATTTACAGACATGAGTTCCTTATTACGACTTTACCTACTATAAGTAGGCCCCTCTACAATTCCAAGATGCATGTAATAGTAATGTATTACTTATAATCTTCTCAGATTTCTCTTCTTTTTCCTCCAACCATACTGATAGTGCTCACCATATCTATCATTCAGTGTAATCATTCTTATGGGAAACATTTCAGATGTTCTAGTTCCATGGTGAAACTCTCCATTTCAAATAGGGCACCAGCCATGTCAGCCAGTTTTTGGACATTCTATTTTTGTGTGGCAGGTGCTTACAGCTGTCAGATCGCAATTACAATTCAGTATGCCTATTTTTCTTGTATGTGCTTTGTCCCAGTGTGCCAACTGCTAGAATGAGTAATCATCTATCCACTTCAGCATCCGTTGTGAACTTGATCTTGGGATGTGTTCAAGTAATTCAACCAAGATGTCTTTTACATGTAAGTTTGTGACAAATTTGCCATCAATGAATGTCACAAACATTTTAATACCTAACAGGTTGATTCCAGAGCTTTCTCTTCAAGCAGTTCCACACAGAAGTTACCCACAACTGATGAAAGTGTGTTGCACAGGGGTATTTAATCTGTCTGTTCATGGTGTGTCACATTGAAAATAAATTACATCAACATCAGAGCATACCTGAAAAAGTGAACATCTCTTCAAGTCAAATTTCTGGCTGATGTGTTCCAGGGATTCTGCATAGAAGCTCTGGTAAAAATAGAAATGTCATCACAGCTCACTAGGATAATGGAATCCTTTAGCCTGCACTTACTGAAGGGTTGCACAAAGTCAAAGTAACTATGAACAAGATTTCCTTCAGCAACAAATTTTTATCAGAGGAACATCACACCCACAGCAGACTTCTGAAGGCAGGAGAAAAGTGGCACAGAGACAAATGACTTGTGCTCACACAGAAGCAGTCACTTCATTAACACACATGACAGTAACAACATAATTGTTTGCTGAAATATTGTGCATGTTGGACATTGGGATCCAACCTTACAGTTGCGAATAATGCTGTCAGCAACACCATAAGAAACTAAAAAGTTAGGAAACAATTTTGAGCAAAATTACAACATATTAAAGTGTTAATGCCATAATGTACCATATTCATTTGCTTGTTTTCACTCTTTCACTAAGGTAGGAACACTGTACAAAAATGTCACTTTGTTTATTTATAAAATCATTTACACAGCAAATCTCTTATCACTGTAAACAGTATTTAATCATCTTTGAAAATATCACCTCATTCATAATGCCCTGTGATCTCTTTATTAGACATTATCTGTGTGTTGAATACCTTTTTGAAGATTTTTAAGTCTCCTGATATACATTGCAGTTGATCTTTATTTCTTGTCAGTTGAATAAACATGTGCATGTTTTTCTCATAATGTAGTAATGACACTATTATTTTGTATCTGTATATAAATGAAAATGTCAGTATTTTTAAATTTTGAAAGGCATTTATGTATGATTCCAGTTGTTTTCTAATAGCCATTTTTGCAAAATAAAAATTATTTTTGTATTACTGCTGCTAGAGTTTCATCTTACTCCATGCTGTAAGTATGATCCAAAAAAATTGTGACACACTATGCACAGTTGGCTTTTGTTGGAATAATGAATGAGTTTTTTCATAGTAAATATTACAGTGCTTAACTGACTGCAGATACTGTTTATACAAGGTGTGAACCAAAAGAAATGGGACTTTTTGTTTTTCTTAAAGAATCTTTGTTTTTTCATCAGCATCAACTTTGCCCCTTCACAGCAATTCCTCTCAGATATATTACACTTCTGCCAGCACTTTTTTCCATCTTTTAAGCACTTCTGGAACTCATTTTTCATTTTGCTATTCAGCTCCTTCAGCAGTTCTGTTTTTATCTCACCAACAGAGGCAAAACCATAGCGTCTGATGGGTCTGTTCAACATCAGAAAAAGGGTGAATACAGTGGTAGAGGCAACATAATGGCTTCATTTTTTGCCAGAAACAACACGAACAAGCACTGACGTGTGAGTGGAAGCAGCATCGCGATGCAATTTCTGCAAGTGCTTTTGCTACAATTCTGGTCATTTTCTTTGAACTGCTTGATGCAAATAGTGCATAACTTTCAGGTAGCATTCCTTATTGACCATATGTCCGTAAGGCAGGAACTGATGATACAATATTCCATTTGAATCAAAGAGAACAGTGAGAAGAACCTTCACATGTGATGGAATGTGTCAAATATTTTTCGAACTTGGCTCTTCAGGCTGTTTCCATAGGGATGATTGGGCCATAGCCATATACCCATGTTTTGTACTTGTTATAACCTTCTTTAGAAGTTCTGGATCAATGTTGACTTCATTCAGCAATTCCTGAGTGATGTTTATGCGACATTGTTTTTGGTCGAAATTCAACAATTTTGGAACAAGCTTTGCTGCTACATTTATCACGCCATAAACATCTGAAAAACTTGCTTGGCATGAGCAAAATGATATGTTGCCTCATCAGCAACCTCTCTGATGGTGATTTTCCAGAACCACTTCCCATATAGTTTCTACATTGTCTTCAGTACTTGATGGGCTTCAGAATCCAGGGCTGATGCTATTTCAGGCATCTTCTTGATCCTTTTTGTAAAGTTTATACTACTCATAAACTCTTGTCTTACTCATAGTAGATTTGTCAAATGCCACAGTCAACATTTAGAATGCAGTGCTGCACTTTATTCCTATTTTCAACCAAACTTAATGCAAGTTCATTGATCCATCTTTTTCGAAAGTAAACATTTACTGAGCATTCAAAAACACACATAACCTTTTTGACTGTCAACAATAAACTAAACATTCAAAATAGCTGAAAATGCAGACATACATCAGGAATATGTGTATTAACAATATAAAAAAAGATTTGAAAACTGAATGTATAAAGCCTGTAAAATAAAAAAATTCCCATTACTTACGATCCGTTACATTGTACTATTAGGTACAGCATATGACATGTTTGAAGAGTGACCAAGTTTTTTCTTTATTTACTAATGTCATACCATCAGTGCATCATATTTTCTGTGCATTGTCACAGACTTCAGTGTTGTTTATAAATGGGTGAACAATATTGGACCAAGAACAGATACCTGTGGCACTACGTACTTAGTGGTCTGATTTCCGACTGGCATCCACTCACTCTATTGGCAGACTGCTTTCTGTTGCTTGTATGTGATTTTACCTATTGTGCTGCATGCCCTTATATATGCCACTCCTTTCCTGTTTTTCATTTATAGCTATGTAGGTAATGGTGTCAAAAATTTCCAACAAATCCAAATAAATTTGAGTGCTGAATTCCTTTATTGTGATACATGTATAAAAAATTCTATAACAATATAGGCAATATATATTAGGAATCATAGCTGACAGAAGTAAAGAAACAAAACCGAGTCTTTTTGACATTCAGAAGACTTCTCCATCTTGTCCCTACAGGTTTTTAACCTATTTACTTTTAGCATTGCTTTTTATTCAATAACTTAATGTATGCATTCTGTTACATTTAGGGGACTATTTCTGGTGAAATATATATTGAATTCAATAAGGTCCAGGAAGAAACAAAGGATTACACTGAAAATGTGCTAGGAGGAAATATTGTTATTCCACCTGCAGCATTTCTGGTGAGTCTGATTTTAATTTTTGATAGATTATAGTGCATTAGTTAATTATGTCAGACATCATTGTGCTCCATAACAAAACAATATGGCATGTATGTATTGTTTCTCCATCCACAATTAACTTCTGGAATTGTATTTGGGCATAAATCAATCCTGTTTGGCATATGACAAATTTGTGCACAGAAATCTGAGTGCAGTGACCTGTTATAGCCTCATTTACTTCCTATGAATGTATGAAGAGGTACTGATTTGCTTAACAACCACAATAACAACAACAACAAAAACTATAGACAGGCAACCACTCACCCGTAAGTGTTGTGTGGTGCTCAGAAATCTGTAATAGGCTACAGGTATTACTAGATTTAGAGTTAGTGTACTTTTTTGCCTACACTTAAACACACACACACACACACACACACACACACACACACACACACACACACACAAATGCACATTTTCTATCCACACTTTTTATGTGGTTGCTTGCTGTGTTAAAGGATGACTCACACATTGCAGTACAGGACGCTTTATGAAGTGCACAAATTCACAGTGGGCTGTCTTGAAAACAGCAAATGAAAGATCATCTGTGATCCCCTGAAATAAGAAACAAAAAGTTTACAGGCGTGATAACAGATCAACAAGAAGCTACATCCCACATGGCTGGAGGGAAGTGCCCAATGAGGGACCACAGAGTGTGGAGAAGCATAGGCACAATGACGGTGCAAAGCAGAGTGGATAATAACACTGCACTGTATTGGAACCCAATCTGGAACTGGCCTGCTGGAAGCTGTACCTAGTCTTATGTAACCAGCAAGTGGAAGTATGTTTCTGTCCATGTGATGTGCAGATGGTGTTTGCTCTTTGCTAGTAGAGCTGTTAGTTTCCTGGTGCACATGCTGCTCAGAACTGTAACTGGTGCCCTATGACAGAGCTTGGAACAAACAGTGTACAAACATACTGTTTGAATACAGCACAGTGTCATGACATGTGATATCATCTTGTGTGAATGTACAATTGCCAAAGGAAAGACTCTGCATGGCAGAGACCTCAGACTGGCAGCAGATATATGCAGCCTACTGCTGATATACAATGCCACACACATGTGGTAATGTGGCAAAAAAGAAAAAAATGGAAGGGTCAGACAGAGATGAATGGTGTGGGAAAGGAAAAGAGAGAAACAGTGAGGATTAGGGCAAAGGATTGGGAAGAAGGCTAGCAAAAGCTTAGACTAGAGGAATTATGAGATGAAGCTCTGGCTAGAGAAACAGTTCCCCTCAACTATAATTAAGAGGGGAGAAATGAAGAGGTGGTTGGGGGAGGGGGGAATACAGGTGGAGTTGTTGATGTGTTGCAAACGGCATTAGGGGCAACTGAGTGGTTGACTTGCAGTTAGACACAGTTTGGTATTGGCTCTTCATATGGATAGAGTGCAGTTAGTTAAAATTACCTGGTAGATTAGAACTGCGTTTCAAACTGGGTCTCAAACCTGGAATCTTGCTTTTTGTGGGGGATGCTCATACTGACTGAGCTATCCAGGCATGATTCATTACTTGTCTTCACAACTTCAATTCTGTCAGTACATCTGTCCTACTTTTATAGCTTCACAGAAGTTCTCTGGCATTCCTTGTGTGACTAGCACTCCTATAAGAAAGGATACTGTGGAGAAAATTGCTTTGCCACAGCCATGGCAATTGTTTCAGAATGAGTCTTCATGTCTACACCAGAGTTGTAAGCTATTTTGAAACTTCTGGAAACAATCCCTTTGGCTGTGGTTAAGTCATTTGTCTGCTTTGTCTTTTCTTCCAGAAGTGCTAGTCCCATATAGTATGCAGAAAAGCTTCTTTAAAGTTTGAAAAGTAGGTGAGAGGTACTGGAAGAACTGAAGCTGTGAGAACAAGTCTGGAGTCATGCCTAGATAGCTCAGTCAGTAAGAACATTACCTGTGAAAGGGTTGGTTCTGGGTTTGAGTCCTACAACTCACAATCAATTCCTTAAGAAGAGACATCGATGCACTGAGGAAAGAAAACCAGGGCCTACGATCCACACAAAAACCAAGTGAAGAGGCGCAAGACAGACGTGATAAATGATTCGAGTGGATAAAAGTGATGCATAAAGGTAATGTTTTATCCACTTAAGGGTCAAAAAAATCTTCAAAAACAGTTACATTCTCTGATAATAATAAATATTATGTTCTGCAAAGTGACTGTGATAATGACTGTACTACAAAAGATCATGATTTGAAAATGAATGAACCTTACAGAAATAATGTCAACAAGAAACACAGATCATCAAGAAAAAAAGAGTAGTGTACTTTTACTAGCAGACAGCCACAGCAGATCTAATACTTTATGAGAAAAAAATCGTGACATAACAGTGACTGATGTAGTGAAACCTGGAGCAGGAACCAGACATGTTGTAGATGCTGATTTTCAAAAGAAAATAACACAAGATGGCGACTTTATTATTTGCATAAAGGAATTGAACAATGTAGCTAAAAAGGAAACAGATGTTTGTGTGCAGAACACATAAATTTCTAGACATGAATCAATCTCGAAACGCAGTTGTTACCACAGTATCTCAAAGGCATGATGTGCTTTACAACTCATGTGTAAACAAAGAAGTCTAGAAGACAAATATTAAAATAAAGAAACTGTGTTTAGAGTATGATAAACGTGAAGTACTAGACATAAGTAAGCTGCATCAAAACCTCTACATCAATCACGGAATGCACTTGAACTATGAAGGAAAACTGTTTGTGTGTGATCACATCAACAAAATACTTAAAGATCAACTTTAGAGAAATAAAACTGTCTATCAGCTTCCTGTATGTTCTGCCAAAAACAAATGATGAACATAACATGGGCAAGAGAGAAGAAACAGTTATTTCAAAACCCTCAGGTACTTTTTTAGGCAAAAGTATGCAGTTTCAGCAAATAAAACACCACACTAAACAAAACAGTCACTGTGTAAATCTGAAACAGTTGAAAAATCAGCCATCCAGTTGGAAATAAAGGTTTATTAGCCCTTGACCTTGTTAAATTCCAAAGTTATTTGCAAATTTCTCACTGTTTCATCAAATCGTGCAGTCACTGATAAATAAAGTGAGTGAACTTTAAGTTCTACTACAGACTAACTGAACTCTGGTACTGCACTTTGCATACCAGAACATTGGCTTGAAGAAGAAAACTTAAAAATGTTGAGTTTGCAGAATTTTGTTAGGTAGCTATTTCAATAGAACTGTAGAGACCCATGGAGAAAGTAGCTGAATATGTAGCTATTATTTACTTGTATAGGCCACAACAGTCAATATATCTATCATATTAACAGTCTGGAATCATACCTCCACATCATAACAAAAAGGTGCAAAAATCTTATTATGTGTGGGGATTTTAATATTAACTTCCTGAAAGATTCAAAACAAAATCTGATCTCTTGAACCTTCTTTTAACTTTTAATTTGAAGCCTAATATAGAAGCAGAAACATGGATAACAGCAACATCAGTGTCAACCATTGACCAAATATTTACAAACACGCCATGTAAGTACAACACACAAACTTTCAATACAGGCTTAGGGGATCACAATGCATAAATAATTTTGTACAGCTAAAAAATCATTATTAACTTTCAAAACAGTCTGTATCAGCTGTTGTTCAGAGCTACAGTGAACAAGATATAAATTCCTCTCTTTATTTCCTAAACAGAGAAAAGTGGAAAGAAGTTTACAACATTGCAGGCACAAATGAAAAGTTTGATGCTTTCAGTAACATCTTCTCCTATTAATTTGAACTGTGTTTCCTCCCCACCATCCCAGAAGAAACAGGAAAACACAGAAAAATAAGAAAAGAAATTGGCTTATGCCAGGCATACTGGCATCACTTCAGAAAAAGAGATAACTATATGATGTATCAAAAGAAGAGGGAAAACCAGATTTTGATGCTTATTTTAGGAGATATAAACATTTCCTAAACTAAGTCATTGAAATGACTAAGAAACTGGCAAATGAGAATTTTGTAAAAAGTATCCCAAACAAAATGAATGCTATATGGGACATAGTGAGAGAAGAAACAGAAAAACAATGTGAAGAACACCACAATATTGACACACTGGAAAACTCAACCAAAATATCATACCCAAAGAAAGTTGCAAATAAATTTAACTCCTACTTTACAGAAATAGTAGAAAATGATATCAAAATGCACCCACCAAATGCTAGGAAAGAACATGTTCCAAACAGAATGAGATTTTCACTCTGCAGCGGAGTGTGCGCTGATATGAAACTTCCTGGCAGATTCAAACTGTGTGCCAGACCAGGAGTCGAATTTGGGACCATTGCCTTTCGTGGGCAAGTGCTCTACCAACTGCACTATCCCAGCATGACTCATGACCCATCCTCACAGCTTTTGGCAGAATTGAAGCTGTGAGGATGGGTCATGAGTCATCCTTGGATGGCTTAGTTGGTAGAGCAATTCTTAAGCATCACACATAAATTCACATTGTCTCATTTCATCAGGTCACAAAAGTTGATTTGTCCAATATCTGTTTGTAACTATGTACAAAAATGATGAACAATCAATCAATAAGAAGGTGACTAAACAAGTAATTACCAATGTGTGAAGGAAGATGGATCCAGATGAAAGGTTTTGGGAGGGTCCTCAAGGAAAGTCAGCTTTAACTAAACTGTGATATACACATTCAAAATATCATTATCATCTTCGCTTCAAGCATTAGTCAATTTTTTGTTTTGTTTTGCCTGTTGCAGTACTCATCAATTTCTCAGTCTTCCCTGACTTCTTCTCCTACTGGCTTAAATCTTCTTATCTGGAGAGGTTATCTTCCTCCACTCATTCTCTCAAGATGTTCATTCCAATTTCTTCTGTTTTATTGTATTTTGTTGAGGATGTTAAATATATTCAGTTCTTTCCTAATTTCCAGGTTTCTAAATCTGTCAGCCCTTAATCCATTAAATTTCGGGCATGCAGCCGCGCAAATAAAATTTTATTTGCGCGGCTGCATGCCCGAAATTTAATGGATTATTCATTACGCCGCGAGAAGTTGAAAATGCACTGTCAGCACTTGTGCATCCTTTTACTGCTCTTGGAAACCTCATGCCCCCTCTTTGTATTTGACTTTCTTGACATTTACGTATAACATACAATTCACTTTTGTAAACAAGCACTGGAACTGCCATTGTCTTATAAAATTTTAATCTTGTTTCTTTCTTCATTTTATTTTTTACACACGTGTTTATTGTTCTGCAGATATCCCCAAACTTTGCTAATTATTTCTCTATTGACTTCATCATACTCATGTGACATCACAACCTAAATAATTAAAATGTTTGACATGTTCCATTGCTCTATTGTTGATCACAATTTTTGTCCACACAGGATGTTTCCCTTTGAAAGCCAATGGCTTTGTCTTCTTTTCTGAAATCCTCAAATGGTGCTCCTCACAGAGCTTACCTAGTAAATGTATTCCCCTCTGTAGATCATCTTCATTATCCACCAGTTCTGTAGTGTTGTCTGCATATAAAAGACAATATAAGTGGGGATTACTGTTAATCTTAATTCCCTCATTAAATATCTCCTTCCATTTCTGAAAAGCAACATCTAAATAAATGTTAAAAAGTGTGAGTGAAATGCTGCACCTTTGTCTTACTCCTTTATTTGTGACTATAGGTTGTGTCAGAGTACCATTTATATCTAAAATTACAATTGTGTGTTTGTACAGACTTTTTAAAACA
The DNA here is from genome assembly GCF_021461395.2 of Schistocerca americana. Taxonomy (NCBI): domain Eukaryota; kingdom Metazoa; phylum Arthropoda; class Insecta; order Orthoptera; family Acrididae; genus Schistocerca; species Schistocerca americana. Next base: position 235,467,703 of record NC_060123.1, on the reverse strand, counting down.
TTAGGTGTCCTGCAGAATGAGATTTTCACTCTGCAGCAGAGTCTGCACTGATATGAAACTTCCTGGCAGATTAAAACCATGTGCCAGACTGAGACTCGAACTCAGGGCCTTTGTCTTTCGCGGGCAAGTGCTCTACCAACTGAGCTACCCAAGCACGATTCACGACCCGTCCTCACAGCTTTACTTCTGCCAGTACCTCATCTCCTACGTTCCAAACTTTACAGAAGCTCTCCTGCGAACCTTGCAGAACTAGCACTCCTGCAAGAAAGGATATTGCGGAGACATGGCTTAGCCACAGCCCGGGGGATGTTTCCAGAATGAGATTTTCACTCTGCAGTGGAATGTTCACTTATATGAAACTTCCTGGCAGATTAAAACCTTGTGCCGGACCGAGACTCGAACTCGGGACCTTTGCCTTTCGCGGACAAGTGCTCTACCAACTGAGCTACCCAAGCACAACTCACGCCGCATCCTCACAGCTTTACTTCTGCCAGTACCTCATCTCCTGCATTCCAAACTTTACAGAAGCACTCCTGCGAACCTTGCAGAACTGGCACTCCTGAAAGAAAGGATATGCGGAGACATGGCTTAGCCACAGCTTTTCTTTCAGGAGTGCTAGTTCTGCAAGGTTTGCAGGAGAGCTTCTGTAAATTTTGGAATGTAGGAGATGAGGTACTGGCAGAAGTAAAGCTGCGAGGACACGGTGTGAGTCGCGCTTGGGTAGCTCAGTTGATAGAGCACTTGCCCACGAGAGGCAAAGGTCCCGAGTTCGAGTCTCGGTCTGGCACACGGTTTTAATCTGCCAGGAAGTTTCGTTAGGTGTCATGGATATACTCTTTCACTCATAATTCTCCTCAGTTTCTCTCTATCAGCATTATCAAATGCCTTAAAAAAATCAATGAACACTAAATGGGTTTCCCTATTATACTCTCTCCATAGCTTAGGGAGGCTCTCAGGTACTCCCTAGGGGAGTAAACCCTTAAAAGAAAATCAGACAGGTTGGAAGGCCATCATATGTGCATTTCTTGTGCACTTGACATGTTCCACATTATAATGGCTACCGTACTGTGCGATTGATCAATGGAACACATAACCAACTAACTAGCTAACTAACTAACTAACAGCCCCACTATCCAACTATACTTGTGCAGCCCTCATTAGGTGGCCAGGCAATTTTTCCGAATTACTACTGGCACCAAAGCAGCCTCGGACCATGGTTAGATATGCAGTCCTGGGAGCATGACATTGCTGAAAATTTAAGAAAAACCTTAACAAAAATAACAATATCAAAATGGTAGATTGCTACATGCCATGTAGAGGTAGCGTTGTGTTGCAGACAGTTTAAGATGCCTCTTCATTCTGTTGGCATAAATAATATCAACACCAACAATTAGCAAAACTGTGTGTCCGTTTATGTGACAAAAGAAAATGAGCAAATGGATGTTAAGAACAATATAATTTACTTTTGTCTCATTGACATGGAATTATTTTTTGGTAGGTTGTCTAGTTTGGTGATCTCGTTACCTACAAGAGGGATGGGTTGTTGCTTTCATATATGTGAATGAAATAATGAAGCAAGTACTGAATTTTGCTTCAAATGTTTGATGTATGTCAATTCTTTCACTTCATAGCATCAATCAAAACACTTTGCATAATTCAAATAAATCATTTACAAATACATTTTGCATAATTCAAAGAAATCATTTACAAATAATATAACTCATCATGATTGTTTGCATCTCATTCCATCATAACTGTACAGCATCAGATTCCAGAGTCCAACCAACTTCATCATCACAACTGCAACTGCCTCACGGCTCGACAACAGACTCTACAATACTGATACACAAAAATTAACAACAAAGATACTGTAGTGTACAGATCACAGATATTTTGATAGTTACATCGAGAGATACGTATATTGATATGATTGAAATTATTAACAAAAAAGTACAAAATGTATTTAATGTTTTATAATGGTAGTGATTACAGCAAACAAGTAAGTGTTATATTAATAATGTATCACAAGGGTCATTACTTTAACCTGTATAGTATCACAAACTACAATACTTTGCAAAAAAAAAAAGGTATGTTTAGTGGTTCCATTACAACAGGCATGATGAAAAAGAAAGCTAGAAATATTTCAGCTGTCAGACAAATTACTTCTTCATAAGCAGAAAACAAACACACATTCCCACAAGTACAACTCATGCAGGAAGGCCTGACTAAGAGTGCCTCTGATGTGATTAGCAATATGGCTGAGGTGAATAGTAGAGGTAAGGAAGAGGCATGGAGTAAGGAGGGAGGGGGATATGCTAGAGCTGCCTGTGGAAGCACACAGGGATGTGGTGGGACAGGATAGGGCTGCTAGGTGCAGCTCTGCGGGGCAAGGGGGCTGGGAGGTTGGGGAGAGAAGTAGGAGAGTGGAAAGAACTGTGTAGGTGCAATGGTGGGGCAGAAGACATAAAGAGTACTGAAGTGGTATCCATGCAAGGATAGACACATGTAGGGCAGGGACTAGCAGAGGTTGAGGTCACTATGGTTTGGAAACGAAGGACACATCAGCATGAGTCAGAAAAGCTGATGTTGATGGGAAGAATCAAGATGGCACAGGCCATGAAGCAGTCATTTAAGTATAGAACATTATTTTAGGTAGTATTTTCAGAAACTGGGTGGCCCAGCTGTCTCTTGGTCACAGTGTGGCAGTGGTCATTCATGCAGACAGACAGCCTGTTTCTTGTCATGTCTGTGTGGGATGTACCACAGTGGTTGCAGCTAGGTTGGTAAATCACATGACTGCTTTCACAGGTGGCCCTGCATTTGATGGGGCAGAGATGCCTGTGACATGACTGAATTAGGTGGTAATGAGAGGATTTATAGGACATATCTTGCAATTAGGTCTGTTGCAGGTACATGAGCCATGAGGCAAGGTGTTAGAAGCAGGGGTGAAGTAGGGATGGATAAGGATATTGTGTAAATTACATGAGTGATGGAATACCACTGTGGGAGGGTGAGGAGGATTCCTCACTGCACAGCACAATGAGAGGTAGTCAAAACTCTGGCATAGAATTTAATTTAGTTGCTTCAGTCTTTGGTGGTCTGAGTGATGAGATGAGGACAAGTGCTCTTTTGTAGGTGAGCTGTGGGTATGTGGGGTTGGCAAGTGTCTGTAATGACAAGCAATCCCTCCCCAAATTTGTAAACAGTCTCACTGAGGCCTTCACAAGCAAAAGTTACCCCCTCAACCTTACCTCACAAGTCACCTACTATCCCCTATATATCCACTGTCCAGCTACAAAGGAGTGCTTCCCTCATGAGTCAATATTGTCCAGGACTGGAGCAGCTGAATCATGTTCTCTACCAGGATTTTAACTACTTCTCATCAAGACCTGGAATGAACAATGTCCTCACCACTTCTTAGCTCTCGCCTCCCACAGCGATATTTCTCTGCCAAGCCATCCTGTGTAATATCCTTTGTCAGTCTTTAATACATCCCTGCTGCCAACCCATTGCCTCCTGGCTCACATTCTTGCAATAGACCTAGATGCAAGACGTGTCCCATACATCCTCATATCATCTACTCCAGTCCTGTTAAAGGCATCTCCTATCTCATTACAGGCAGAGCCACTTGTAAAAGCAGCCATGTGATCTGTCAATGTAGCTGCAACCAGAGTGGTGTTTCCTACATAGACATGATAACTAACAAGCCAACTGTCCACTTGACTGGCCACTGCCAAACTGGGACTTGGAGACATATGGACCATATAGTTGCTGAAAACTGAAAATGCTGCCCAATATGATGTGCTTCACTTTAATGACTGCTTCACAGGCTGTGCCATCTGGATTCTTCTCGCCTACACCAGCTTTTCTGAAATGTACAGGTGTCAACTCTACCTATATCATATCCCCTGTTCCTGTAACCCTAGTCACCTTGCCCTTTTCTAATTGCTGTCCACCACCTAGCTATCTCCGTCCCTGCTTCCACTCCACTACTACGTATTCCTTTTATCCCAGCAAAGCACATACATTGTTCTTTTCCATTCTCTATTTCTCAACACTCCCTCCCTCCCCCTCCCTCACAACCCCCTACCCTGCTCCCCCCCACCCACTAGAGCCTTCTTGTTCCTCCCCCTCATTGCCCCCCTGCCTGTCCCTTACCCTGATACCCTCCCCAGCTAGATTGTTCCTCAAATCAGATGCAGTCACAGTTGGTCCTTAGCACTGGAAGACAATGTGTATTAGTTGTGTTTGTGCAAATGTGAGTTTTCTACTTCTGCAGAATGACTTTGTCTGAAAGCTGGATAGTTTCTAAGATTCTGTTTCATTAGATCTTTCTACTACTCAACACCCCCTGTATGTGGTGAGTCGCAATCTATACTTTTCCATTTTGTTGTTATTCTATCCTTGACTTGCCATTGTGTGAAAAATTAAGAAAATCAATGTATGCAATGAGGACAATGTCAAAGTTTCTGTATTATGAGTAAATGGATATGAGGAAGGTTTGTATATCTAATTTATAAATATTTTGTGCCAAGTGGCTGAACTATGATGAATTAAATTCGTCTGTTGCTATGAAAGCAATTCCATTGTCATCTAGCAGTGAATGGAATAATATTCTGTGAATCACAGTAGCTTAGGTAGTGTTCCATACCATTGTTACATAGTAGAGGATATTTGTACCCTGATATATGGCAGATGGTGCTTTGTACCCGTGTTATGTGACATAGGGAGCTTTGTACAAGTGTTAAGCACCAGAAGGTGCTTCGTAGCTATGTCATGTGGCAGATAGTGTGACATAGGGAGCTTTGTACAAGTGTTAAGCACCAGAAGGTGCTTCGTAGCTATGTCATGTGGCAGATAGTGTTTCTTGCTGATGTTGTATGGCAGATGGCCCTTCATACAGATAATACAAAATAGAGATGCACTCTACCAATGTTTTGTGCCTGTGAGTGCTTCATACTAATGTTGCATGGCAGAGGCTGCTTCCTAACAATCTTGTGTCTCAGAGGATGCTTCACAGTATGTTGCATCATGGAGGGTGCTCCTTACTGATTGTTAGTGGCAGAGTTCCTTATGCCAATATTGAATGGCAGAGGGTGCTTCACACCAGTGTTGCAAAAGATAGTGTGTTTTGTTTTGAAGTAATGTGGCAGAGAGTGCTTCATACCAATGTTGCATGGAAGAGGGTGCTTCATACCAAATTTACATGGCAGATGGTGCTTTGTATTAAAGATGCATAGCAGAGAATGTTCCAATGTTATATTGCAGAGGATGCTTTTTAACATTTTTACATTGCAGAGGGCACTTTGTACCAATGTTGTGTGGCAGAGGGTGCTTCATATCAGTCTTTGTGGCAGAGGGTGCTTTTGTTATGATGTTTCATAGCAGAAGGTGCTTTGTACCAATGTTGCATGCTTCACATCAGTGTTGCATTGCAGAAGGTGCTGTGTAAGAATGCAGCATGACAGAGGGTGCTCTATACCAGTACTGAGTAGCAGAGAGCACTTCAAACCATTGTGTGGTAGAGGGTGCTTTGTACTATGTCCTGAGGTGGTGGGTGCTCCATACTGATTGTTCGTGGCAGAGGGTGATTCAAACCAATGTTCCATAATGGAAAGTGCTTCACACCAGTGTTGCACTATAAAGGGTCTTTTGTACCAATGTTTTATGGCAGAGGATGCACACAATCAATTATGTGTGGCAGAGGGTGTGTCATAGTGATGTTACATTCAGAAATGCTGAAAATGGGTTAACAGAAAATGTAGATCACTTTGCCTGGTGCTGGGCTCAGCTGACTGGCAAGTGACCATAACTTGAGCTGACTCTTTTGCAGTTGGGTGGACTGCACCACACTAGCACTGCAATCAGGGCAGCTGGCAGATGGTTGTAGTACATGCCAAACTGGCACTGCAGTGAGATGACTGATCAGTGAAGTAGCTTACAGCTCCCATCATTGCCATGAGAAGTCACTCCAAACACTAATTAAACATGGAACCAGACTGGTTTGAGAACATTTTCTCACACAAGCAACTTATCATTTGCCTCACCCCCCCCCCCCCCCTCCTCCTCCTTTCCCTCATACACCTTCATCTGTGTTAGTTTTGCTTTTGTTCTTAATTGTGGTGTGCACTGTATATAGATCTTGCCCTTGGGTTCCCCTAATACCCCTCTCTGCTTGACACACCAACTGGCTGTTACTAATTGTGATATGTCCTGTAGAGATATCTTACAGTTTTGATACCTCTGGTGCACCTCTCAGCTTAGTGCTTCAAGTGGTGGCTGGTGTCTCTCGGGCTATAGACTGGCCCTCTATGGGACAGATAACATTTGCAACTCCTGAGAACTCTCCTGGCATGCACTGCTTAAGCCATTTAAGTTATATGAAAGTGGTGATATTACGTCAAACAAGTAGTCCGGCCATAGATGCTTAGTGCTACGCTTGTGAAGTTTGGACAGGTCACTAGTAAATTTATCAAATTATTCCACTAATTTAAAATACAAGCATTACAATATTCTAAATAGAAATCTACATATTTATAATATTGGAGAGACTTTGATTATATCTTGAAAAACCTAACAGAAAAAGTGGAGACAATAGCCTCTGCTACAAGGAGATCAAATTTTGTGACAGACTTAGAAAAAATTTAAAATGCTCAATTGGAAGCTTCTCTGAAATTGCTTGAAGAAGTTTCTTACCATTAAATGGTTTTAAGGTATTACAGAACTCCTTTCAGAGGAGTAGAATATTATCACTTGTAAGAACAGTATTTGTAAGTACTAGCGATTAAGATAAATAGTCATTTTTATGTTTGTAACTATTCTCACAAAGTTATGATAAAAGTGTAAAGTATACCCACAGTCCAAAAATAAATGTTGTGTTTGTCTACAGAGAATCAATAAATAAATGAGAGACTACAGCTTGATGTCCTATGTTGGATAAATCAAAAGTAAAAGAGGAAACCACAAAACAAGAAGTCAGTGTAAAGGAAAATAAATAGCAACTATTGTCACCTTCTTAGTGACTTAAGGCTTTCCATTATTGGCACTAATATCCTCATAACAATGAGTTCTTATAACTGAGATGGTCATCTTGTTAATTTTTTTTTTTAGTTCTGAGTTTTATTTAATGAGATAATAAGATGAAATATCATGATGGAGATGTAAATTTCTGGGCTAGTTTAATCAAGGACACTATTGTAAGGCAACTGTTGAATAACCTTATAAACAATGATAGACGTTCCAATTTAATCAATGCATGGCATCTAGCAGTTAATTCCCTAAGATTGTACTGGCCATCTCACTTTTCATACCAGAAAAACCATAAGGAGATACGAGTTTCAGTGAATAATTATGTAGCCACAGGAAAACAATAGAAAATCCAAGATTATAGTGTGTGTGTGTGTGTGTGTGTGTGTGTGTGTGTGTGTGTGTGTGTGTGTGTGTGTTTTGTGCGCACACGTGTGTGCGTGCGTGTGTGTATGCGTGCTTGTGAATGACCGTGCATGTGACTATGACTCCTGTTGTGTCTTAAAGATGATAGTGGTAGCTGGTATTTAAATGTGAATACAAATAGTTATGTGATACTAACAGCACCTAATAGTCTGATTTGAGTCCAAGCAGTTAACTCCTGCCTTTCCTTAGATACACATGATTACATACATTTGCTGGTCAAGCTTATTGATATATTCTATATGATTTGCAGAAATGAGATAAGTTAGTAACATTATTTTACCATGTGATCATTATTCTGTGATATAATTGTGATTATTCTGTAGTACTTATGCAATATTTATTTCAGAAAATAGCACTACAACAACTAATGTATGTTATGGAGCAGCCAAATGACAATGTGCCTGCTGTCTTTGAAAATGTCTTCATTCATCGAATTGTTATTTTACCAAGAACAGGTATGTTCACAGTAAATTATCACCATATTTTTTCTGACCCATATTTCGTCTTTAATATTCAGAATTCAGTCAGAAAATAAATTTGTTATTCATCATTATGATTATTACTATTGTTATTTCTCTTAATATTGTTGTTATTGTTATTATTATGCAAAGAAGTTTTATTCACACTTTATGGGCTGAAAAAGTATTATCTAAAAAGTAAAATTCAATTCAGAAAATTATTAAAAATGTCAGAAACAGAAAGCATCCATAATATTTACATTTAGGAGACAGAACATCCAATGCTGATGATAAATCCCTTTCTTCCAAGAGGAAAGCAGAAATGGTCAGCAGAGATCACATAATCTGGAAGCCCACTGACAATGGAAAAGTATTAGATCTCTTGGAAAAAAGTAGACCTTACCTCTTGGAGGCTCTCCATGTTGAATCTAGAATCACTGGCTGAGAAGCAGATACAACAACATTAATGGGGTTACAAATCTCCAGATAGAAGGCAAAAGTGGATATTTGCTTGTCATCTATCTCCTTACATCTCTAAGACAGGCTTTAGATCTTGCTCTTGCTAAAAGTACGTCCAAGTCAGTATGGAACACATCATCAGTTGGAACTGGGCCAGTATTCCTGAAATGTCTGGACAAGTGCAGAGGGTGAGTTTTCTGGTCATTGGGAGTTCCATTAGTTAGATAATGGAGCCTGTTAGGAAAATCACAGTTATCCCAGAAAGGGAAGCTGATGTCCACTCCAAATTTCTCTACCTCTCTTATCAGTTGGGGGATTGTAACATCCCACTTAATAGGATATGGGTGCAATACACACAGGAATTGTCTACTAGTGTAGCACAGTACATGTGGATTCCATAAGTAGGTTTTTTAGGATAGAGGGGAAAGACTTGGTAAATGTTCTGATTTCAGAAAGAGAAGAATAGCAGTCTCATAACAAAAGAGATAAATATTTGTCATACCAGACTGGAGAAAGAGAATGTGAATGCAATATTAGGTAATGCATGGAACGGTACCAGAACTAGTCCTCCTTATAAATGGTTATAATGTCCACATAGTGCAAAGGACAGAAAGCTGGCTAAACTAATTATTAATAGCAATGAAATTCTAAATTATGATTGCAGTTTATAGCAAAAACATAGTTTGGACATGAATAGTGGAGGCATTTTCATAGCAGTAATATTTAGTAAGGTTATTACAGACTCTAAACGTGAAATAATTTGGGTGAAGATAAGTGTTTTAGATGGAACAAACATGATAGCTGTGTGCTAATATAGACCCCATGTGGCATGAACAGTAATGGCAGAATGGTTCAGTGACAACTTGCACAAGGCTGCATGTAAATTTCCTAACCAAGTTAAATACCTTATCTGAAAATTCTCTTGAGCCATTAATCAGGGAAATGAGCAGAGTTTAAGTGACCATAAGGCTTTTATTGTCACTGACGGTGGGTGTCAGCAGGACTGGGAAGAAAGAAAGGGAGGATCATATTTCTGCTCAGTAAATGCAATAGAAAATGGATTTCAGATTACCTGAGTAGCTAACATTAAACATTCATCTCTGAAATTGAAAATCCTGAGCTGTCAAACTTCAAAAGTATCCTATATTAAACCTTAGACCAGGAAGTGTCAAGCAAAGTTGTAAGGCATAGGAAAGATTAACCATGGTTTAACAGCTGTACTAGAAACTACCACAAAGCCATGAGAGCTTCACTGCAATAGCCAAAGTGTTGTTGACAAACAAAAACTGGATAAAGTCCAAAGTGGCCTAAAGAACCATATGTAAAGTAATGAAATTTGGGAATACAGTTGTATAGATAATGTATATAAGTGATCAACACTGCAAGATCACAGGTAATGTAAGTATGAGATAAGCCATTGCAAATGTGAAATGCTGGTTCATTAATAACAGGTCTAACTGCCAGAATATTGAACACAAGCATGCAAACATGCATGCATTATATTGTACAGGTGCCGCCAGATGTCAGTTTGTGGGATGGAGTTCCACATCTGTTGCACTTGGTCAATCAATACAGAGATGGTTAATGTTGCTTGCTGCTTGTGGATGACCCTGGAGCTGTCTTCCAATGATGTGTCATATGTGTTGGTTGGGGACAGATCAGATAATTAAGCAGGCCAAGGCAACATGTTGACATTTAATAGATCATGTTAAGTTGTAACAGTGGTATATGGGTGAGTCATCCTATTGGAAAACATGCCCTGGAATGCTGTTTATGAATGGCAGCACAACAGATCAAATCTGCAGATTGACATACACATTTGGTATCAGGGTGTGTGGGATAACCACAAGAGTGCTCCTGCTGTCATGCGAAATTGCACACCAGACCGTAACTCCAGGTATAAGTGCTTCCTTCTAAACATACACAGCCATTACTGGCATCAAGGCACCATCTTTCATCATACAGCACAGCAGATCTGCACCTTGGCCATCAATGAGCTCTCACTTGACACCACTCAAGTTGCAGATGACAGTGGTTTGTATCAGTGGCATGTACACTACAGTGCTTCTGGTTCTGAGCTGTCCTTGAAGTAATCAATTTGTAACAGCTCGTTGTGTCACTGTGGTGCCAACTGCTGCTCAAATAGCTGTAGCAGATGCAATACGATGTACCAGAGCCTTACACCAAACTCGAAGGTCTTCCCTGTGAGCAGTGACATGTGGTTGTCTGGAGCCTGGTCTTCTTGTGACCCTACATTCTCATGACCACTGTTGCCAACCATCTGGCACAGTGGCTATATTTGTGCCAAGTCTTTCTGTAATATCGCAGAAGGAACATCCATCTTCTTGTAGCCCTATTACACAACCTCACTCAAACTCAGTGAGGTGTTGATAAATGTGTCTTTGTCATCTTAAATGTATTCTTGACTGACTAAACTCACAATGTCCAATCTGAAAGATACCTAATACTCATGATCATTACAGCACGCATTTAAAGCAAACCTTATTCGCATCCTCGTATTGGCACTACTAGTTGCACTAGAGGACATAAGGTGCAAGATGGAAGATAAGATGGTGACAATGATAACTGAGATGTCAAGAAGGTTATCTTGTTAGGTGGTTTCATGGGAGCAAAACATCAGAACTGATGTAGATGTGCACATGTGTGCATTTGTGTGTATGAAAATTTGAGTCTTGTCTGATATCCATTGTTTTGTTTGTGTGCCAATCTGTCACATATTGCTTTGTCTGTATTGTATAACATTGAATTGCCAAGAGGCACAGTGGGAATACTGCTATGCTTTTACACTTTTGGCCAAGAGGTCTTCTTCCAAAATAGAAAACACAACCATTTTCACATGAAAACAATTCACACACATGACCACCGTCTCCAGCCATTGTGGCTGGACTGCAGACAAAAACTATGCCTCGTGGGAGCAGCAATGTGGTGTGGCTGCAATAAAACCTAGATGCAAGACTTGTCCCATACAACCACCCACCACCATCTGCTCCAGTCCAGTCACAGGCATCTCCTATCCTATCAAAGGCAGGGATACCTATGAAAGAACTAATGTGATCTACAAGCTAAGCTGTAACCACTATGCTGCTTTCTGTTCAGACATGACAACTAACAAGTTATCTGTCCATGTAAATGGCCATTGACAGCCATGGCCAAGAGGCAGCTGGACCACCGAGTTGCTAAACATATTGCAAGGCACAATGTGCTTCATTTCAATGACTGCTTCACAAAACTAAGCCATCTGGATCCATCTCACCAACACTAGCTTCTCTGAATTGTGCAGGTGCGAATGCTCCTTGCAGCAAATCCCACATTCCCATAACTCTCCTGGCCTCAACCTTTGCTAGTCCACGAGCTCCACCTAACGATCCGCCTCTCTGCTCCCATTGTAGCACTACACAGCCTTCTATTCTGCCACCTTGCTCACAGTCCTTTTTCCTCTTCTCTGCAGCACTGTACCTTTAACCATACCTAAACAGTTATTCCTCCCCCTGCCCACCCCATGCTTCTTCCTTACGCTCACCATTCATGCCAAATTGGTGCTTCTATCAGCCACACTTGCATTCCACAATCTGACCTCAGTGGGCAGAGACATTGGTGAAGTGTGAGTTGTGCTTGTGTGAATGTCTGTGTGTTTTCTATTTCAGAAGAAGGCCATTTGGCCAAAAGATTAAATATATAACACTCTTTTCATTGTGCCTGTGTGTAACTCAACATCTCCTCTATGTCATGAGTGTCAATCTATCCTTTTCATAATATTGTTGTTCTTGCATCCTACACTTTCCACTGTTTGATGTTTGTCTGTATTTGTGTTATACATGTTATTCCTTTGTCTTCATTCTCATTTAAAGCATGTAATTTTTATTGTATAAATTTGTTTACAGGGACTTTGACGATGATGCTTCTAATTAAAAAAGGAAGTGGAAAGTTTGAATTTATTGATAATGGACAGCTAATTGTAACAGGCCAAATTATTTTACCTGAGGACATTGATAAACAGTTCAGTTCCTTGCCCAGAATAGCCAATACTGGTACTAAACTGACTGAAGTTGATATTTACACTGAATTTAAACACCGTGACCATCAGTATAGTGGTAAATTCCGAGCTATAAACTCTGTGGTGGTAAATGATACAGGTAAGTAATGTCCAGCCACGTTCATAGTTAATGAAGAATATTACATGTTGGTATAAGTAAGAAGAAAAATCCTTGCACAGTTTGAGAAACATGTGTGCAATTATTGGAACCCAATTAATATTTGTTCATACATTTCTTTTAGCTTTCTGAAATATTTCTTGAATGGTAGTTATTTCTAAGTTATTTACATTTGAAACCAAAATGATACATACCAGAAATGAACAGAATTTCATACAGGCTATTCCTATGACAAATTCCTTGAGTTCATTGTATTAGGTTGGTGCATAAATTAGTACAGTTTTTGTTTTGCATTTGGTATTCTGGTTGCTATTCGTTAATCAATTGACATTTTTTGTTTGTAGTTCACTGTTTGCATATGAGTTTACATATTGTCATTTTGTGATTTGGGGATATTTAGTGGAGCTGTGGATACTAGAAAATGGAGTGCCAAGTGGAGAATTTGGAACATTGCTGACATATTCTTATGTTTGAGTTCAGTAGATGGGTAACAGCAGCAGAGGCAGCCAGAAATATTTGCGCCATGTATGGGGATAAAGCAACTGGACAAAGCACAGCAACAAAATTGTTGTCTCATTTTAAGAAGGATCGTTTTGATGTTAGTGACTCTCCACATTCTTGAAGACCTTTGGGATTAAATGAAGATCATTTTGATGCATTAATCCACAATGATCCATGTCACTGCACTTGAGAACTGACAAATGTGATGAACTGTGTTCATGCCACCGGCATGCGACATTTGCATTCAATGGGGAAGGTTGAAAAAGCAGGTGTATGGGTACTGCATGTTCTAAGCCAAAATCTTGAAAATCAGTGGATGGCCATATATGCATCTCTCCTAGCTTGTCATCAGTTGGTTCATGGATAATACCAACCTTTCCTATCCTGTGTCATTACTGGTAATGGGGCATGGTGTCTTTATGCTAAATTAAGGGAAAGGAAGGAATGGCTGAATCAAAATAAAGCAACAATTGCCCATACAAACACCTATGTGCATCCACAAAAGATAATGTTATGCATCTAGTAGTGTACTACAGATTGCTTCCCTGGGAGTAACCAGCATTTACGCTAACAACAGAGATGTCTTGCAGACAGAATCCAAGAACAATGACCAGGAAGACTGCATGAAGTGACTCTCCAATGATGCCCAACTGCACCTTCAGCTTTTCAGCTTTTTCAATCTCTAGTGAGCAATATTGAAGGAAATTCCTTTCCAGATGAAAATGCATTCCGAACAAGGCTCAACAAGTTATTTTCTTGAAACCAAGTGATTTCTATGGTTGCAGAATCAATAGTTACCCCAGCATTGGCAGAGTGTTGTAAATAGTGAAGGAAAATATGTTATGATGACTAAAGTCTCTGTTATGTGTATCTGTTATGGTTATTTAACATATGGAAAAAAGCTGTGAACTTATGCACCAACCCAATATATGAGCATAAAAATCTACAGCTCATTAAAACAGAGATAATTTATCAATATGAGCTTAATACTGTTAACATTCAGACATGGTTTTATTCAATAACATAAATAGTAAGTAATTATAGCACCATCTTAAGAGAATAATATGAAAACTTTTGCCACAGGCAGTAGATTCAAATTATATTACATTTTCTTGGTTATATATATTGTCCTTATTTTACTTGTTTCTAAGAAATAATCTCAGTATCAGATTATGGTGAGAATAACGGTGGAAATTAATTTCATTTTCTGGCTAAGTTTTGTTATTAGTTTGTTAAGTGTGTTCTGATACCTTATCTTGCACAGCACTACCTGTGAGAGTTTACTTTAGCTGGATAATGATTTTAGTTTTTTACATGTTCTGTGGAATGTTTCCATACATTTGCAAATAAGACAAATTATCTCTGTAATCACATGGCCACATGCTGGTGATTTGTATAACTAGATTTTTTTAATTTTCATTTACAACCAAACTTGATAAATGTAACCCAACCTCATACAAATACTACCTGATCAGATATTCATCTGTGCATTAGGCAGAATTGTTAAGCAAAAGTGACTCCAATTTGTTTTTAAAACTTTCATTACCTATTACCTCTAATTCGCAAGAGAGATATTCTTTTTTATGACTGCATACTTTGTTTACTTCTGTAGCTGGCGTAAGGTTACATTGTGGATAGTTGACCCTGTTTTCATTTGTAGTGTAACATTTATGAATGCAGACACACAGGTGTAAAACCTGTTCCAGCTAACAATACATCTGCACAAAATTCTTATTATTCAGTTACCTGTAACTGGCTGGAAAATTTCATTCAGGAATGAATGGGGAGCTGCATTGACATAGGTGAGAGAAATGCAGTGCATTTTCCAGGTTATTAAAATTTTGATGGTGGACAGCTCCACAGCCTTTTAAGTTTTGAACTGCATTATCTTGAGTTTCATAAAAATTGTATTCAGCTGCATATACAGGATGTATTAAAAATAATCATCCAATTTGGCATGTCTATATTTCTGAAACTAATAAACAGACAATGAGCTTCATTTTTTGATAAACAGGAAACTCAAATAGTTTTTTCATACATTTTCAATCCTCATGGAGATACACAGCATATGTCAATGCAGTATTCAAATTGTTCCCACACTGCAACGAGCATGTCTTGATTTACAGCTTCCACGGCTGCTGTTATGTGATGTCTCAGTTCATTAATTGTTGATGGTAATGGAGACACATAAACAGAGTCCTTCATAAACCCCCACAAGAAATAATCACATACAGTCAGGTCCAGTGACCTTGGAGGCCAGTAATGTAAGACTGAATCATTTGGTTCAATGTGACCAATCGATCATTCAGTAACCTTTGATTTAAAAATTCCCACACTTTCAGATGCCAGTGTGGCAATGCCCCACCCTGTTGGTAAATGAAGGCATTCGAATCAGTCTTCAACTGTGGAGAAAGAAAGTTCTCCAGCATATCAAGACATGTGCTTCCTCTAACAGAGTTCTTGCAAAGAAAAATGGACCATACATCTGTTCCCATGAAACTGCACAAAACACATTAAATTTTGGAGAGTCCCTCTCATGTTGTACAACCTCATGTGGTTGTTCCGTGCCCCATATTCTTACATTATGATGGTGGAACCTTTCCATCTAAATGGAATGTTGCCTCGTCACTAAACACTAAGTGTGGAAGAAAACTCTCATCCTCCATCTTTCCAAGAACAAAATTACAGAAATGCACATGTTTTTGTTTGTCACCATAATGAAGAGCTTGCAGTATGGTTTCATGTGTAAATGTTGGTGCAACACATGGCAGGTGGGCATCAGGGGCATGTTGAGCTGTCAAGCTGCAGGGCAAAAGGATTTCTGTGGACTCTTTGTGAAACTATGGCAGATGCATTCAGTATCTGTATCAGATACTTGGGTATGGTCCAGCAATTTGTCTTTACACAAACAACCTGTTTCTCAGAATTGTTCATGCCATCATCTGGTGCTCTGTGCTGTATGAGGATCCACACCATACCTAGTTTGAAAGCCACATTGAACAGTTATTACTGACCTGTACTGCATAAAACATAGAACACAAAATGCTTTCTGTTGTCATGACGCCATTCTTACTAGAACTGAAGTGGGTACACAATGCTGCTTCCTAGTGGGAACCATATAACACCAAGAGTTTGCTCTTTCCTAGAGTATGTTTTTCATGTACATATCTCATGTATCTCAAATAACATAATAGTTATGACTTTTTTAGATCAGATGATTCTTCTTGATACACTTTGTATTATATAGCAAGAAGAATTAGCAGAAGTAGATGCTAAATTTGTGAATAGTTGGAAAACAGTGAGTCACACTATTCTAAATAATCTGAAACTTTATTTAATATACAAGATCTGTCTTAAACAGCTCTTGCATTAACATTGTCCATGCTCAGATATCTCAAATTATTGCTTGTTTGGGCAAATTTTATGTGTAACACAGAACAGAAATGATGTAATTGTTATTTGTGTGATGTTCTTTCTGAGAATATGTGTTTTACTTGTGGAAATTTTAAAGATGGTTTTCAACATCATTTGATGCTTCTGGCAAGAAAGTAAGAATTCTGCAACTCACAGACATATTGAACAGTACTAATACCAATACATTTCTGCTACTACTACTACTACTACTACTACTACTAATAATAATAATAATAATAATAATAACTGTGATAATGATAATAATCATCTCCTGGGGATCACATTGATGACCTCACGTTCTCACCTGACTGTTAGCTGATATTTCCATGCTTTCATTGGGTAACAGTTACAGCATATCAATTCAATAATCACTCACATGATCCATGAATTTATTTATATTTCCCATTACATTGTTAACTGTTTATGCATGTCTTTGTTCCTCATCTTATTTTCTATAGAACACATTTGTTTGAAGAAGATTTGTTTACTGGAGTGCACTATTGAAATTTGTATTTCCATGAGTCTATGGCCCACTTCTGTATAATGAGGTCATGACCGCCATTATATTGTAGCCCTTTATTCTTGTTTTTTCCTGTGCCATACTCCTTGTGACTTTCTCTATGATTCTACACATATAATTGGGTTTTGGTCATGGCACTGATATTTTTATTACCGGTTATATTGAAACCTGAGAACAGAAATCTGAATTCTGTTATTTTGTTAAGTGACTGCCAGATATAATATTATTGGTGAAATCAAACAATGGAAACTTCATGTTGGGGTATCAACACTGTAGGAAAAGATCTATTGCTATCTACAATGAAGATGGTACATTGAGCTCCAGAGAGGTACAATTAAAAGACACCTACACATAACCTTTTGGCCACAGCCATCATCAGAAAATGACAGAGAAACACACATCCTTCATTCACATAAGCAGGCACACTTCACGCACAAATGACTTCAAACTTCGGCAGTTCAGACCAGAATTTTTGATGATATGATAGAAACTGAAAGTCTGTTTGATGATAGAAACTGAAATCTTCTTCATTGTGGGCACCACAGCTATGAATTTACTGAGTGAATGCAGCATATTCCCACTTTGTCTGTGTTTGTTTAGGCCTCTTCTTTGTTACTTAATTGTCTCCATTGCATAATGAAGAATAAGTCTAAATAAATACAGCCAATGTGGAAAAATATCCCTCACATTCAAAAAGGTGAAATGCTGCAGTTAGATATCTTTAATGTCATCTCCGTTCCATGAATGTTCAAAATTCAGCTCGCAGAATATTTTGAAAAGTTTCTTGGTAGGCTTTAAATTGCATATGGGACTCCATATTGAATGTTTTCTGCCAGTTATTTCACTGCAATGTTTAGATTTGTACACCATCTGCCCAGTTAAAATATCATTCCTTGATTTCCTTGGGAGGGTTTTCTGTCTATTGAAATTTTTGTATTGGTTTATATGCTACATATAAAAGATTTATTACCTTAGAGAAAGTGCTAAGCTGTACATTCTCTCATTGAAAGATACAATTTTGCCCATATGTCTGGTTCTTGGGATAATTTCTGAATTTATAACTCATCTTAAAATAATGCAGCAATTTATGAAGCAAAAGCCCGGTATAGTTTATAAATTGCTTATTCATACAATCAATGTAGGAAAAGACAGATTGCTACTTGCTGTAAAGAAGACACATCAAGTTGCCTGTCTTTTCCTACTTTTTTGATATTCATATCAGAGTTTCTGTTGTTTGGTTGTTTGATTATTCATACATTCAGCAGTCCCCCCCCCCCCCTCCCCACCCCTCCAACCAATAAATAAATAGATAAATTCATGTATGCTCACATCACTAAGACCAAAATTTCTGATTATGGGGGTCTATGTTCTGCTGCACCTGGTTCAGATTAAAGCTTTCCCCAGAGTTAGATCCACTTCTATTCTTTCAAGAAGTTCAGTTTAATTCTTTTTCGGTGTGTCAAATTCAGCAGTTTCATTGTACTATTCAGAGTGTCCTAGAAATATTGCGACCAACTTTGAGGTGTTGTAGAGGGTGTCTTGAGGAAAAAATCGAATGTAGGAACCTTTGTTTGGAAACATTATCCAATGATGCTACAGAGTGCCAAAGTTAGAGACCCTGGTGCCTGGCAGAGGCCACCCCTTCACAGCAAATATAACTTCGTATGCTGATGGACCTTTGGCAAAATGTCTTGCAATGTTGTTTGCTATTCAGTGATCACAACTGGTTGCCACGATAACCAGTGGATTTCTATGTGCACTTTATTTGTGTCCTGTATACCAAAAAACATGGGTGATTTTAGAGGATAGATCTACAAGAGACATGGAATTTGTAATGTTAAAAATCTCTTGATAAACCTTTATTTAACCCTCTAGTGCCTTATTTATATATTCTGAAATTAATGTTATTCATTAGGAAAAAGTTAGATGGGTTTTGTTTTTAAAAATCAAAATGCTCATACCTGCAATATGAGAAAATGCTCATACCTGCAATATGAGGGAAAGACAACATCTACACATTCAGCAGACACCACTGTGTTAAACCAAATGGATTTGTGGGAAAAGGGTGAAATGTTTACAATAATTTAACACGAATTATGAAGTCAGAAAGTGATATATTACAATTTATAGAGCAGTAAAAAAATACTTGCAACAAAAATGCTTCTACAGTATAATGGAGTTCATTGCAATGTGAAGATAAAAATTTAAACTCTTAAGTAAATTAACAATAAATAGAAGCTATGAGCAGAACTGTATAAAATATATATTTATCAACTGTAAAAATGAAATGACTGTGTGATGAGTAAAAAACATGTGAATATAGAACTGTAGGTGTAATTTTACAGTGTATTGTTTATAAATATAGTGTTTTATAATTTTTTTGGTTTTGTAATTATGTTGTCTTTTGATCAATCATACCATAGCACAACATTAATCAATATTATTGTCTTGTACTGTACCATAACTGTTGTATTACAAATGATTTATGTACTAGTAAAGTGCAATTTACAAGTGATTACTCAAACAAGTAGGCAGATTATCTATAAATACTACTATGTATCTGAAATCTCTAAATACGAGGTTTTAGCTGTAAATTTGTTACAGGATGCATTGCTACCATAAAGACTTGTGAAAAATGGACAATACTTGCAGAAAATTTGTTGCAGTTAGTAATGTTACATAATGCAGAATCCAGCCAGGATCTTCATTATGTTTCATCAATTAGAAGGCTAGTTTTAAATCCATCAAAACTGCCACAGAATTTGGAAGGTAAGATTATGTTGCCATATTGCTGTTGATAGGAGAGGGGACAGCCTTGTAGATAAAAATAAAATATAGCGAAGTGAAATTTATTCAGACTTAGAAACTTGGGTCTAAAATTTCAGGCAAATGAAGAGACAAACTTTGTCTGAGAGAGTAAAACTACTATGTCCACTCTAAAAAATTAAGTGAAATAAATGTTTTTTTGTGATGTCTACAACTACAACTCATAGCATTTGAATGTAACAAATATGTAGCTTTCAGAAGATGGATTCCCTATATCGCAGTCTACTTTCAATGAAGAAGGCAGGATATTTTGCACAAATATGGTGAAGGACACGGTACAGCCAAATGGAAGAGATTCAAAATGACCCCCAAAGTAAACTTCATGCTGTAACACTTCAAAAACAGTAAAAATTGTAATGCATGAAACTTCCTTAATTCAGTAAAGTATAATAATCAAGATTCAATATCTAGTTCCAAGAGCATGTGAATGCTTTGAACAATCAGCCATTGCATATCTCATGCTCAACAGTTAAGTGTTAAGCTCATACAAAACAAACTGATACTACAACATATTCATCCCAAGTGCAGGAGTCTATACCTGTTGGAAGAAACAGAACTATGTCATCATAAAATATTCCAAATCGGCACAAAGATTTTGCCAGGCATAATAATTTTGGTAATTTTAATTATAATGGTGTATTCCTCTGTAGTACCTTGTAGCAATATGATAATAATACAACTACAGGACATATGCAGACATATAGTTTAACTATGTCACTAGATAGTAAGGTTCGCATGTGATTAATCCTTATCATCTCTGGAAATTGTCCTGTGTGATATATAAACATGTGTTACCTGAATGAATATATAATCATGAGGTGCAGCTGTCACCATTTTTAGAAAATATAACACACTTTTCTACCTCCTCACCTCTATCAAGGCAAGAGAACTGACATGAGAACTAAATTACATGTAGCACTGAACCATTAAGGACAAAATGCAATGTGTAATATAACTAAACTTGAATATTTGTGAGTGAAGGCATTCTTTACTGTACAGTATACTGTGCCTGCTTACCGTACTTCTTCCAGGCAGTTGGCAGAATGTTTGTGATCATTGTTTCTAGATTTGGTCTTTAAATATGACAACCAGACCAAGTTTATGCACAACTTGGGAACCTGAATCAAACCTGTAGTAGGATAATAAATAGAGCTGAGGGGATTTTTGTTAATCATTAGAATTCCAAGCAATTGTACCTATGGACAAAATAATGAATGATAATGATGGAATCTGAAGAAATGAATAAAAATTTGTACCATGCTAGGACATGAACCCACATTTCCTTGCTTTCCCAACACAAATTTCAATTGGTATGTTCAACTTAATTTCCCCTTCTTAGATGTACAAAGCAGAAAATAAGTTGAAGATGTGAACTGAAGTTTGTGTTGGGAAGGGCACTGGACTTGGGTAGTCTGTGCAGTGGTGTTAGCCATAGTGCTGTGATGGTGTAATGGTTACTGTGGCACATATTTTAATTCATTTCTTCAGACTCCATCATTATCACAGACAAAGGTGAGGCTCAAATTTCTTGAGAGAAATCTGATTATAAGATTTAAAAATAATGAACTCTTCATTATCCCATAAAGATTAGATTAGATTAGATTAATTATTCATTCCATAGACCCATAAAAGAGGGAATCCTCCTGGGTGTGGAACATGTCAGATAAACACATTACAAAAATGTAATTAGAAAAACTTGAGTTTCATTAATTTTAATGATCCTCAGTCAATAAACAGTAAAATTATGTACATGAATTAAATTTAAACTTCTAAATTTTTACAGGTTTAATACTTACATCTGCTTTCATTAAATCCATCATTCAGACATTTGCTAGTTTCTTGGCTATTACAACCAAGTATTGCCAAAAATTAAAGTAAATTATTCATTTCAGTGATCCTCAGTTAAGAACAGTCAGATTATGTACAAGATTTAAAATTAAATTTCCACTATTTACAGACTTAAGACTTACATCTGCTTTCCATACATCCATCATTCACACAGTACATAGTTACTTGGCTGTTACAACCAAGTATTGTCAAAAATTAAAGTGTAATAAATTTTCATTAAAATGGTCTACTACGCTTGTTGAGAAACATATGGATGGAATAGAAGGAGTTGGCCACCAAAAATTCTTTTAGATTATGCTTAAATTGTGCCTTGTCTGAAACTAAACTCTTAATGGTTGCTGGTAAATTCTTGAAAATATGCATTGCTGAATACTGGACTCCTTTCTGGGCAAGAATGAGTGATTTTAAATCTTTATGTATATTGTTCTTATTCCTAGTATTGATACTGTGTACTAAGAAATTAGTTGGAAAAAGAGATGTATTATTTACAACAAACTTAATTAAGGAAAAAATAAATTGAGAAGCTGTGGTTAATATGCCCAATTTTTTGAATAGGTTTCGACGTAACGTTCTTGCATTTACACCACTCATTACTCTTATTATTATACGCTTCTGTACTCTAAAAATTTTTCTCTGTTCTTGGAGTTACCCCAAAATATGATACCATATGACATAATGGAGTGAAAATTAGCAAAATATGTCAGTTTTTTATATTTATATCTCTTATATCTGACATCATTCGCATTGCAAACACAGACTTGTTTAGGCACTTTAGCAGTTCGTTAGTATGTTGCTCCCAACTGAATTTATTATCAAGATGTAATCCCAAGACTTTTACACTCTCAACTTCCTCTATTTCCATGTCATCATATTTTATACACACACCAGAAGGAAATCTCTTGGAAGTTCTGAATTGCATATAGTGGGTCTTTTCAAAGTTTAATGACAGTGAATTGGCTATGAACCACTTATTAATGTCAGTAAAAATTTGATAAGCTGCCCTTTCTAAATTTACTATTTATTGCAATGATTGTATCAACTGCAAATAAGACAAACTTGGCATCTAGTAATGTAACAGAGGACAGGTCATTAATATACACAAGAAACAGTAGTGAACCTAGTATGGAACCTTGAGGAACACCACATGTAATTTCTTCCCAGTAAGATGATGCCTGATTGCCTACTACTGAAGTGTTACATAATGACACCCTTTGTTTTCTATTAGTAAGATATGGCTGAAACCACTTTGCAGCACTACCAGTGACACAATAATATTTTAATTTACTTAAAAGAATGCTGTGATCCATACAGTCAAACGCCTTTGACGGGTCACAGAATATGCCTGTTGCCTCTAATTTGTTGTCCAATGAATTAAGGACATTTTCGCTGTAAGTGTAAATAGCTTTCTCAATATCAGAGCCCTTAAGAAACCCAAACTGTGACTTTGACAGTATGTTATTTTCACTAAGGTGCTTAAGTAGATGCTTGAACATAACCTTTTCAAATATTTTTGAAAAAGGTGGCAAAAGTGAGATCGTTTGGTAATTTGATGGCATTTCTTTGTCCCCTTTCTTGTGGAGAGGTATAACTTCAGCATATTTTAGCCAGTCCAGGAATATTCCTGTGACAAGTGATTGATTACACAAATAACTTAAGATATGACTAAGCTCACTCGAACTCTCTTTTATTAACTTTGTTGATATGTTATCATAACCACTAGACTGCTTTGATTTTAAGGACTTTATGATGGATTCTATTTCTTTGGGTGAAGTAAGTGTCAATTCCATTTTACTGAGATTGCTTGTGTGCACTGGTCTCAGATAGTCCATTGCATTATTTACTGAACCTGACAACCCCATGCTATCAGTAACAGAGACAAAATACTTGTTTACATGGTTTGCAACATAACATGCATTTGTTACCAGGGTTTCATTTATTTTTAGAGCTATTTGTTCCTCCTCATTTCTAGTCCTACCTGTCTCTGACTCAACTATATCCCATAGTGTTTTTATTTTATTGCTGGATATATTTATCTTCTTCTCATAATGCAGATGTTTAGATTTCTGGAAAACCTTCTTCAATATTTTGCAGTAATTTTTGTAATGAGCTATAATGCTAGTATCAAAGGTGTCCCTATGTATCAGATAGAGTTTCCTTTTTGCCTCACATGATACCTTTATCCCTTGTGTGATCCATCGTTTCTTATTAGACTTATGCTTAATCTGAGTTACCTTCAGGGGAAAACAATTTTCAAATAAGGTGCTAACTTTATTAATGAATGTTTTGTATTTTCCATTTGTGTCTTGGATGCTGTGAACATCCATCCAATTAATTTCTTTGAGCAATCTCCTAAATTTCTCAGTTTTTGACTGTTTTATTGGCCTTCTTTACTCAGTTCTGATAGATGTTTTACCCTGACAATTTTCAAAATTTAATGTTAGGTGTTGTTTAAGGTCCACAGTTGTTAAACTTGATTACATACAAAAACAAGTGGATTCTTATTCTTCCCATAATTTGTGCATGATTGTAAGAACAAGACAGAAAATTATATTGATAAATGAGACAGTTATACTACCCACCATAAGACTGTTTGAGGTGTACAAAGAATATGTAGAAAGACAGTTATGCAACTTAAAATGTCTTGAAAAATATAAGACATGAGAGTAATCTCTAATCCTTTTTCATCACTGTTTGAAGATGTTATCATTAAATGTCTGCCAAGATCACAATGACCACACACTTAAACAGCAAAATATGTAGTTATAACAACAAAAATAATCATTTATGCTTGTACATGATATCATCTAAGCTAAAGTATAAAAAATAAGAAAGGGCAGTAAGGATTTGATGTCTCATTAATGATGTGGTCATTAGAGATGGAGCATAAGCTCAGATTGGAGAAACTTAGATAGGAAATCCATCTGTGTCCTTTTCAAGAGAACTATGCCAGCATTTGCTTTAACAGATTTAGGGAAATCATAGAAAATCTAAATGTGTATGCTGGACAGGGACTTAAATCACTGTCCTCTCAAATGCAGGTTGCCTGTATTAATTACTGCAACACCTAAATGGTTCTGAATTACAAACAGCAATTTGCCCAGAAACTAATGCCCCACATTCTTTATCTTCAACTCTTTATTGAACATAATGAGAATTACACACATGAAAGAATAGTGATTTATCTACACACCCTATTTTTCCATGTAATCTCCATCCTGTTCTATGGCCTTCCTTCAGTGCAAAACAAGGGCATTATGCCCTGTCGATACCAATTCCTGTCCTGGTGGTTGAACCAGTGCTTCACTGTGTGAATCATCTCCTCATTATCCTCAAAATGTCTTCCACGAATGGCATCCTTTAATGGTGCAAACAAGTGGAAGTCCAAGGGGCTAGGTCAGGGCTGTAGGTTGGATGGGGTAACACTGTCCAACCCTGTTTAGCGATGTTTTCAACAGTCCTCAAACATGTGTGGGCCAAGCCTTATCATGTTGCAGCAAAACATGTTGCAATGTGTCTGTCCTCCCAGATGACAGCTTCAGCTTGCTGCAACATGTCAGCTATGATAGCCGTGGATGGTGTCCCCGACTGCTGCAAATCGTGGAGCTCCGCCAAACTGCCTTCTGATGACCTCACCCTCCGTGCCCAGTGACTAACTGTACATCTGTCGACAGCAGATGCTCCATAGACTTTACACAGCATTTTTGTGTATTCCTCACAGTTTCTTTTTCTGCAGTGAGAAATTCAATGATAATACATTGTGTGTAACATACATCACCGACATACGCTATTTTGGAACTGTCCTGTAGGTATGCTACCTGTCAGAAGTGATGGAAACTTGACACGCTTACCCAGGAGACTTCAAATAATACATACATAATGTTTCGGATTTGTAGCATTGTTTCCAGCTGAGAAAAAAATGTGATGTATTACTTTCTGGGCAACCCTTGTATTTGCACTAGTTTTCAAGCACTTGCTCTTTTTTTTAGCAAAAGTACACACAACTATACAGACACCCAAATGTACCCACCTCCAGCTGGAGATGAGATCGACCATTGGTTATGGATTATTCAGAGCAGTTGCCTGTCAGATATAGATGGATAGGGGGTGTGAAAGGATACAAGAGATGAGGAGAGGATGACTGGGTAGTCACGAGGCAAGTCTCTTGACAGCTTCCTCAGCAGAGGTTAGAGCACATATGAGGTAGAGACAGGAAAGGAGTTGGGAGGGGGGGAATGGAGAGGAAGATGTAGATGAAGGAGGGAGGGAGGGAAGAGAGAAATAGAGGGATGGGAAAGTGGGGCAGAGAGGAGGAGGGAAGGTAAGAGAGAGAGAGAGAGAGAGAGAGAGAGAGAGAGAGAGAGAGAGAGCCATTACCATCAGACTTCTCGTTGGTCACTGTGGATGTGATGTCCTTATACAACAACATCCTCCATGGTCATGGAATGCTATCTTTCCAAAGTCCTCCTGATATCAAACCCACCACCTGTTTTTCTAATCCTCCTAGCCAACCAAATCCTGACTCACAATTTTTAACTTCTGATGGTCAATCCTGTAAACAAATCTGTGGTCCTGCCATAAGTACTCGGAGGGCACTGTCCTATGCCAGCTTCTTTGTGGTCCACCTTGAGGAATCCTTCCTATCCTGTCGACACAGAAAACCCCTTGGCTGGTTCTGATTCATTGATGACATTTTCATGATATTGGCTCATGGAAGGGACAACCTCCACTCTTTCCACCATAAAGTCAACACCTACTCTCAAATCTGCATCATCTAGTCTATCTCAACTCAATGACCCACCTTCCTAGATGTCAATCTCCACTTCGCAGATGCCTCCACTTGTAAGTTTGTTCATGTCAGGCACACCAACCACTGTGACAGCTGTCATCTGCGCCACGTCAAAAAGGTCTTTCCCTTCCAGCACCACTACCCACAGACATATCTGCAGTGGGGACCAGAAGTTATTGAAATATATCAATAACTTTACCAGAGACTTTATTAACAGATAATGTCCTATCCAGTTCATCTATATACTGATCTCCTGTGCCATCTCCTTCTGTAACACCAGGTCAATTTTAAATTAATTTTAAAACCTGAATGTACTGCTTGATAAGACAATCCATTTTTACCAATATGGTTGAGTGGGCAGAATATGGAGGCTGCCTCGGGAATAAATCACAGGTAGGTCCTTAATGGATGCAGGAACAGGCATATTCTAAATAGCCTCTATATATTCTGTGGAGGGCTCAGGGCACTCTTCACTGATGATATAACCACAGTAAGTGACTGAAGACTGAAAGAAAGCACATTTGAAAAAGCTAAACTTAAGTGCTCTCTGTGCAAGAGCTGAAAAACTCAGTTATACTGATATAAACTGAACATTGTGTTCAAATCTGATAACTTTCATGAGACTTCATCAAGAGGAATAAAAATATGCCCTCTGAGATCTAGTTTGGAGAATAGTTTACCGCATGGAAGTTTAGAAAAGAGTGCATCTTAATGAAGTAAGTGATAAGAATCAGTGTCCACCTGAGCGTTAATGATGTACTTAAAATCTTCATATAACAGACAAAGCTCATAGAGTTCCTAACCACCACTAATGGCAAAGCCCACAGATTGTATGATATGAGGGCCTGTCAAATTCAGTCTTAACCTCAACCTTCATGATAAATGGAACTTGGGAGGGGGGAGAGGTTTCAAAACATCTTGGATTTCATTTAAGGAAATGAGAGCCAGAAAGTCAACTGCTTTCCCCAAACTAGGTTCAAACTGTGGCATAAATTGTGTACTAATTGTATCAAGGGCACAAGGCATCATCAATCTCAGGGAGTGTACTGCATGATGTAATAAAACTACAAAAGTGGACTGTATGTTGAAGCCAAAGATAGTCTCAACTGACAGATCTCCTGCAACCAAAAATAACATTGTTCAAGAGACCTGATTATAAAAAGAGTGACTTAGAAGTGACACCTCATTGTGGCTGTATAAGCCCAACTTTATTTTCACTGCACTGAGTGAGGGAGCATATGTGCCAAATAATATTGACTGGCTTTTTACTGAGCCCAGTGCACCTGTAAAAAAAGATGGGTCACTAGAATGTTTTACACTGTTGCAAAATTTTTACATGGTATCAGCATCTGATCACTGTTTGAAATGTTTTAATTTGCATCAACTGGAGCTACTGTCTTGTGCCCATTACACTAATGCATACTTCTGCAAATTGATGTCTACATAAACACTTACAACACTAATCCTCATAACTTGGACATTCTCATCTGTGTTGCAAGGAAATAAAGTATGTTGCCACAAATAACACCTGCCAATAGCCCAGGGTTGTGGAGAACATGGCCGGCTGACTGCTGATGAACAGAATCTGTTTATCATTTTATAGTCCATGATGGAAACCCACTGTACTGTATCAGTACAGCTATGGACCTCCTGTGAGATGTCAAAGCTGCCAGAAAAGTTTGTTGTGCCACTTTTGACATTACAGATGCATTTGCAAATCATAGCACTTCAGCCAGGTGTGTTGCTCTTAAAGTTTGCATTTAGACCTCCTTATCTGGGTTTAAGTGCCTCACTACCTCATGAATTAAACTTGTAAATATGTATTTTTGACTCATCCCTGCACTTCTGCTATCCAAGCATCATAACTTATAGGGCCTGATTTGCATTGTTGTAAGAACTCTTACCCTTCCAATACCACATGCATTTTGTTGGAAAAATGTTCAGACAATAAAGATAATGTATCAGACAATGGTAACATTGAAATATTGGACAGTGAGGCATTTGAACAAAGGAATATAACTGAAGATTTGTAGACAGCAAAGAGGCCCATTGGTGATCTAGACATTTAATCTCACTTGCCTGAAAATGCAGCACAAGGCATTTTTAATATATTTCCCAGTCTTCTTGAGCTTCATTAAATGGCAGAAATGGGATGTCTGTCAGGGCCTGTTGATGCTGCCGCTTCAGTTTGAGTTGCATTACATTGAACCAATTATGTATTTGAGTAATTCCTGATTCTTTGTTCCTGTGAACTAGTGAAGTGCTTGATCAAGTCATGAAGCCATTACTGCTAGATCTCGAAAAATCTGGCATCCATGGTACTACATTATGAAGCAAAATTGTTACCACTGCATCACCAGTACTGTAGCCCTCACATTAGACCACAGCTTTATTAAATATAAATAACACCTGTCACAACAACATAAATAGTCAAATTAGTCCATGAACCAAACAGAAACAGATTTTCATGAAAGAGTCTTATGAGCCACAGTAGAAATTATTTGGAGATCATTCCAGAGTAGAGTGAAATTCAAGAGTAGCTTAGCTGGATAACATGTATTTTATTATCAAAGTTCCATATAAGCAATAGGTGGTGGTTAACAAAAGTTCATGATCTTTTGAATTAAACTCACAGAAAAAAGTAGTCAAGAAAACTTGTTACCGCAGCAACAGTAGGCACTAAAGAGTGCACTGTGAGTTGGATAACTAAAACTGAAGCAGAGACCACAAACTGAGTGACCTTATACTTGGCTCACCGTGGAAGGTCATGTGACATGCCTGTGATATTGGCCCCGTTCCTGTCCCAAGCAACTTCACCAGATGTGTGAAACATTACACATACTCATATCAACAGATCTGTATAACCCATCAGGTACATCCAGTGGTGTCACTAAAAATACTATACTTTCCATAAATTCCTAGTGGATCTGTTGATATAATGTAATTCAAGTGGCCACCAAGTCACAGCGGGAGAAAACTAGTTATTGAAAAGAAATGCTGAGGCTGGAGAAATTAAGGCCAGGTGCGTTGTGAGGAACAAGAACATGTTGTAATGCCAGTTGCCACCTGCACGGCATGTGTGGTGAAACAGGCACTGAGATCTAGAGGACCAATGTAGTGAAATGGGCACCTAGGTGCCTTGGTTTTTGCCACCAACCTGGCCCTAATTTATATTACTTTCTTTCATATCAGCATTTCTTATCAGTAACTACTTTTCTCCTGTCACTGCTTGGTGAGGAGATTTTTTATCTATCCAATTACATTATATTTCCAAAAATTGATTGTTCTGTTGAATATGTCATGAACTTTGCTGTTGTTTTGTTACTGAGTTCACAATTTCTGAACACATTTTTCACACAAAGTTATGATATAATATTGACAGAAGTGGCCAGCAATAGATTTGGATATGATTATACTGGGTATTGAAGCTCATAAAAGTTGAGATACAGTAAATTTTTGTCATGCAATGTGCAACCATGTAGTTCACTTTGCAATAAGTAGCTGAATTGAAAAATCTGATACATAATATAAAATCATTTAAAATATGTGGTAATTATGTAAAGAATAAACAAGAGAGAGTAAAATCTGTTACAGATCTATCAGAATGTCAACAGTGAAACCTGTAGTGCCATCAAAAAGTAACTATTTACCTGAAGCTGTTGTTGTTGTTGTTTTTGTCATTGCAGTTATTTTGTTTCTCATAATCAATTCCAGTATTTTCCATTTTGCAGAGACAGAAGCCATATTTCACAAGCATTTAAATATTGTGAAATGTGATGGACTAGAAATATGTGGAACTGACATAAATGTTCCTCCAAGCAGTTTTCCAAAGAAAATGGTACTAAAGCTTGGAAGTGTGAAGTTCGTATCACACAACAGATCCACATTTAAGGTATTTAAAACAACTGTTTACTAAAATGCATTAAGATTTAATACAGTAATTGTAATCTTGATTTAAAATAGACTGTGTTGTAACACTAACACTACATTTCTTCACACAGAATATAAATGAATTTGTAGATGTTTCACTACAAATTATCCTAGAAAATAAAGCTGCTGAATTAAAATCCAGAACCAAAGGAACTGTGAAAGACATCTGTAGTGATCGTAATTTGTCTGAAACTGTGCAGTCATCATTAAGCAATTTTCCTGAAATACAGGTAAGCTAGCAGTAACCAAACAACATAAAATGCTTCTCCTGTTCCAGGTATATCAGCATTTTACTGTTTGTATGTTCGAATAAAATATTCATACATACAGAGATAAGAAGGTTTTGCAAAATCCTCTTTTGCAGCAGTGTTTTGACACACAGAAAATTTATGTACAGCTACCTGTTTAAAGGAGGGAAATAAAAATCTGCATTTTCTCGCCATTAAGTACAGTACAAATGTCTCAAATTGTCAATGAGAGAATATGGCTTGTCTATTCTGGTAAATCTGTCAGCATGCCATGAAGGGTCATTTCAAGCATCAGGCATTGTCACATTGTGGCAAGAGGGTTGTCAGCACAAAACTTACTCACCAAATTGATGTACAACATACTCAGTCATTATAGTGAGACACAAAACATTGAAGATCTGCCTCATAGTGGTCACAGACAGTCAATTACACCACCTGGTGACTGCCACCTATAAATTGTGGCTTGTAGTTACCGTGAGGAAACTAGCAGAGCTGTATTGACCCAGACAGCACACAACCATCTATATAACAACAGTTTGACATCTGGGTGACCATTATAAATAACAGTACAAACCGCCCAGCACCATGGTGTATGAAGATGTTGAACGAGAGAACACCAACATTTATATGACACTTGATGATGGTCATATTCACATATATTACCACCTTGTGGACAACATGGCAAGAAATATCCAGGCAAGCACGATACAGTGCACAAGGTGAAAAACATGGTTTTGAACATTACTCAGAAACAGATTTTGAGTTCACAGGTGTGCAAAGACGTGCAGTTTAGAACAAACTGACTTTATTTTGATTGTTGCTTTGTGTTTGTTTCATAGTAAAGTTACTTTTTAGTTTTGAAGGGCCAGTTTTTTTATCCCCTACTACCACACATGTTCATAGATGTACAAACAGTGCAAATTTATTATTTATTTATCTCCAACAGATACAGAAATACTTTGCTTTTAATCTATTTCATGACTGTGGAAAAATCTATGAAAAGATCCTGGAGAAGAGAATAAGAAGCAGTATTGAAAGTAGACTGCAAGAGGAGCAGTATGGTTTCAGACCGGGAAGATCAACAACGGACCTCATATCTGCGGTAAGGCAACTGCAGGAAAGGCACTATGAGTACGGGAAGGACTTAATCATGGCCTTTTTAGATATTGAGAAGGCGTATGACAGTATCTGTAGGGACAAGCTCTGGGATGTGCTGAACGCAAAAGGGATAGATCAAGAGATAACACGAAAAGTCAGAAAAATGTATGAGGGAAGTGAGAGTTGTGTGAAAGTGGGGAGGGAACGTACTGCATGGTTCAAGCTGGAAAATGGGCTGCGACAGGGAAGTGCACTTTTGCCTTTATTGTTTATTATTGTTATGGATGAAATCCTACAGCAAGTATCAGATGCAATTGGAGATCATAAAATGAAAGCAGTGCTTTTTGCCGATGACCTGATGTTATGGGGAAATTGCGAGAAGGAGGTGCAAGAGCAGTTAGATGTATGGGAGGCAACGGCAGCACAATATGGAATGCATTTCTCTGGAAAGAAAAGTGAAATAATTGTCACAACAAGGAAGAAGAATAGGCCAAATGTGGATATAACTTGTGGAGGGGAAAAACTACAAGTGGTAGAGAACTTCAAGTACCTGGGAAGCATGATTGAAAGTAAGGGGGGAAACGCAATGGAAATAAATGAAAGGTGCAGAAAAGCAGGGCAGTTCTACAAATGCATTAGGGGGCTTATTTGGAGCAAGGAGGTGCCACAGAAATCCAAGGGAATTATATACCGAACCTACTTTGTCCCCACATTGGCATACGGAAGTGAGACATGGGTAAAGCACAAAAGCGACAAAAGTAGAATGCAGGCTAGTGAAATGAAGTTCCAGAGGAGCAGGTTGAGTGTAACAAGATGAGACAGATTGCGAAATGTGTATGTGAGGGAAAGACTAAAGGAGGAACCAGTACAGGACAGGATAGAAAAATCAAGATTGCAGTGGTATGGACACATGAAGAGAATGGATGAGGGAAGAATTCCAAAGAGGATGTTTGATCTGCAACTGGAGGGAAAGAGGCCCAGAGGAAGACCAAGAGATAGATGGGTGAAGGGAGTGAAGGAATGTGTGACGAGAAGAGGAGAGAACTGGACGAAGGTGGAAGAGGGGGAATGGTGGAAAGACAGAACACGATGGAGAGGCTTGTGTTCCTGACAGACCCAGCCAGTGGCTGGAAACTGTCCAAGATGATGATGATGACTGTTAGGATATTAGGTCTTTTGTAAATAACATCTCATTAAATTTTTGTTTCCCGATTTCTGCTATACTACCACAGGGCTCCTCACTATGAACCTATATAAGTGGACAATGTATCTTATCTTATTCTGGAGAAATAATAGTAATAATGATAATAATTCTTTAACTTAAACAGCTCACTGTGCATGTATGCCATAGATATGAACATGAGAACTGATGGTGTTTATCAGGAGGGAAATATCTCAAGCCAGTTCCTGAAAAGGAAATAATGACTAACATAAGAACACAGAGATAAATTTTCAGTCTGAATCATTCATTATCATCAAATGATTAGGGTGGACATAAAAGGAAACTATAAATCAAAAGTGAAGCCATAAGAACTGTAGTAACACTGTTCACGTTTTATGTCGCACTTCACTTAGCGTAGACTGGGACTGTGTCCTAGGCATGCCCGATGTTAACTGACTGGGCACGGCCCATGCTGCCTGAGTTGTTGTTGTTGTTCCGCCAGCAGAGGTTGTGTCCGAATTCTCGCGTGCCCTCTGGTGGACGGGACTCTACTTGCGGCAACTACCGTCCGTGACGCGCGGTGCCGATGTGCGCCTCCCGCGATCTTTCTGGTGGCTACTGCAAGAACTACTCAGACCTGTACTCAACGAGAATATAAAGCATTTCAAGTTATTACTAGTTCTGCGAGCTTGCAAGCTGATATTTTTTCCATTGTCTTTCAGTCGTCATTGCTGAAGTTGGTATTGTTTCTGTAATACCTAAGGAGATAGTCCTATTCTGTTAGACATATTAGTGGATATACTATGAATGATTTCCTTCACTCACAGTTAAGCAACTGGGAAATCAGAGAATGGGGTAGTTTCAATAATGCCAATTAATACTCTTTGTTTTGCACATAGATGAAACAAAACAGAAGAATTTATGGACAAAAATCAAGATAAATGAAGAGTATGCTCACAGGTATTGAAAGAATGGAAAATAAATTCATAACTAATTCCCCAGTATTTTCAATAGATACTACTTTTCTCACTATTTTTCTTAACATTAATTTCTGACTTTTTGTCTGAATCATAATTACATAGATTATTTGAATGAATAACTGTTTATTTGTGTTTATTAATATAAAACTGGATCACAATTAATCATTATTATAACTTTTTCATAGATTCACATTGATCGAGCTAGTGATTTCAAAGATGCACAAGCTACAGGAAAAATATTGTCAGACTGCATTTTGGTAATCGCAGATGAGACCTCTTTAACGACTGCTGAATCATTACTTCAAGGAAATGAAATGTTTTTGCTTGCTGTTGTTTCCAATAAAAGTTCATGGGAACAAGGAAAAAATACTGTGACTGTGATTCAATACTGTATTAATGGGAAAAAATACTTGCTGTTGAAGAAGGTTTGTTCATATTCATGAGTAATGTATTCGCATTTTATTAAGAATCTCAGTAATTTCTGACAAGGAGGTCACTCAGCATGATGTTACTTTCATAATTTAAGTATTGTAATACAGTTCTCTCTTGGATTTCATCTCTTAGACAACTGAAAAGAAAACATTTTGCACACGATCAATTTTGTAGATACACACTGTCTAGGTTAATTTCTCTAATGGAATTGTGTTAGTTTATCAATTGACACAACATTTCTACTAGTTTCCTACTCACTGTGTTTTGAAAATACCATTAGAGGAAGATGTTGAATATGAAAAGTGTTGAATATCTGCCTCTCCATGACAAACATAACACTGTTATTCAGCTGAAAGTAGCCTCAATATGCATTTAGACAATCTCATTTTTACACTAAAATGCCTAACAAATATTTATTTAATCTGATGATAATGACCTAAGTAGAACAATAACTACTATGAATGTTTCTAGGAAAGAAAAATTGATCAAAATAGGAGCAGCCTTGTAAACGCAGTACCTAAGACTGAGAAGTGGATTCAAAATCTGAAGTCTGCTGCTGAAAAATGTACAAGCCCATCTCACAGGGTGTATGTAGTATCTAGAGCTTTGCCTCTGTGTGGAGTGGAAGCATTTGTCTCCATAATTTATAAGCTCACAAACTCAAACAACATACGGTAAGAATCAGACATATATATCCAATAAAACTGATTTTTTTCCAGTTTTAAGGTGTGTAATATATGCTGAATGAGAGTATATATGCAACTTCTGGATTGATAGTAGTAGACAAAAAGAAAACACTTAGCTATCAGACCCAGAACCGGGAACAACTGGAGGATGATCTCCAGAAATCTCAGGAGACACTAATACATGTTCATCTTTTGAAACCAATTTTCTCCCAAGACACAGAAGTGAATATAATAGATTAGTTCATTCATTCAACTTATATAAACCATGTGTGGCTTGCTGACTCAGTGATTAAATGCCAGACTCCTGATCCAAAGACATATATACAAACAAAATAAACACCAGCATTAGGGAACAGTGCGACGAACTTGGTGTTGTGTTTGTTGACCCAAATAAATTTCTCGACGACAAATGTCTGGGTAGAGATGGCCTGCACCTAAACAGACTAGGTGCAATGACTTTCAGTAAAATGCTCCTGGATTTATGTAAAATTATAAAAAATAAGGGAAACTAATACGGTCTGCAGGGGGTGACTATCCAAGAATAACATATGCAAACAAAAAACGTGAGTGTAATCGTAATAAGGAAGCAGTTGAACCAAAACAGAACGACTTTAAAAAGAAAAAAAGTGGGAATGCAAATAGCGGTGGAAAAAATTACTTAACAGTTGTTCACCAAAATATATGTTCCCTAGCAAATAAGACCCAACAGCTAGAAGTGGAGCTGGAGTCTACAGAGTGCTCAGTTGTTTGTCTCACTGAGCATTGGTGCAATGAGGCTGAAATTAATCAGTTACTCTTGCAGTCTTATAATTTAGCGTGTGCATACTGTAGGACTTCTATGAAGTGTGGAGGGTGTTGTATTTATGTAAAACAAAATTATCAGTATAAGACCAGAAGCGATTTATGTGTAATCAGTGAAGAGCAACATTTTGAACTGGCAGCAGTTGAAATCAGGGACCAATACAGGTGTAGGAATTTGATTATCTTATGTATATACAGATCTCCTAGTGGAGACTTCAATATCTTTTTCTCCAAACTTAATCATGTTCTTGACAAGATATCCACTCCAAAGAACCACATTCTCATATGTGGAGACCTAAATGTGGATAAACTGAATCCTGATTCTACATGGGACTCATTACAAAGTCTTGCTCAAAGTTTCAATTTAGTTCCAATGGTTAACAGTGCAACCAGAATAACAAAATACTCAAAGACAGCTGTTGATCAGGTATTAACAGATTTAGGCAAAGAAAACTGTGAGGTGATGGTAGGAGAGCTAGGATTATCTGATCACTCAGCTCAAATCATTAATATAAAAGTGGCTCCAGAAGAAACAAAGAAAATGCATATTTACAGACGAATTTTTTCTAAAAAAAAATAGACATGAGTTTGCCAAACAGATAGCAGGACAAACATGGGACTCAGTATACTCAGAGGTAGATGCAAATGAAAAATTCAAAAATTTCATGACATTGTTTAAATTAAATTTTGAAGAAAAATTTCCTAAAGTATTATGTCCATTACCAACAGCAGGAAAAAGCAAGTGGGTCACAAAAGGAATCAAAAAATCATCTGAAACACTAAAGTACCTGAGCTCCATTAAACACAGCCGAACTAATCCTGTTTTCTCACTCTTTTATAAAAGATACAGGAAAACGTATAGGAAAATATTGTTTGCAGCAAAGAGAGCTCATAACTCCAAAATAGTGCACTCCGCTGAAAACAAAAATAAGGCAGTATGGCAGATTGTGAAGCAGGACACTGGTACCAGGAAAATTAATCTGTCAAACTTGAAAATCAAAGAGGAAGGGACTTTAATAAAAGACCCAATATACACTCCTGGAAATTGAAATAAGAACACCGTGAATTCATTGTCCCACGAAGGGGAAACTTTATTGACACATTCCTGGGGTCAGATACATCACATGATCACACTGACAGAACCACAGGCACATAGACACAGGCAACAGAGCATGCACAATGTCGGCACTAGTACAGTGTATATCCACCTTTCGCAGCAATGCAGGCTGCTATTCTCCCATGGAGACGACCGTAGAGATGCTGGATGTAGTCCTGTGGAACGGCTTGCCATGCCATTTCCACCTGGCGCCTCAGTTGGACCAGCGTTCGCGCTGGACGTGCAGACCGCGTGAGACGATGCTTCATCCGGTCCCAAACATGCTCAATGGGGGACAGATCCGGAGATCTTGCTGGCCAGGGTAGTTGACTTACACCTTCTAGAGCACGTTGGGTGGCACGGGATACA
Source organism: Schistocerca americana (assembly GCF_021461395.2). Lineage (NCBI taxonomy): Eukaryota > Metazoa > Arthropoda > Insecta > Orthoptera > Acrididae > Schistocerca > Schistocerca americana. The sequence goes on along the minus strand of NC_060123.1, from coordinate 235,430,465 downwards.
TGCGGACGTGCATTGTCCTGTTGGAACAGCAAGTTCCCTTGCCGGTCTAGGAATGGTAGAACGATGGGTTCGATGACGGTTTGGATGTACCGTGCACTATTCAGTGTCCCCTCGACGATCACCAGTGGTGTACGGCCAGTGTAGGAGATCGCTCCCCACACCATGATGCCGGGTGTTGGCCCTGTGTGCCTCGGTCGTATGCAGTCCTGATTGTGGCGCTCACCTGCACGGCGCCAAACATGCATACGACCATCATTGGCACCAAGGCAGAAGCCACTCTCATCGCTGAAGACGACAAGTCTCCATTCGTCCCTCCATTCGTCCCTCCATTCACGCCTGTCGCGACACCACTGGAGGCGGGCTGCACGATGTTGGGGCGTGAGCGGAAGACGGCCTAACGGTGTGCGGGACTGTAGCCCAACTTCATGGAGACGGTTGCGAATGGTCCTCGCCGATACCCCAGGAGCAACAGTGTCCCTAATTTGCTGGGAAGTGGCGGTGCGGTCCCCTACGGCACTGCGTAGGATCCTACGGTCTTGGCGTGCATCCGTGCGTCGCTGCGGTCCGGTCCCAGGTCGACGGGCACGTGCACCTTCCGCCGACCACTGGCGACAACATCGATGTACTGTGGAGACCTCACGCCCCACGTGTTGAGCAATTCGGCGGTACGTCCACCCGGCCTCCCGCATGCCCACTATACGCCCTCGCTCAAAGTCCGTCAACTGCACATACGGTTCACGTCCACGCTGTCGCGGCATGCTACCAGTGTTAAAGACTGCGATGGAGCTCCGTATGCCACAGCAAACTGGCTGACCCTGACGGCGGCGGTGCACAAATGCTGCGCAGCTAGCGCCATTCGACGGCCAACACCGCGGTTGCTGGTGTGTCCGCTGTGCTGTGCGTGTGATCATTGCTTGTACAGCCCTCTCGCAGTGTCCGGAGCAAGTATGGTGGGTCTGACACACCGGTGTCAATGTGTTCTTTTTTCCATTTCCAGGAGTGTATTTGGCAAACTATATAAATGATTATTTTAGTAGCATAGGAATAAAATTACAGGAAAATTTTCTAACAGCCCCTCAGGTCAAAAAGCCAAATAATGGTGTATCACACTCAATGGTGTTATTCCCTACAACACAGGAAGAAGTCTATAAAGCAGTAAGCAAACTGAAAAACAAAAACTCAGCTGGTCTGGATGAAGTCCCCATTTTTATAATTAAGGACTGTATCAGGAGCCTACTTCCACTTTTAGTTGATATTATAAATCAATCTTTCAAGCAGGGCTACTTTCCAGACTATTTAAAATATGCAAAATTACTACCTCTCTTCAAAAATGTGATGCAGGAATAATTGAAAATTATAGGCCAATTTCTCTACTATCATGCTTTGCAAAAATATTAGAAACTATTATGAAAGATAGGCTAATCAATTATTTAAATAAATACAACTTACTGTCTGTTGACCAGTTTGGATTTCGATCAGGGAAAAGCACAGAATCAGCAACAGCACACCTCACAAAACACATTCTAGAAGCATTAGATAAAGGGAACTACACAACAGGTATATTTCTTGATCTAACTAAAGCGTTTGATACAGTAGACCACAACATATTGTTAAATAAGTTAGATGAACTTGGAATTAGGGGACTTGTGAAAAAGTGGTTCCAGTCATATCTAAAAAATAGAAGACAGATAACTGAAATCTCACATATTTCAAGTTGCACAAACTATATTGTAAAGTATACTTCAGACCCAAATTATGTAAATATAGGTGTCCCACAGGGTAGTGTCCTTGGCCCAGTACTATTCCTCATTTACATAAACGACTTCCCACAGAGCATCAAGCATGGACAAACAATATTGTTTGCAGATGACTCAAATGTTCTAATCAGTGACAAATCACCAGATGCACTAAAAGAAAAAGCCGAACAAACACTAAACAGTGTACGTGAGTGGGCATCCAATAATAAACTAACACTAAATCTTAAAAAAACAAATGCTGTTAACTTCTATGTCTGCAAAAAACCACACTTTAACAACTTTAAGTTAAACAATGAAACTATAGAATGTGTCGACTACACAAAATTTCTTGGTATGCATATTGACAGTCAGTTAAAGTGGGAAGAACATATTAAAATACTTAGTAACAGAATCGCTACAGCATGCTATGCTCTGAGAATTCTGACTGCAGTTTGTGATACTACATGTGTCAGATCTGTATATTTTTCTTATATCCACTCTGTTATTACCTATGGAATAATATTTTGGGGAGTCAACAGTAAAAATATTCAAATAGTTTTCAAGTTACAAAAAAGAGCAATTCGTATAATAACCAAGAGTGGCAGTAGGGCTCACTGCCTTGAACATTTCCAAAAGCTGGAAATCCTAACTGTCCCCTGTGAATACATTTTTCAAAGTGTTATGTATGTAAAAAAAAATATTGACTGCTATATGAAAAATTCATTAGTACACAGCTATGAAACTAGAAACCAATTCAATCTGCATCTAGAGAGGAAAAATAAATTTAAAACTCAGCAGAGCTTGTTGTACAATGCTGTTAAATTATATAATAAATTACCCCAAAAAATAAGAGATATTGACACAATCGGACAGTTCAAAACAAAACTAAAATTTTTTTTATTAAATAAAAGTTATTACGCAGTAACGGACTATCTGAATTAAAACATGTAGTGTAATTAAAGTAGCCTGCATTGTAATACATGAGGAAATAATTATGATATGTAATCAAAAATTGTACAGTACTATAAGAAAATTACAAATTACACAAGGATATAAAACTAATTTAAGATACCTCAAAAATGTGTGTAAATACTAATTTTATGTGTATAATTGTAGGTATATTGTATTGTATATGATTTTGCTGACGAAATCCACACAATGTAAATTGTTACATGGATTAATAAAGAAGTCAATCAATCAATCAATCAAAGGTCTCGGGTTTGATCCTTGCTCAGTACTAGGATATTCTGTATTACTTAGCACTTATTTCACCTCTGGCACTGTTTGTTAATGTGAAAAGTACAATGTTGCACTGTGATTTGGAGCCCACATTTACTGGTAGGTCTCCCTATTACTGGGTGGGTAAGTCCTTCCAAAAATCGGAAGAATGCAAGGGCATACTACCTCCAATAGGAGCATGCCTAGTAAAGTGATGAGGTATTCAAACAACGTTTGCATTGATGACAGAATTACCTTACTCATAAGTCCCATTCTGTACTTCTCATCATGCAAGAGAAATTTCATTGATGGAAGAAAGTCAATATTTTAAGAGAGAATCAGCTATAAGAAAATGCCTTTGCCCGTTGCATTAAGTTGAAGTCAAAAATAGGAAACATGATAAGATATAACTGTTAAGTTTTTCACCACCACTGTTATGAACTGGTTTGGATTTTGCATTCTTTAGTAAATGGTGATTCCCAGGTTGACCCCAAGAACACTTTATTCTCAGCACAAGTGCACAATAAAGTGATGCTTGGGTAACTACTGAAAGACTGTTCATGATCACTTGATAGAAACAGAAATGAAGTCCACTGCCATTATAACTGTTCCAAGGGATGCCTCATTCCGAGCAGCTGTAGGAACAGTGTCCAGGAAGGCCCTGTGATGTGGCAAACTGTGAAGCAGCATCCATGACCACATTGCAAGCAAACAGAACTTGTTTTGTCAAAAGCAGCGCCATTGGTTTCCTGATGCATGCACTCGCAGAAGGTGTTCCTGGTGGTGCCTATAACAAGTAGTGCATGAACAGACTGTTCGTATACAGTGTCGTATCGACAACATGTGATGCCCTTGTGCTAGTTGTAAATAGTTCGTGGACAAGAGTTGCCTGCAGGCCAAGGATAGGAAAAGCACAGCACTGTGACATATCGGAAGTGTAACATAGTTGGTGTGGCCAATATGCAACCCCTTTTCCCCTTTGAGAAGTTGGCGAAGCTATCTTGAGAAAGCCCGCAGATCTTGAATGGAAGCTTCCCTCAGGTGATATTAGGGGTTTAGTGGAATGGGAAATCCAGTGTGGTTGCAAACCAGTCCCAGGAATCCAGGACCTGAGGTTGTGCAGTGGATGCTGCCCAGGTTATGGCTGTCCTGGGCAGTGTTGCGAAGAGAAGATGGAGGAGAATTAGTGGTAGTGTAGAAGACTACCAGATGTAAGGCATACAGTGGCCCACAGAGGCAGACCTGTTGACCCAATGTTGGTCCCACATGAGGCATGAAGTCTCTGGTGGCCACAGAGTAGATGCTGCAGAGGCACTGCAAACACTATGAGATTAGGTTTTAACAATCAGACGCCAGGAGTGTGGCAGTGCTGATGACAGATGCGGTGACAGCAAGTACTGACAAACATGAGAACAGAAGTCACATCTGTGTGAGCATAAGGGAGGAGTGGTGCAGAAGTGTGAAAGGGTATGTAAGGAGCATGTGAGGAGTACAAAAATGTAGGAAGGAGCTGGGAGTGTGGAGAGATGCAACAAAAAGTAATAGAAATAGCATGGAAACAGGAGCACAGGAAAAATGTTGGCCAAAGGGAGTCCTGGGGTGGCAGAAAGGCTGTTGCCATAGCCTATGCCAGAGCATGGGAGCAACTGGATGCAGTGAGACAAGTGGGTAGTGGGAAGGGTGTCACTGTGACAAGCGCAGGAACCTGGAAAAAAATCTACATCAGTAGGTTGGATTTACGTTACATATAAGCAGAGTCACATAGTGCTGAAAGGAAGAGATCAACCATGGCTGTGTCAACTGGAAGCAACGGTGCTTCTTGATGGGCAGTGTCAGGCTTAACCATGGGGGCAGCATTGGGTTCAGCTGTAGTGTGTAATGGAACTGACCATTAGAGCCCATTTTGTTATAAGATGTTATACACTAATTAAAGTTGTTTTCAAAAAGCATTCACTTAGTGTGATGTTAGGGTAGGTGCTGCAATCAATGCAAATTTGAGAGTGTGTATATTTAAATTACTACTTTTATTATTTCTAAAAGTTTGTCTTGCATTATTTATATGTACAGTTTTGTCATTCATATTATTATTATCACTGAATTATCCTTTATGCTATTTGATATTTCATGTAACTTTAAAATGCAGTATCATTAATTGTACTGCAATGAATAGGAAAATAGGAATGCGGGTAAGATACTACAAACAGCATAGTGAACGCATTATTGTGGCCAAGATAGATACGAAGCCCACGCCTACTACAGTAGTACAAGTTTATATGCCAACTAGCTCTGCAGATGACGAAGAAATTGAAGAAATGTATGATGAAATAAAAGAAATTATTCAGATTGTGAAGGGAGACGAAAATTTAATAGTCATGGGTGACTGGAATTCGAGTGTAGGAAAAGGGAGAGAAGGAAACATAGTAGGTGAATATGGATTGGGGGACAGAAATGAAAGAGGAAGCCGCCTGGTAGAATTTTGCACAGAGCACAACATAATCATAACTAACACTTGGTTTAAGAATCATGAAAGAAGGTTGTATACATGGAAGAACCCTGGAGATACTAAAAGGTATCAGATAGATTATATAATGGTAAGACAGAGATTTAGGAACCAGGTTTTAAATTGTAAGACATTTCCAGGGGCAGATGTGGACTCTGACCACAATCTATTGGTTATGACCTGTAGATTAAAACTGAAGAAACTGCAAAAAGGTGGGAATTTAAGGAGATGGGACCTGGATAAACTAAAAGAACCAGAGGTTGTACAGAGATTCAGGGAGAGCATAAGGGAGCAATTGACAGGAATGGGGGAAATAAATATAGTAGAAGAAGAATGGGTAGCTTTGAGGGATGAAGTAGTGAAGGCAGCAGAGGATCAAGTAGGTAAAAAGACGAGGGCTAGTAGAAATCCTTGGGTAACAGAAGAAATATTGAATTTAATTGATGAAAGGAGAAAATATAAAAATGCAGTAAGTGAAACAGGCAAAAAGGAATACAAACGTCTCAAAAATGAGATCGACAGGAAGTGCAAAATGGCTAAGCAGGGATGGCTAGAGGACAAATGTAAGGATGTAGAGGCCTATCTCACTAGGGGTAAGATAGATACCGCCTACAGGAAAATTAAAGAGACCTTTGGAGATAAGAGAACGACTTGTATGAATATCAAGAGCTCAGATGGAAACCCAGTTCTAAGCAAAGAAGGGAAAGCAGAAAGGTGGAAGGAGTATATAGAGGGTCTATACAAGGGCGATGTACTTGAGGACAATATTATGGAAATGGAAGAGGATGTAGATGAAGATGAAATGGGAGATATGATACTGCGTGAAGAGTTTGACAGAGCACTGAAAGACCTGAGTCGAAACAAGGCCCCCGGAGTAGACAATATTCCATTGGAACTACTGACGGCCGTGGGAGAGCCAGTCCTGACAAAACTCTACCATCTGGTGAGCAAGATGTATGAAACAGGCGAAATACCCTCAGACTTCAAGAAGAATATAATAATTCCAATCCCAAAGAAAGCAGGTGTTGACAGATGTGAAAATTACCGAACTATCAGCTTAATAAGTCACAGCTGCAAAATACTAACACGAATTCTTTACAGACGAATGGAAAAACTAGTAGAAGCCAACCTCGGGGAAGATCAGTTTGGATTCCGTAGAAACACTGGAACACGTGAGGCAATACTGACCTTACGACTTATCTTAGAAGAAAGATTAAGGAAAGGCAAACCTACGTTTCTAGCATTTGTAGACTTAGAGAAAGCTTTTGACAATGTTGACTGGAATACTCTCTTTCAAATTCTAAAGGTGGCAGGGGTAAAATACAGGGAGCGAAAGGCTATTTACAATTTGTACAGTAACCAGATGGCAGTTATAAGAGTCGAGGGACATGAAAGGGAAGCAGTGGTTGGGAAGGGAGTAAGACAGGGTTGTAGCCTCTCCACGATGTTGTTCAATCTGTATATTGAGCAAGCAGTAAAGGAAACAAAAGAAAAATTCGGAGTAGGTATTAAAATTCATGGAGAAGAAATAAAAACTTTGAGGTTCGCCGATGACATTGTAATTCTGTCAGAGACAGCAAAGGACTTGGAAGAGCAGTTGAATGGAATGGACAGTGTCTTGAAAGGAGGATATAAGATGAACATCAACAAAAGCAAAACAAGGATAATGGAATGTAGTCTAATTAAGTCGGGTGATGCTGAGGGAATTAGATTAGGAAATGAGGCACTTAAAGTAGTAAAGGAGTTTTGCTATTTGGGGAGCAAGATAACTGATGATGGTCGAAGTAGAGAGGATATAAAATGTAGGCTGACAATGGCAAGGAAAGCGTTTCTGAAGAAGAGAAATTTGTTAACATCCAGTATTGATTTAAGTGTCAGGAAGTCATTTCTGAAAGTATTCGTATGGAGTGTAGCCATGTATGGAAGTGAAACATGGACGATAAATAGTTTGGACAAGAAGAGAATAGAAGCTTTCGAAATGTGGTGCTACAGAAGAATGCTGAAGATTAAATGGGTAGATCACATAACTAATGAGGAAGTATTGAATAGGATTGGGGAGAAGAGAAGTTTGTGGCACAACTTGACCAGAAGAAGGGATCGGTTGGTAGGACATGTTCTGAGGCATCAAGGGATCACCAATTTAGTATTGGAGGGCAGCGTGGAGGGTAAAAATCGTAGAGGGAGACCAAGAGATGAATACACTAAGCAGATTCAGAAGGATGTAGGTTGCAGTAGGTACTGGGAGATGAAAAAGCTTGCACAGGATAGAGTAGCATGGAGAGCTGCATCAAACCAGTCTCAGGACTGAAGACTACAACAACAACAACATCATTAATTGATACAGAAATCACAATTTCTTTGTCAATATGACTCTGTGATCTTTGGTCAGCAAGATGATTTTGGCCACTTGTGTGTTGGCGGCGATCAGGAATTGTTTTTATGTGTGTTTCTTGATAAACATGTGATTTCAACAATCCATGTGGTACTTTATTTTTGTGATTTGAGATTGTGAAATTTACTAAATTACTTTTGAGTTCAAAGTTCTGACAATAAATATGTCTATTTCTAAACAAGAAATTGTGGAATGCTGCTTCATGATTTCAGTAGTCTGGTAATAGTCAAAACCCACACCTTTTTCATCCAGAGCAGCAAAGGAATCAATGATTGCCTAGACAACAAATCCACATGTACAATGGATATTCAACAGCTTCAAGATAAGTGACATCATGATCACCTCTACAAATTACTTTACAACCATTAGCCACACTGTAATGGTGTCTTTATGGAAATAACTTTGCATCATAGTAGAGAGGGTCCATAAGTGGAGCCAGAGGACAACACTAAGAATGCGGGCTGCATGTTTAGCAGCAGTGAAGGTGTAGTACCATCATGGGAAGGAAGGCTGATCATGGCTGCACCAAGGTAAAGGTATTGGAAACAAGCAGTGTCAGGTGCAACCAGGATTGGGCAGTGGCTGGGTGGCAGTTCAGTCATGGTGCTTTATGCAGAGAGCCAGCTATTCCATCATGGACACAACTCTGGGCACAGCTAGAAGGAAAGTGAGTGGGGTCCTCAGCACTGGAAGACATGGTGTGCCACCCTTGTAAGGGAAAGAAGCCTTGGTTGCATTCTCATGACAAAGGCACCAGAGGATGGAAGCAAAGTCAGTCTTGTGGCATAAGGAAGGCTGGACATGATTACATTTTCGTGACCAAGGCATGAAGTGGCATTGCACACAGTGTTGAGTGAGTGCAGCTGAAGGTAGGGAGCATGGTGGCCAGACAGAACAGCAACAGCTGAGGACCCCAGCAACCACAGTGTGTGGACTCAAACTTTGTCCCCAACAGATTATCAGACAAAGTCTCCCTTGGGAGAAGGACTAAGCATAGCAGCAACATGCGAAGCAGCACTGGGCTTGGTTGGAGGTGGACAGTGGTGGACAAGACAAGGAGATGATGGAAGAGACAGCAAATGTACTGGAGCCAGAGGAGGTGCTGCTATGAAGCCTGGCACAGGATCAACCCTGTATTGTTTCCCCCTGGCACTGACCTCCCAAAACACAATGAGAACAGCAAACAGACACCTGCTATTCAAGTCCACATTGTTCACAAATGTGTAAAAAGTGACCACACAGCATGAATGTGTCACTTACATGAGGTAACCAACCTGAGCAAGAAAGCAATGGCTCCTGTAATAAGACAAAAGTGTAGCAGAAAACGTGTCTTTATTCTTGTTGCCAATGTTAAGCTTCAGTAAACTGTAGTAAATTATTCCCAGGTTGAATATAAGAACACTTTATACATGGCATAAGCTTACAATAAAGATAAGTTTGGATAGCAACTGAAAAAATGTTGGTGATCACTTGAAAGTAACAGAAACAAAACCCACTGGCACTACAACAATTCCAAGTGGTTGTAGGAGTGGAATCCAGGTGGCCAGATAGTGTGGCATAACAGGAAGCAGTGTGGAGATAGTGCATTGTAGAATGGAGCATCTGGCCTTGTCTCGGGGAGTTCTGATTGATGAGCTATGAGATGTAGCCAGCTCCTGGTTTGTAACAGAGAGAATGGTTGAATGCTACCACTGGAGGTTGTGCTCTGCCTTAAATATCAAGCGGGCGGAAGTATGTCTGTGACCACATGACTTGTGGACAGGACTTGTTTCCTTGAAAGCAGTGCCACTTATTTACTGATGCCTTCACTGCTTGGAAGCATGACTGGTGCCCCTTCATGGTACTTATAACATTCAGTGTATCAACAGACTGTTTGTTTACAGTATCATGCCCTCAGAATATGATGAACTTGTGGTATTTGTAAATAGTCTCAGGAGGAGAGACACCTGTTGGCCAAGGGTAGACAAACCAGCAAAGTGAACACATTGTGCTGGAAGCAAGACATAGGTGACATATGGCCAAATACAACAATAATAATCAAGTAAATGAATGTAAATTTAAAATGGTGGGGCTGAAAACTGTGTGCTGCAAGAGGTAGTGGCATGGGAAACATAAAAAGTGAAAATGAAATGGAAAGAAAAAGTGGGAGAGAGGATAGGTAGTAAAAGAAAGATGTGGCAAAGTACCAATAAAAGGAAAAACAGAAGAAAATAGATTGATGAGGAGAATTATCATATCCAAATACCTTTATTCAGAGGTAGTGCTTCGAGGGGTAAGTGGAGGGCAGGTATATAAAAATGAAATGGACAGCCTGTACATTTTCCTTATATACCAGGGAGTATTCAGAATATGATTGGCCTTCATCAAGCCGGGCATTTATGAGTGAAGATTCATTATCAACAAAGCCATACTCGTTGATTTGGCTACTATATACAATGAAAAGAACATGTAACTGATGGATTGACTGACTGATTTACACAGGGAGACAAAACATCAGTGGTCTTGCCCCACTGTTGCCCACATCAAAGTGGAATTTATTATGTGGTTTCTCTCCCTGTAAGTCTAATAAAGCCAGTCAGTACCCATAAAGAGTAGTAGGAGACCTAGTAAAGCCAGTCAGTACCCATAATGAGTAGTAGGAGACCTAGTAAAGTCAGTCAGTAATGTTAAATAGTAGGAGAACTTTTAACAGTTCTGTCTTATGAGAAGGAAAGTTGCTCTCATCATATAGAGGAGATGCTGAGTCACAGACAGGCACTACAAAAAGACTCTCATAATTATAGCTTTTGGCCATTAAGGCCTTATTCAACAATAGACACATATATGCACACACGCATGTGCACACACACACTATGCACACACACACACACACACACACACACACACACACACACACACGAGCAGTGTTTGTTGTGTCTGTTGTTGAAGAAGGCCTTACTGGCTGAAAGCTATAATTGTGAGAATCTTTTTGTTGTGCCTATCTGCAACTCAACATCTTCACCATATGGTGAGTAGCAACTTTCCTTCTCATAATATTGTTACATTCCATCCTGGATTTTCCATTGTTTGATTTAACAGTTCTTTATTATACATAATTTCTTCATGAATTAATCAATTATCTGTCTCTTTTGGCCTCCAAGATTAAACGTGATGAGGTTTCATCCCCTTCATAGAATAGTCTGCACTTAGGGATTTCTTTCTCTATCCACATCATGTGTAGGTATCTTTTTAAAGTTCCAATTGCCAGACATCAGTCCTCCATGAGTTTAATCTGTGTCCTGTTCAAGCCCAAGAGTATAGAACTTCTCTTGAAACAAGCATCATTAACTTACCATAGTTCTGTTTTTGGTTCTTAGTCCAATATTTTGCATGCTGCACCCTAATCGAGTTATGATGTTTTTTTCTTACCATGATCTTAGTGATAGTTAGGACAGAGTATGGTCCAAAAAAATGAAGTCATCCCACCTGTCCTTCCCACCTGTGATTTTGTTCATCACCACTGATTCCTGAGTGACCAGTGACCCACAGTATGTTTACCCTGTTGCTTTCCCCTAGCCTCCCAGAGGCTTCATGACTTTCTGCAATGATCTTTAATCTCATTGCAGGGGCTGACAGAAATTTCAGAGCTGCTAGGCAGCCTGAATGAATGTGGATGGCATAATCCTTTTAGCACGTACTCGGACTCTTCACCGTGTACTCTCTTGTACTAGATATCTCCACCCGGAATACTGTAGCCAATTTCTTTAGAGAGAGTGTTTTCTCTTGCTTAGGCCATACCTTCATCTGCTTTTGATTCTTCAGTGAGCCGGTCTACATCTTCTGAGTGGTATTGAGGTTTTTTTTTTTTTTTTTTTTACTGCTCCTGTCTTCCAATTGTTGCCTTGAAGGGTTTATTGAAGCAGCTGGAAGTTATTGTATAGAGATTTCCTCAAACATTTCTATATTTATCACATTCACTATATTGATGTGGGATTCTGTATTTCCTAATGATTTCCATTTATTTCCAGTTTTTAATCTTTGCTGTTGCCTTCATTGAAACTCAAAGGTATAATGATGGCATTTCCAGCATGGTCTAAACCACAGCAGTGGGTGTGCTGTTAATTCCACCTGTTATAACTAAGCAGGCCAGTCTGTGCACCTTGCAAGCTTCTTAGTAGCCACCTTCTGTTGCACTTTATTCCACCACACTATATTGCCATAACTTATCACAGGACTTATTATAGTGGTATATATCCAGTACATGCTCCTGAGACCCTAGTTTTTGCCACAGGCCTCTCTATTGTGCACAAGACTGTCTTTCACCTTTGAACATACATTCCTTACATGTGAGGTCATAGATAACATCACATCAGGATTTTTCGAAGATAATTCATTGTACACTCTACTGGTAGACTTTTGTCGAAGAGCTTGAGATGACAGTAAGTGTCCTGGATATACTACCTCATGAAAAGTACTATGACAGTTTTCTTGGGACTGACCCTTAGATCCTGTTTCCTGGACCAGTTTTGCACAATGTACAGTGCATGTTGTGCCATTGTTCTAACAATACTAGTAAATCTGCCAGGTGTTACTATGACTAAATTGTCTCTGTGTCCTTGGCATAATCAACCTCTAGTATTTAACTCTTTGATGATTTGGTTCCACAATAGGCATCCTCTGGTGGTGTTTATCACCATTTTCTCATTCACCACAGTAGCTTGGACCTTTCATTTACTCAGCATGGTCTTAATCATCTGCAGAAGAGCATGATCTGCCTGGTTGATATGCATGCTGGTTTGGTTGATATGCATGCTGGTTTACACATAGAGGAAATGAAGGTTACCTTCCTTCTTTAGCATGAATATTAACCAGTTTTTCTAATGTCTTTAGGAGAAAGAAAGACTTATTAATTGATCTCACATCTGCAGCCTTGGTATGATAAGTTATCCCTGGCTTCAGAATGAAAGTATTTTCCAAGCATTAATAATGACTCCTGCTGCTAGGCTGACTTTAAACAGTTTGTATAGGAATCTAATTAGTCCCTCTCCTGCTTGTTGTAGAAGAACCAGAAAAGAGTCCTTTAGGGTCTAGCGACTTGAACAGTTGAAACATGGCCATTGCCCACTGTATTTTTTTGAAATAAACACATACTCTGGCAGCTTCCTAGTTCTCTCTTTGGTTTCCCATAAATCATTACATCCCAGGGACTGAATCTTGGTCTGTGTCATCTGCCGGAGTGCATTGACGGAAGTGAGTCTTGAGGAGCACATACAGCATCTAACGCACTCCCCTTGTATACTCAAAACCCTCCTTCCTCACAGTGCCTCTGGATTGGTTGCTATTCTAGCAAATATTTTGTGAAATTCCTCATGGAATACTTTCCAGAATGATAGTTCAGCTTGCTTAATCACAGAGTTGTATTTGGCAAGGGACTTCCAGTGTTTTGCCCAATGCACTTTCCTTCTTGCAGCATTGATTGATTTTCTTACCTGCTTCCTTTGCAATTCCAGGTAATTGTTCCACCAGGTAAATACCTGCTCATACACTTCTTGGTGATAGGACAATTTTCTGAAGTATGAGGTCATAATGGGAGACATCATTTCATCTGCTATTTCCTCAAGGTATAATGGATTCCTTATTGAAGTTCTGACTTCAAACAGGTGTGAGTTCAGGTCTTTCCTATATCAACCACATTCGGTTTTCCTAGAATTCCTGTAGTCCAGAGTGTGTTTAGTATTCATTTCAACCTCAAACATGATATATATGTTATCAGATAAGGATAGCTCCAACACCACATGTCGTCATTTTTCGTAACTACCTGTCACAATGGACCCAAAAGTTATGTCAATGTCTTATTCCCTACTTATTCCTGGAGGTAGGTTCTCTGCTCCCATTCAGAATCTCTAGGTTACTCTCAAGTAAATATTCAAGAAGGTAATCACCCCCTCTGCTGGTGTCACTGCTTCCCCACACTGGATTGTGAGCATTGGCATCACAACCAACCAACAGCTGTTCATTCAGCTAAGAACAGCAATCTACCACTCTATTCACTTTATAGGTAGGAGGAGTACTGTCCATATGAGGAAGGTAAGCTGAGGCCAATATAATTTCCATTGTGCTACTATATTTTTGATGCTTCATACTGATGATCACTACATCCCTGGAACAAAAGTTCACCATCAGCATGAATTAAATTCCATTGTTGACATAAATGCATGTTCTGAGATTCTTTTGATTTCTAGCATAAATCAACTTGCCTCCAGCTCTTCAGTTGTCTGACACACCTCATCTATCTAAATAGGGTTCCTGGATCAGGGCCATGCCCACCTCCCTTCTTCCCAGATGATGATTTGGGCTGTCAGTTGTGCCCTTATTATGTTGCAGGTTTATTTGCAACAGTTGCAGCTGCCAACTTGCAGCCATGTTTACTTCTGATGTCTTTCATTATCCTGATAGTAACTTATGAGAACCCTAAGTACAGTTTCAAGTACTGCTCTTGGGTTTGGCCATCCAGTACAATCTATCAGCTGATTACCCTCCAGTCCTCTGCTGAGATGTAGTTCTGTACCCTTAGTTTGTAAACAGAGTCTTTGGAGGAGTATCCTACACAAGTTTCAGTACCCAAATTGCTATCTTTGTAGTACTGAAGAGCTCAGCTGCCATCTTGATCAGCAGTTTGCCACTTCTTCTGCAAGTATCTTGGACACCATTTCATAAAGAAATCCGCTGCTTCCATCCTCTCACAGACAAAGATTAGAGCTCATTTGTGCAGATAGGCCCCCTTGAAGCTGAGGGGAGGATGTACTTCTGTCCTCTCTCAGTTTTCTCAAAGAGAGCCATTTGAACAAGCTCCACCTGCTGCAAGATGATGTTGACCAGTGGCTGTCCCTGTTCGATAACCGCATACTGAAGACTGAGACTGTTATGTTATAAGTCTGTTTTCCTGTCTCTTGCCTCAGGTTTTTTTGTACCCAGTCACGTTGAGGAGTGTGAGAATTGGACTCCTCCCTTGTTCTCTTTTTCCCTGTCTTAGAAATAGGAGGAATCTGTTTACCCTCTTCACTCTGAGACAAGGTCTTTTTGGTGATCTTATGTTTGAGATCTTTCAGTTCACTCCATTTATGTTTAGGTAATCATTCTTTGCCTTCCTTTTTTTTTTGTTCTTTAAGAAGTTTTCTCCTCTGAGCCACAGACAAGGATTTGACCTTGTCCCAGTCCGACATCTCAGTGATGATTATCACTTCTTGGACTGCCCTATCACCAGATCTAGTTGCAGAATCAGCTTCCATTGGTTCCAGCACTGATGCTTGGGAGTTTAAGGTCTCATCAAGTCCCTTGGTGTTTTTAGTTTTCATCTGTGTTGATGATTTGTTAGGTCAACACCAAAGAGCTTCACACAGTGCAAGGCTTATTAATCAGGGTTGACCAGTATCTCTGAGGCTTCATTCATGACACCTCTTTTCATGTGCCACACACCCCTTAGCATGGATCATATGACACTTTGGATGGGTACTTAGGTACCTTCGGAATTGGGGAAGGGCTGTGGAAATTAATAGGGGAGCGTGGCAGGGGGGGGGGGGGGGGGGGGGGGGAATTGTGGGATCTTCTTTGACTGATTAATCTGCTTGTAAGACCCTAGCAGTAACTGCAGTACAGCTTCATGCAAACACATAAGCCACAGTCAGTGCTTTGACAAGGCAGTGTTCCATGGTAAGGACATGTAGCCGAAATAACAAATGTGTGTGGTCATTCAGTTCATTTTTCTCTTTCCTCACTGGTGCATCTCAAATAAGTATTTGTAAGGTGACTAGCTGCAGTAGAATGAGCAAGAAGATATTTTTCAAACCAGCTGTCATTCTTGGATGTTACTAGCCCTGACAAATATCCTCAAAAGTACAGCTGAGTGCATTGTAGCTTCATGATTCAAGAGAAACACTCTCCTTTTTAAATATATGTTGTTGATACTGTGTTGTTGGAAACTGGTTTCAGAGAAAGATTTTCAAGTAAGCTTGAACATATGCTGAAGTTAAGACAAAACTGAAATTCAAGATGCAAGTATTGAAGATACCAAATATTAAAAACATTTCATTTCTCTTACTGTCCACTTTGCTCCAGATTATGGTTTCAGAAAGTGGTATGTAGGTTACCTTCTTCTGTGCTTTTATTTTGATAAATGTCTTGGAATGTGATGTTAATACTGATACATTGGAAAGAAGACGATGTTGGTACTCCAGTCCAATGATGTTATTTTAATTAATTAACAAATTGAACCAAGTGGTGCAATGGTTAGGACAGTGGGCTAATATTTGTGTGGAGTGAGCTTTAAATTACTCTTAATTTTCCAGTTTTTTCTTAAATCACTTGATGTGAATGCTACAGTAGTTCTTTAAATAAGGTCACAGCCAATTTTATTTCTCATAACAGGATTGTACTCTGCCTTTAATCATGTTTATATCAGTGGGACACTGACAGTAAACACTAGTATTTCACCACATTCTGAAACATTAAATGAATGAACGAAAGAGGAGGTTGGAGCATAAGTCCATGGTGTTTTCCGTATGTTTAATAAACATGAAAGCTACACACAGCAGAAACTTTATTCATCAATAATATATACTTCTTCACTATTTTCAACAGTTGCCAAAGCTGAGATAACTTTTTGATTCTGAACCTGCAGAAATTGTGATTTTGAGGCAAAGAATTCTTCCAGCCATGTTTGGAGCACATTTTCATATAGAAAGGAAGTTCCTTGAAGGTTGTTTGATAGAGAGTAGAAAAGCTGAAAATCTAAGGGCACAAGATCAGATGAATAAAGTAGGCATGGAATGAGTTCCCAATCCAACTCCTGTATAGTGTTTTTTGTCAGCCTATCAGAATGCAGGTGGGCATTATCATGGAGTCTTCATGAAGTCTTCCTGGTCGTTGTTCTTGGATTGTGTCTGCAAGGCATATCAGCTAGTGACAATAATGTCAGTAGTGAAGTTTACACCTCGGACAAGCAATTTGTAGTACACCACACCATTGCTGTTCCACCAGATGCATAGCATTGTCTTTTTTCGGTGTGCACAAGTTTTTGTATGGGGAGTTGCTGCTTTGTTTGGTCTCAGCTATTCTTTTCTTTTCCTAGTGTTAGCATAAAGACACCATGTCTCATCATCAGTAATGTTACAGGACAGGAATGGTCAGTGTTAGTCCTCAGCCAATTAATATGCAAGCAGAAGTGCAAATATGGCCACCTGCTGATTTTTGTTATTTTGCCTTGGAGCATGCAGTACCCAAACAACTGCTTTATGCAAATGTACCCACTATATGCAAATGTCACACAATGGTGGAATTCTCATAGGCCATCACATTTGCCAGTTCTCAAGTACACTGACACGGACCATTGTGGATTAACATGTTTAAAAAGTCTTCATCAAACCCCGAAGATCTTGCTGAATGTGGAGAGTCACTAATGTCAAAATGAGAAAACCATTGTCTTACTTTGCTCCATCCAATGACATTGTCCCCATACGTGGCACAAATGTTTATGGCTGCCTCTGCTGCTATCACCCCTCTATTGAGCTCAAACAGAAGAGTATGTTGGAAATGTTCCAATTTCTCCACTTGGCACTCCATTTTCCAGCATCCACAGCTCCACTCATTATATCCAACTGAGAAAATGAAAATATATAAACTCAAATAGCAACAATGAACTACAAGTAAAAAATGATACTTGATAAACAAACCCTTAGAAATTGGAATACCAGCATGCCAAACAAAAACACTACAAACTAATGCACCAACCAAATAAGTGTAAGTAAAATTGCAAAACTATTTTCAGAGAATTAAATTATCTCTTTGTCCAAAAATCTGCTCGGTGCTTATTGGCACTGACTGACTTGATGCTGAATTTTCCCAAGTTAATTAACTCAAGTATAGAGTGTTGCTGCATGTGAATGTGTTTTGTTTGAGCATGATGCATGCCTTTGTGTTTCAGTGCAGTGGCACCTCTATTATCACAGAACATGTTTATTGTTTTTTTCACTTTGTTTGGTACACAGTTCATGAAGCAACCACTGAATATCTGCTGCACTGCTTCTTGGACTGCTGTTGGCTTCTGTATTTGATAGAGAACCATTAGTTGGTCTTTTAAGCATAAAAAATTGCTGCTCCAACTAACATAAAAATATAGCCCACCATTGATCAAGCTCCAATGCATCATTAGCATAACAGAAGCCTTCAGTTTTGATTGTTCCACATTTTCAGAAAGTTGGTTCTACATTGGCTGCGCCTTTGATGTACACTATGTGATGAAAAGTATCCAGACATCTGGCTGAAAATATATACAAGTTCATGGTGCCCTCCATTGGTAATGCTGGAATTCAATATGGTGTTGGCCCACCCTTAACTTTGATGACAGCTTCCACTCGTGCAGGCTTATGTTCAGTCACATGCTGGAAGGTTTCTTGGGGAATGGCTGCCATTCTTCACGGAGTGCTGCACTGAGGAGAGGTATTGATGTCGGTCGGTGAGGCCTGGCACGAGGTTGGCATTCCAAAAATCCCAAAGGTGTTCTATAGGGTTCAGGTCAGGACTCTGTGCAGGCCATTCCAAGGATGTTATTGTGGTGTAACCACTCTGCCACAGAACGTGCATTATAAACCGGTGCTCGATCCTGCTGAAAGATCCTGTCGCCATCCTCGAATTGCTCTTCAACAGTGGGAAGCAAGAAACTGCTTAAAACATCAATGTAGGCCTGTGCTGTGATAGTGCCACACAAAAAACAGGGGTACAAGCCCCTTCCATGAAAAACATGACCACACCATAACACTCCCACCTCTGAATTTTGCTGTTGGCACTACACACACTGACAGATGACGTTCACCGGGGATTCGCCATACCCACACCCTCCCACCCCACACAATGTTTGTCCACTGTTCAGTTGTCCAATGTTCACACTCCTCACACCAAACGAGGCATTGTTTGGCATTTACCGGCAGTGGATCTATTGGATGGTCTGTTTGATGAATCAACACAGCACCCATAAAATTTTTTTTTGTGGAGTTTATGTGCCAAGGTGCTGTAAACACACAAATTAGGTATCACTTACTTGAATTATCACTTTTCTATTTAGGAAATACAACAAAAGCTTTAAATTTTAGAAGGAGTTCAGGGGTTACTGCTGTGATCATGCATGAATGCAGTTTGATTCAATATTGGACTCTGAACACCTTTTGTCAGCTATCTGAAAGGATGATGAGGAATAACTAATTTCATTTTATTGTGTTGGGGAAAGCCTTTCTCATCTTTGATGTTTCTTTTCTAAAACTTGTATGTCAGAAAATACTTGCTGACAATATTATGAAAAGTATAGTTGCTACTCACCATACAGCAGAGATTGTGAGTAGTAGATAGGCACAACACACAAACACACACACACACACACACACACACACACACACACACACACACAGTCATGACCA
Organism: Schistocerca americana; assembly: GCF_021461395.2. Lineage (NCBI taxonomy): Eukaryota > Metazoa > Arthropoda > Insecta > Orthoptera > Acrididae > Schistocerca > Schistocerca americana. The sequence goes on along the minus strand of NC_060123.1, from coordinate 235,411,175 downwards.
CAGTCCCTGGCTGAGGCCAGACTGTGAGCAGCAGCGTATGATGGGAGAAGCAACCAGGTGGTGGAGGTAAGGAGAAGACTGTGGCAGGGAGGGGGAGGGATAGTAGGATAGTGGTGGGGGATGGTAAAGTGCTACTTGTGGGAGCATACAGGGATGAGGCAGAGAAACGGTTGGGCAGCTAGATGCAGTCAGGAGGTTAGACGGAGGACAGGGATGGGGGGGTGGGGGGTGGGGGGGAGCAGAGAAGGGGAGAAGTAAAAAGACTGTGAGTGTGTTGGTGGAAGAGAGGGCTGTGTAGTGCTACATTGGGAACAGGGAAGGGGCTAGATGGGTAAGGACAATAACTTCCCTGTCCCCCACCCCTACCTTGCTATCCCCCCCTCTTCCATAGCCTAACCAACTGGTTGCTTCTCCCATGATGAGCTGCTGCTTGCAGTGTGGCCTCAGCTGCCAGAGACTGTGGTCATATGTGTGTGAGTCGTGTTTACATTGTGTGTGTGTGTGTGTGTGTGTGTGTGTGTGTGTGTGTGTGTGTGTGTGTTGTCCCTTGTTGGCCGAAGGCTTACTTGCTAACAGTCTTTTTGTTGTGCTTATCTATGGCTTATCATTTCTGTAATATGGTGAGTGGCACGTATCTTTTTCATATTATTGTCACATTGCATCCTGAATTTTCCATTGTTAGAAAATACATACTGGCAGACGAAAGTGTTTCTACATGGTAAATATTACCATAAATTCTTCCAAAGTTTGCTTTTTTAATTCAAAATGTTATAGCCAACCACATGTTATATGTGTGAAACAGAAGTGAATGACTCCTGAACATAGCAGCGAAAGGTATGGGTTTGGTTGGCAAAAGAATTCTCTTTGTGATGTCAAACATTTCATGCAAATTGCATGATTCATTTGTACATTGTCCAGCAACCACAAGTGGCTCAAACTGAAATGAGCACATCTACATTTTCAGTGACATGTTTAGTGACAGAATTTAGTAGTTTCAGATTAGTACCATGACAACCTACCCTTTAGTGATGACAGCCTGCTCTATAGTGATGGTCTAATGCTAGTATGGTAACCAGAATCAAACAACCTGCATTCTTGGGTAGCATAGTAAACAAACATAAAAAATGATACTTTGGTGTGTCATTTAATACAGCAAGTAGTGTCAGGTTCTACATATTCAGTGCTTTCTGAACAGCAGGGACTGTTTCAGAGAGATTTCAGATCAGGAGTTACTGCCTTTCTTTAAACAAGTTCACATGAAAAATTTTTTCAATACATTGAGGAGTGTGTGAACCAGATACAAATGCTTTCCCGACTTGCATTTTCACCTCGCATGTCACCAAATAGATGAGCCTTGGTTACAGTTGGTCAGTGTCTTGCTGGACATAATTCTCTAGCAGCCACTGTTGCTACACTGTTGGTACACATACAGACTGCATAAAGGAAGACCCTACATTAAAATATCCAGTTCCTTTTCAATTCCATACTTTAATTTTGTGGACATTCTACTTGCAGCATTTGAGAGCTTCTTGATATAATTAATTCTAAAGATTAGAGATAATGTTCAGTTCTGTAAGCTTAATGATTAGTGTATTGTCATGTACCTGTGCTGCAATACAAATTTTGTTTCAGACAGATATCTACTTAATGGTTCAGAAGTTTCACAGAACATTATTATTATCTTTTTAATGCTAGCTACTTATATACTAAGAAATGCAAGAGGGGCTAATGTGAATGTATTTCTTTTTATTTCTGTGAAATTTATATAGTTGTTGTTTGTTTCTTAGGTACTTTTTCATTCTGGATGAGACTGCACCAGAATTTTCCTTATCTGACAACTTCTATAAGCAGCACCTTCTTCTAGATCTAACAGTTAATGTTTATGCTGAAAGTTCATGGGGGACCATTAGGAGTGTGTTGCCATTAAGGGCAAATACTCTTATTGAGGAAGCATCTGTACATTTAAGGTAAAAATAAAAAGTAATTTTGTATGCTTCTTGGTTGGTAGCTATTACTAACACTCATATGAATTCTGTTTTATAGAAATGAAATTAAATTTTCTATTCATTAGCCTTGTGTTACAAACTAGTCAAGTGAGCCTATTTTTTTATCCTGTGTGACATTTTGTATGTGTTGTGTAACATTAAAACAACTGTGAAGTTCATATTACACTGCAGTGCCAAAGAAACTGGTATAGAAATGCATATTCAAATACAGACATATGTAAACAGGCAGAATATGGCACTGCAGTCAGGAACGCCTATACAGGACAACTAGAGTCTGGCACAGTCATTAGATCAGTTCCTGCTGCTAAACTGGCAGGTTATCAAGATTTAAGTAAGTTTGAACATGGTGTTATAGTCAGCGCATGAGTGATGGGACACAGCATCTCCAAGGTAGCGATGAAGTGGGGATTTTCCCATACGACCTTTTTATGAGTCTACTGAGAATATCAGGAATCCGGTAAAACATCAAATCTCCAACATCGCTGCAGTCAGAAAAAGATCCTGCAAGGATGGAACCAATGACAACTGAAGAGAATCATTCAACATGACATAAGTGCAATCCTTTTGCAAATTGCTGTAGATTTCAATGATGGGACATCAACAAGTGTCAGCACGTGAACCATTCAATGAAACTTCATCAATACGGGCTTTCAGAGCCGAAGGTCCACTTGTGTACCCTTGATGACTGCACAATACAAAGCTTTATGCCTCGCCTGGGCCTGTCAACACTGACATTTGACTGTTGATGACTGGAAACATGTTGCCTGGTTGGATGAATCTCATTCCAAATTGTATCAAGTGGATGGACATGCAAGGTTTTGGAGACAACCTCATGAATGGACCCTGGATATCAGCAGGGGACTGTTCAAGCTGATGAAGGTTCTGTAATGGTGTGAGGTGTGTGCAGCTTGAGTGATATGGGACCCCTGATATGTCTGGATACGACTCTGACAGGTGACGCATACATAAGCATCATGTCTGATCACCTGCATCCATTCATGTCCATTGTGCCTTCCAACAGATGTGGGCAATTCCAGCAGGACAATGCAACACATCCAGAATTGCTACAGTGTGGCTCCAAGAACAATCTTCTGATTTTAAACACTTTCGTTGCCCACCAAACATTATTGAGCATATCTGAGGTGACATGCAACTTGCTGTTCAGAAGAGATCTCCATCCCTTCGTACTCTTATGGAATTATGGATAGCCCTGCAGGATTCATGGTGTAAATTCCCTCCAGCACTGCTTCAAATATTAGCACTTCTGTGTGATGGTGGGGGGCCCTACACGATATTAAGAAGGTGTAGCAGTTTCTTTGGCTCTTCATTGTATAAAATGTTGGTAAAATTTTTAAAGGTACCCACAATGGGTCTACAGGAGATGGACAAATAATATTAACACCTCATCCACACAGCCTGAATTCTTCTTTGGTTTCACACATGTAAGCCTTTAAATTGGCCAAAGAGTTTGAAGAAATATATGTTTGAAAGAAATTATTCCAATTTTATGGGAGATGCTACAGAGTGAAATGATCCATAATTGGACTTCCAATACAAATCACAGTGGCTTGATAATGTTCAATTCTTCTTCTATATTGTTTTGGGAAGCATATTACTTCATACTTTAACTCATCAGAGCCATAAGGGGTGTATTACAGCTATGTGAGAGATGACTGTCATTTACATGACTGAAATCCCCTACTGGGAAGTTGTATTTTCATACACCTTGCCAATTGCCTTACCATTTAATGTGATGAACGGAATCACTAGAGATCACAGTATGACTGCATAAACCATTACAGAATTCAGCTGAAAGAAAGTCTAGAGAGTTCCTGAGACATAAACAAATTCTGCAGTAAAAACAGTATCATTGTGACTCATTGAACCAAGTTACATGTCTTCAAATAAGAATGGTCATCATAATTATTAATCCAGCCATTTTTCATCATTAATGGATAAAGGCCTGTAACAGACACCTTCCTTATTCTAATTTTTAGCTTTGCAGATAAAGAAGCACCTATCTATCATTTTAGAAGCCTAATAAGGTAGTGAAGTGAGTCAAATGTGAAGTAAATCCAAAACACACAGGATAGATTTTAGATTTTTTATGTTGCATGGACACATAACGAAGAGAACTCTGCACCTCCTTTTTACTGAGATGTTAGTGAAATTTCAGGAAAGAACTAGAGCCACTTGACTTAGCTGTAACAACATTGGTAGAAAGAAGAGGCATGTGTTTAGTGAGTGCAAAGAATGGAGACTTTTTTACTGTAAATGATGAAATGAAAGAAGTTGTGATGAAATCCAGTACTTAGTCTTCTCAGATGGTGTGGCAGGCTCACAAAGTTTAATTTCCCCTTATGATGGTGTCATCAACCGGAAATTATTCCCTAACATCACCTGAAATGGCAGAGACATTTAGAATTTAAATTAGATCAGTTGTGAATAATCAGGCGATTAGAAACTGTGTAACACCAGATATTCTTTTGCCTGTAAATTTCCAGAGATGAAAACTCTTTATGATATGAAGAATCAAACCAGACACCCTCAGGTGATGTGCCATAATATCAGTGATCCAGGATTGTCTCAGGCATTGTTGTTTTTTAACTCAAGAAGAAAGGATCAAAGTTTATGCAAACCAAACATTTTCTAATGTCTCATTTCTGACAAACTCCATAATTGTAGCTGTTTTTCAGTCTTTAGCACAATTTGAAACAATGTCATATATTTGATGAAATAGTTTTTTGGAAGTGTTAACCATTATTTTCATATAAATGATGCTGAATTTAATTATGTTAGAGCTAACTAAATCTGTATTAACAATTTGAATTAACTGAAGAAGGTTACATCTTACAATATAACTAAATTTCAGGGTCAATGATACTGACCTGAGCTACATTGGCCTTAACAAAATGGACCCATCTGTCATCAGTGACACAGAAATGAAAGAACAATCTGTAAGTAAAACAAATATTAAGTTTTAAAACTATTAAAAAGAGAATAAATAGGTCATGTCATAATCTGTGTAATCTCAATCCAGGTATGAGAGATAAGTAAATAGAATTCTTGTGAATAGAAGTACTTTCTTCAGATAATGAAAGCATTTTTCAAAATTTAGCTATTTACTTTAAAAAATATTTAAACTGCTTCTCAAACTCTGGGGTTTATACTCAACTGGAATGATGCCAGCTGAGGAGATACTTGAGAGAGAAAAGTGGTACTTAGGACTGGGAAACTGACAACGGCTGGGAGTGAAGTGTGCTGATCGTATACGTCTCCATGCTGCATGTGAACGACTCCGTTGCCAGAGGATGACATGGTGTAGGGTACTGAGTAGCCCGTCTGGCACAGTCTGTGGAGGTTCACTTTTAAATTCATATGAGCTGACTTTGTAGCATTGTTCTCGGCAGCAGCAAAAATACTTAGTTTTTATTTTGTTACATGCATCCACTTTAATCAGTTTATTTAATTACATGCTTCTACCTGAAAGTGATCCATAGCTATTTTATTGTTATCTGTGTTGAGCAGTGCATTTCCTTTCACTAAATGTTTGTGTATTTTGTGAGTGCCAGTGAAGCACTATCTGACCTTGTAGTATAGTTTCACAATACCAAAGCACCACATTCACCTATCTCAGTTCGAATTAGCTGCCATAACAAATAATCAGTAGTCTCCAGACTTTGACAAGTAACTGATAATCAGAAGCAGAATAGCAATGGTACTTAGATGAGTATAATAACAGCTTGGGATAGAAGTATATTTATTGTGTGTTGCTGAAAGCAGATAAAGATGTACCAACACAGTGGGAATTGACCTTCTCCAAAACAGTTGGACTCTGTGTTACCTACAGATGACAGACTGCTTAAAGCACTTATAGAGAAAGCTTTTGCACCTGTGGTAACTTTGACACAGCCAGGAATCCCCGATGTCACAGCACCTTTTGATACGCCTCAAATGGTTGGTCCAAACCCACCTACAGGGGATTGAAGAACACTTGCAGGGTCACTTTGTAGAAGGAAAGTTGGTACAAGTTGCATGGTTGCCCCTTTAAATGACCACTGCACAGGAGCAGAAGAAAACAGAGAGAAAGTTGAAATACTAAATTTCATATTCCAAAATCTGTTCAGTGAGAAAGATTGTACTATGGTTCCTTCATTCTGACATCACACAAAAAACAAAATACATGTTGAGATAAGTGATTTGAATGTAGAATATGGAATTGTTCATCAGTAAAAAGGTGACAGGACCTAGTGGAGATACTGGTACAATTCTACAGAGAGTATGTGAAGAAACATGCCCCTCTTCTAAAGCAGTCAAATATTTGTTGTTGGAGGAATGAGGTGTTCCAATTGAACAGAAAAATGGACAGGTCATTCCAAAATTCAAGAGGGTTGTTGAACTGATGCACAGAATTGTAAGTCTATGTTACTTACAAAAGTTTGTTATAGAATTTTTGAATACATTTTATGCTAATGTATTATACTTTCCTTGAGACTTATAATCTCCTGTACAAGAAACAACATGGATTCCATCAACAAAAATCCTGTATAACTCAACTTGTTGTTTGTCCACGAGATCCAGAAGGCAATAGATGTCAGTGCTTAGTGTGACGTGACATTCCTTACTTCCAAATAGTGGTAGATACAGTTCCATACTGTCATCTGGAAACAAAATACAAGTGTACTGAATATCTGACATGCTTTTTGGTTAAATTGAAGAGATCTTAGCAAATGTAACAACTCATTCTTAATGGAGAGAAATCTTCTGACAGAAAAGTTGTTTCTGATGTATCAAGAGGGAATGCTATTGGGACCACTACTGTTAAGAATGCATATAAATGGTCAAGCAGATAATGTCAGAAAGTCCATGGGGCTGTTCTTGGATGACAATGATGTTTATAGGAAAACTGAAATGTTAAAAAATTAATGCAGTGAAACACAGGAAGACATGCATAGGATCAACATTTGTAGCATGAATTGGCAGTTGTTTCTCAACATAAAAATATTCCGTAGTCTGCAAAAATATATGGACAGATCCATTAATTTTGGATTACATGATCACTGTAAAATCACTGGAAACAGTGACGTCCATTGAACATCTGGAACTACGTACACAGACCTATTTGAAATGTAATGTCCACATGAAACTAGCCACAAAAAAGGCAGATGCTGTACTACGTTTCATTGGAAGAATGCTCAGAAAGTGTAGTCCATCAAAGAATGAGGTAGCTTACAATACCACCATTCACCTCAGACTTGAGTATTGCTCTTTAGTCTGGGACCCTTACTAGAACTAATAGAGAGAATATAGATCTAAAGAAGAGCAGCACGTTTCATCAATGGCTTAAGGATATATTCATCCACTATAGTGAAAGATGCTAGAGGCATTGTGCACAAAGACATGATTTACACTTACTGTTAAAATTCTGAGAGCACATGTTCCTACGAGGGGCATTTGAAAAGTCAGTGAAAAGTCCAAGAGATGGCACCACTGGTGCATATCGAGGACATGTCTAGTTAGCAGCATCTTTGGAAAGAATGCACACCAAGTTTCAGCTATATTTGTCTATTTCTTTGTGTTTGGCGTTCATGTGAATCAAGTGATTGTCAAAAAATGGACGCAAACAAATTTCATGTGGTGATTAAACATTACTTAATGAAAGGCAAAACGTCTCAGGAGACTAGAGAGAAGCTTGATATACATTACAGCGACCTTCAATTAGAACACTTTATAAGTTGTTTAAAAATTTTCGGAGTGGCCATATGCGCATAAGTGATGCTGAACATTCTGGATGCCCTGTGGAGGTTACGACTCCAGAAATCATTGATAAAATCCATGATATGGTGATGGATGACAGAAGAGTGAAGGTGCATGAGATTGTTTGTTCTGTGAGCACCTTGAATGAATGGGTACATAATATTTTGCATAAAAATTTGGACATGAGAAAGCTATCCACAAGATGGGTTCTGTGATTGCTCACACTTGACCAAAAACGGAATTGTGTGAAGTGTTGCAAGGATGGTTTGCAGCTGTTCAGGAAGAATCTGCAGGACTTTAAGCATTGTCTCATCACTGTGGATGAAACATGGATACATTACTATACTCCTAAGACCAAACAATAATATAAACAATGGGTTACCAAGGGAGAATGTGCACCAAAGAAGACGAAGACCATTCCTTCACCGGGAAATGTTATGGCGACTGTCTTTTGGGATTCGCAAGGGATAATCCTCATTAAGTATTTGGAAAAGGTTAAAAATATTACAGGTGCATATTATACATCATTATTGGACTGTTTTAAAACCGAGTTGCCAGAAAAATACCGGCGATTGGACCGCAAAAACGTCCTTTTCCATCACAACAATGCACCAGCACACACCTCAGCAGTTGTGGTCGCGAAATTAATCGAAATAGGATTCCAACTCGTTTCACATCCCCCCTTTTCTCCAAACTTGGCTCCCTCAGACGACTATTTGTTCCTCAATTTGAAGAAATGGCTGGTAGGACAAGATTTTATTGAAATGAGGAGATGATTGCAGAAACTAATAGCTATTTTGCAGAATTGGACAATTCCTATTACTTGGAAGGGATCAACAAATTAGAACAGCATTGGACGAAGTATATAAGTCTAAAAAGAGACTATGTCGAAAAATAAAAAAGGTTTACCCCAAACACATAAGTAGTATTTATTTTTGCACGGACTTTTCAAATGCCCCTTGTAGAAGAACTAGGCAGCATAGTGGTTCCTCTTATGTATATCTCGCTAAAAGACCATGCAAGGAAAACTGGTGAGATTCAAGCTCTTTCAGAAGCTCTCTACAGGTATTCTTCCAGTGCAGCATTAACAGCTTATTGGAGCAGAAAAATGGGCAAATAAAGAAGAAAGGAAGGAAGATCGGGGTTTAATTTCCTGCCAAAAGTGAGATCATTAGAGACAGAGCACAAGTTCATATTGTTTTAAGGACGGGGAAGGAAACTGGCTGCACCCTTTCAGAGGAAGGGGGGAAACGACAATAGTATATGAAGCACATTCCATCACGCACCGTGAGGTGTCTTGTGGAATATATGCATAGATGTTTTTGATAATTATGGATTTTTTTTAAAATTTATGTTAGGGATTGAAAACCCATGAAGTCAAGATCACACATGAAATCTTCTTTATTTGGATGGATTACTAGTTTCAGCTAACAATCTAGCCATCTTCAAATCACAAAACATTTTCAATTAGTGTTGGTGCCATTACAGTTTCACACATTGTTAAAATCTCTCTCTTAAAATTGCAACACCCATACAAGACATAATTTAAAATAGCTTTTCAGCATTCATGGCCAGTGTAATGGAACAACGCCATAAAACAAAGGTGTCCTGCCTTAACAACTTCATAACTGGCACAGTCAGTATTTACATCTCTAGCTGTAACACGGTACATGTGAATAGTATGACAGCTCATGTTTATTACAGTGTTCAACAAATGCAACATTTGGCTCATAGATAGAATACACGTATGTGGCCTATACTGGAGCAGAATGTGAGTTCCATTTTGGTACAATACAGCCCATACATGTGTTGTTGTTGTTGTGGTCTTCAGTCCTGAGACTGGTTTGATGCAGCTCTCCATGCTACTCTATCCTGTGCAAGCTTTTTCATCTCCCAGTACCTACTGCAACCTACATCCTTCTGAATCTGCTTAGTGTATTCATCTCTTGGTCTCCCTCTACGATTTTTACCCTCCACGCTGCCCTCCAATACTAATTTGGTGATCCCTTGATGCCTCAGAACATGTCCTACCAACCGATCCCTTCTTCTGGTCAAGTTGTGCCACAAACTTCTCTTCTCCCCAATCCTATTCAATACTTCCTCATTAGTTATGTGATCTACCCATCTAATCTTCAGCATTCTTCTGTAGCACCACATTTCGAAAGCTTCTATTCTCTTCTTTTCCAAACTAGTTATCGTCCATGTTTCACTTCCATACATGGCTACACTCCATACGAACACTTTCAGAAATGACTTCCTGACACTTAAATCAATACTGGATGTTAACAAATTTCTCTTCTTCAGAAACGCTTTCCTTGCCATTGCCAGCCTACATTTTATATCCTCTCTACTTCGACCATCATCAGTTATTTTGCTCCCCAAATAGCAAAACTCCTTTACTACTTTAAGTGCCTCATTTCCTAATCTAATTCCCTCAGCATCACCTGACTTAATTAGACTACATTCCATTATCCTTGTCTTGCTTTTGTTGATGTTCATCTTATATTCTCCTTTCAAGACACTGTCCATTCCATTCAACTGCTCTTCCAAGTCCTTTGCTGTCTCTGACAGAATTACAATGTCATCGGCGAACCTCAAAGTTTTTATTTCTTCTCCATGAATTTTAATACCTACTCCGAATTTTTCTTTTGTTTCCTTTACTGCTTGCTCAATATACAGATTTAACAACATCGGGGAGAGGCTACAACCCTGTCTTACTCCCTTCCCAACCACTGCTTCCCTTTCATGTCCCTCGACTCTTATAACTGCCATCTGGTTTCTGTACAAATTGTAAATAGCCTTTCGCTCCCTGTATTTTACCCCTGCCACCTTTAGAATTTGAAAGAGAGTATTCCAGTCAACATTGTCAAAAGCTTTCTCTAAGTCTACAAATGCTAGAAACGTAGGTTTGCCTTTCCTTAATCTTTCTTCTAAGATAAGTCGTAAGGTCAGTATTGCCTCACGTGTTCCAGTGTTTCTACGGAATCCAAACTGATCTTCCCCGAGGTTGGCTTCTACTAGTTTTTCCATTCGCCTGTAAAGAATTCATGTTAGTATTTTGCAGCTGTGACTTATTAAGCTGATAGTTCGGTAATTTTCACATCTGTCAACACCTGCTTTCTTTGGGATTGGAATTATTATATTCTTCTTGAAGTCTGAGGGTATTTCGCCTGTCTCATACATCTTCCTCACCAGATGGTAGAGTTTTGTCAGGACTGGCTCTCCCACGGCCGTCAGTAGTTCCAATGGAATATTGTCTACTCCGGGGGCTTTGTTTCGACTCAGGTCTTTCAGTGCTCTGTCAAACTCTTCACGCAGTATCATATCTCCCATTTCATCTTCATCTACATCCTCTTCCATTTCCATAATATTGTCCTCAAGTACATCGCCCTTGTATAGACCCTCTTATATACTCCTTCCACCTTTCTGCTTTCCCTTCTTTGCTTAGAACTGGGTTTCCATCTGAGCTCTTGATATTCATACAAGTCGTTCTCTTATCTCCAAAGGTCTCTCTAATTTTCCTGTAGGCGGTATCTATCTTACCCCTAGTGAGATAGGCCTCTACATCCTTACATTTGTCCTCTAGCCATCCCTGCTTAGCCATTTTGCACTTCCCGTCGATCTCATTTTTGAGACGTTTGTTTTCCTTTTTGCCTGTTTCACTTACTGCATTTTTATATTTTCTCCTTTCATCAATTAAATTCAATATTTCTTCTGTTACCCAAGGATTTCTACTAGCCCTCGTCTTTTTACCTACTTGATCCTCTGCTGCCTTCACTACTTCATCCCTCAAAGCTACCCATTCTTCTTCTACTGTATTTATTTCCCCTATTCCTGTCAATTGCTCCCTTATGCTCTCCCTGAATCTCTGTACAACCTCTGGTTCTTTTAGTTTATCCAGGTCCCATCTCCTTAAATTCCCACCTTTTTGCAGTTTCTTCAGTTTTAATCTACAGGTCATAACCAATAGATTGTGGTCAGAGTCCACATCTGCCCCTGGAAATGTCTTACAATTTAAAACCTGGTTCCTAAATCTCTGTCTTACCATTATATAATCTATCTGATACCTTTTAGTATCTCCAGGGTTCTTCCATGTATACAACCTTCTTTCATGATTCTTAAACCAAGTGTTAGTTATGATTATGTTGTGCTCTGTGCAAAATTCTACCAGGCGGCTTCCTCTTTCATTTCTGTCCCCCAATCCATATTCACCTACTATGTTTCCTTCTCTCCCTTTTCCTACACTCGAATTCCAGTCACCCATGACTATTAAATTTTCGTCTCCCTTCACAATCTGAATAATTTCTTTTATTTCATCATACATTTCTTTAATTTCTTCGTCATCTGCAGAGCTAGTTGGCATATAAACTTGTACTACTGTAGTAGGTGTGGGCTTTGTATCTATCTTGGCCACAATAATGCGTTCACTATGCTGTTTGTAGTAGCTTACCCGCATTCCTATTTTCCTATTCATTATTAAACCTACTCCTGCATTACCCCTATCTGATTTTGTGTTTATAACCCTGTAGTCACCTGACCAGAAGTCTTGTTCCTCCTGCCACCGAACTTCACTAATTCCCACTATATCTAACTTCAACCTATCCATTTCCCTTTTTAAATTTTCTAACCTACCTGCCCGATTAAGGGATCTGACATTCCATGCTCCGATCCGTAGAACGCCAGTTTTCTCTCTCCTGATAACGACATCCTCTTGAGTAGTCCCGGCCCGGAGATCCGAATGGGGGACTATTTTACCTCCGGAATATTTTACCCAAGAGGACGCCATCATCATGTAATCATACAGTAAAGCTGCATGCCCTCGGGAAAAATTACGGCTGTAGTTTCCCCTTGCTTTCAGCCATTCGCAGTACCGGCACGGCAAGGCCGTTTTGGTTATTGTTACAAGGCCAGATCAGTCAATCATCCAGACTGTTGCCCTTGCAACTACTGAAAAGGCTGCTGCCCCTCTTCAGGAACCACACGTTTGTCTGGCCTCTCAACAGATACCCCTCCGTTGTGGTTGCACATACGGTACGGCTATCTGTATCGCTGAGGCACGCAAGCCTCCCCACCAACGGCAAGGTCCATGGTTCATGGGGGGGCATACATGTGTATACTACTTAAATGCTGAATGTTGTATTTCTTGAACATTGTAATGAGCATCACCTGCCTTACTATTGAGATGTACAACGTTACAGGAACATATACTGTATGTGATGATCTCTGTTATAAAATGATCTGAATACTGAGTCTGTCAGTTACTAAGTTGTAATTGTGTAACACCTTTGTTTTCTGGCCATCTATCAATTACACTGGCCACAAATGATGAAACACTGTTTTTAATTATGTCATGTTTAGATTTTGTCATTTTAAGGAAAATTTTATTGATGTGTTTAAGGAAGATTTTAATGATGTGTGAAGCCATAATGGCACCTACATTAATCAAGATGTTTTATGATATGAATCCATCTAACAAGCCATCCAAATGAAGAAGATTTCATGTGTGATCTTAATTACATTGGTTTTCAGTCCCTAACATAAAAAAATACATATCTCCTGTTTTAAAATGCCAACAAACTTGGTAGTATGCATTAAGTTTACTAGTGCATGTTCAGTGGGAAGTACCAGCAGGGTTTTGCAATACATTAAAACAGTGCACACTTTTCTAGTGTACAAATGCAATCACGTTTTAGATCAGTTGGAAAAGGGTAGCAGAAAGACCAAAGCTCATCTAGATACTGAAATATTATTCATGAAAGAAACAGAGAAAATTGTTACCTACAGTTTGCTTTTACATAATCTTTCAACATCCTCATTCCTTCCTTCTTTTTTTTTTTTTCTTTCTTCCTGTTAAACAAACCTATTAATTACCTCATCATAATTAATAATTTGAAGCAAACTGTTCTCTATGAAAATGTGTAGAGCTGGGGTCTTCAGGGCTCCCAAGGAGCTGGGACTCAGGCACATGCCAATGAACATGCCCTTAACTCCATAGCTTCAGCAAGCAGTTCTTCCCAGAAAGTTGCACCACCATAATGCTTAGGAATACATATAAATGCAAGCTTTTTAAATTAAATGGGTATTGATGGTAAATCTACTCGTAGAATATAATAGACACTCTTAAAAGAGAAATTAGAAATATGAATGTACATTCTGTATATTGCAATTGGCCAAAATTCTTCTTTTTTGGGTAAATATTAGGTTTAGCTTCAGTTTATCTTCCAATAATAATATAGCAACTGAGTGTTATGCTCATCCAAAGTCCTCAATAATCAAGCAGCTCACACACTTAGAGAATTCTTTTTATTGTACAGAACATAGTCCGATCCAGCAATATAAATTAACTTTTTTTAGTTATAAGAAGTGATGGACTGCTTAGGTGGACATCGACGTATTGATAATTATCTCAGCCAGATTTATACTTGGGGAATGACTGTAACAAACTCACTCCAAATCTTACATTTTTCTAAGTTATTACTAGTTCTTCTCTCATGGAATAATAAAAAAACATGATGCTGTTCCTTTTTGATTATTAGGAGACCCTACAGATGTAATTCTGCAGCAGTCCTTGTGACATATTAATTACAACCAATTTTTGTCCTATCACAAGTGTACTTCCTATAATTGAGTGTGTTTGAAATTATGTAGTGAATATAAGATTAATTTCTCCCCCTCTCAGAATCTTTATGAGGAAAGTACTACAACTTATTTATAACATTTTCCAGTTATCATAGTTACAGCTCATGGCAAGTATTGTGCCACCCTATCTTTAAACATCTTTCGTACACTGTAAAACATCTTTCGTACACTGTAAAGCTTTTCTCATCACCTAATGTTGTGAACTATTTCTACTGTTTTCAACTCAGAAATGGTTTTGGGGTTATTGCTGTATACCTTGTCTTTAATATAGCCCCACAATAAAGAGTCTCATATGTTCAGATCGGGAGAATATGGTGCCTAATCGAGGCCCACACCAGTGACTTCTGAGTACCCCAGAGCCGGAATGCGGTCCCCATCGTGCTCCTCCTGGACACCAAACATTCACCTACTTCAGTGGGGTCAAGCTCTGTCTTGCATGAACCACATCTTGTCAAAATCAGGGTCACTTTGGATGACGGGGATGAAATCATCTTCCAAAACCTTCACATACCATTCAGTAGTCACCATGCCATCAAGGAATATCTCACTAATTGTTCTGTGACTGGACATTGCACGCCATACAGTCACCCAATCAAGGTTAAGAGACTTCTCGATTGCAAAGTGCTGATTCTCAGTCCCACAAATGTGCCAATTTTGCCTATTGATGAACCCATCCAAATGAAAGTAGGCTTCATTGCTAAACCAGACCATGCATACATATACTAATTCCCATCATGATCCACAGCCAACCATGCAATTTGAACATCCTAATGCAAACTGTTCGGAAGCTATGATGATTTTATTTCGTATAGTTCAATAACTGTCACCCTCTATTTACTACACGTGTTCACATTGCTTCCATGTTATCATAAACTTCGCTCTTCTTGCAGGTATTTCAGACATAGTTCTCACATTCAGCAACTGTTAATAAATCATCTTCATTAACATAATCCTATTCTCTGCATCATGTTGAGATTTTGGCTTGCTTGCTACATCCTGTTCATTATAACTTCTTAGCATATTAAAATCATTTCTACTGCTTCTTAACATGCTACCATTCAGCACTTTGTAGCCTGACCAATCTTGCTTGTGTATAGAATAACTTCATCTAAATTCACTATAATATTTTATTAATTGCTTTGTTATTACAACTTTATCATTAGCACTTGTGCCTGGCATTTTTGACGCATCAGTACATTTTACACTGAATGCCATTATCTAACTTCATCAGATTTTTAGTTCACTCTCATTGATACATACTGCATTGCTCTCATTTTCAATAGTATAGCTTGCTCCACATTCTGACTGGATATCTTGTGGTCAGCCACCATTCCTGCTTCAGATATGTTCTCTCTGCTCATTTTCAAATATCCTACTTCCAGATTTCCAGTTTCTCATTCATTTCATCAGACCTAGTCTCCCTAGGTTTCTAATTTTTGGTGGTTTCCATGTTGAACTGTTCTATGGCTTCTATGTTTTATAGTGGTTTTTATGTATTTCTTAAAGGAAATTATTTTCCTGCATAAGCTTTTATTTCATTTTGAAATAAAAACTGTACTTCATTTTTTTAGCAATTAGCTAACTCTTGAGAATTATCAAGCTACAACACAAAAAAAGCTGTAATGTTTACACCATATTATATCCTGTACATCAGTGTGGGGAAAAAGCAACATGTGATGGAATCCCTAATAAGAGTTTCACACAACAATAGTGAACACAGGCACATCCATCCCAAATGGGAAGTTCATGTGTAAAGCGGCAAAAGTTCAACCCTCATGCAGGTTTTGTCACTGTTTTAATCCATTAAAATATGTTATCATAGTTACCATAGTGAGAAAACACATGCTGTGGTCAGAATCACTGTAATGTAGTTTGATAATGCACATAATGGCAAAATAAGCTAAAAGTTGAATAATGAACTAAATATCAAAATAAAAGAATGACTTACACAGGAAAATTATATCCTGTAAGAAATTACAACTATGTATTTTTTTCCTACATTTCATACATTTAGGTCTTCAATTGCACTTGTGTTTCACCTACCACCCAGCATCTATTTTTTCCATTAGTGCCTTAAAATATTCCATTATTTCCCTCAAAATTTCCTCAAACCCTGTCACTCTCATTCTTCTGGTTGGATTGGATGGTTCAACTAATTTCTTCAAGACTAACATGGTTGTCAGAGTCACTAGACATTCGATCCTAATCCTCATTACCTGATCCTCTTTAGGTTCTATGTTTTTGTACAAATGTTCCCTGACTTTGCAAGTGGTAACAGCACATCTGCTTCATCAATATCCACACTGCTATTTGCAGCCTGATCTGTATATGTGTGTTTTGTTTTTCATGATCCAATAAAAAAATTATTTGTTGTCATTGGTTGGACTTTCTCATGATTATTTGTCTACTTTGTCTAAGTCATTGCTAATTTTGTGCTGTCATAAAGTTAGCTACCATGCTGCTTGTTCTGATGATTACAACAGTTCATGCTGGATGAATGCTGATGTTTATGCCAGTATCATTAATTTTTTGTTCATCATTATCTCAGGACCACCATCAAAACAGTGTCATGAACCATCACATTGCCATAAATGTAGCTTTACGAGGTGACAGTGTCTCAGTAACAAAGCCTGGGAGTTAAATTTCAGAAGAAGGAATGAAACTCAATGTGGTGCAAGTTAATCTACGGGGGAGCAGAGAGCTTGAACACTGCATGGAGATGACCCCAGAGATAAACACAAATGCACCCAGTGCAAATGGTTGACACTAGCACAAGGAAACAGAGCATGGAAAGAGATGAAGGCTATGTTTAAGGCAGTTGAAATCAGTATAGTAACTCCCATGCCAGTCATATTGCTGCTGACAGGTAAACACCTCCATCCATGCCATGCTTTGCACATTCCCTCCATGACATCATTTAGTTCCGTCCCACTGCAATATCCATACTGGCTCATTTGCATCCATCTTGATGTCCGCTGCTGGAGTTACTAAAGCATTCACCCCTGAAAATGCCATGTAGGGTTGAAAATGGCCTGGTTTCTGCCATGACATCTGTCGCAAAACCGGTGAGTTTGCGAGATTCCTCAGCAGCAGATCAACCATCGAAAAGCAGTACTGATGCTGCTGGCTTCGTCGGAAGGGCCTTATGGAGGTCGGGGTGAAAGCTGATACTCCAACAACAGTAGGAGCAAGGACTCAAGCACTGGCCAGAGATGGGCGAAGGGCATCAGGTCATATTCCATGGGCTCGATATCAGCAGTCATAGGAGCTATCTCTGTCAGTTCCTCAGTCCACAATTGAAGGTAGAATAGCTGAAAATGTCAAAGGGACAACTGTGGGAGCGAATGCAGCCACAACTGGGAGCTCTCCACAGACCAGTGGCATGACTGACTTCTTCACTTGGAGACTGCAGTGGAGGTTCCTGATTGTAATGATGGGTCACCTACTCCCATCATCCACTGCAAACCAGTGCCAACCTTTGTGGCCTACCACAACACTCAGAATCCACCCATACTGGTGACTGAAAGACTGGATTCATATGGCATCCCAGTGAGGAAGAAGGAGCAGGAAATAATGGTTTGGGGCATGTAACTTGCAGTGCAATAAATTAAAAAGAGCCTGCAGCTGTGGCCTATGCAAATGCTCTGCTCTTAACTGGCATCACCTGGCATGAAGGAAGACAAATAGACACTGCATTGTTGTGGAATGAGAATGACACAGACTTTTTCATTTGAGTCTTGAACATTCACACAAATCACTCAGCTGGATGAAGCAGGTGGTAGTCAGGTACCAGATACCATTGTGGACGGAAAAATCTGCAAGCTCCTGTCACATGCATTACACACTGTTATCGAAGACGAGAGTATAAGGGGAGCCCTTGACAGCAAAAATGACCAATAATGCATGAACAGTGGTTTCAGCATTGTGGAGAACAACTTCGCAACATACAGAAAATTTGATAACACATGCTACTGAAAAATGGGGCCCGAAAATTTGATGTGCACCCTCTCCTGAGGCTGCTCCAGAGCTGGCCAAGGGGAAAATTTGTATGGTAGCACAACCTGATTCTGTGCACAGCCTGCATGAGGTGTTTAATACCATGAATGATCACTGGCCAGGAGACATGACTCCAATCCAAAGCATTTGTGTGAGACATACCCCAGTGTGATACATGCAGCAACTGGAGGATGGAAGGATGCAATGGCCGAGAAATAATCTCTCAACAGCTTTGCTCCTGCTTGGCAAGCATGAGGATCTTCTGGATGATGTGGAGCTGATCTTGCTGCATAATAAATGTACACCATGCTCCACACTGAAGCTGCTACTAAAGAGGGTGCATTCGGACTGTCGCATCTGGACTGCTGAGATGATTTTCTGGAAAAGTATGTCAGCAGCTATGGCAGAAAAAGAGACATCCAGCAACATCTGCAACAAGGTATCATCCAAAGCAAAAATTAGAGCCTTCCATTAGTCAAGCCCCAGCTCAAGACCAGCTGGCAACCAAAAAAGTAGACCTGTATTTGCATGCTGTCCAGTGGACTGGTTACGAATGTCATTACTGTAATAACTGGGAAAGAGGGCACACCTCTGCAGGCAGTGGGAGTTACTTCAATATCTTAGAGTAAGGGCTGAATAAGGAAAACAGGGAATTGTGGTCAGTGCTGGGTAAGAACTTTGCTCCATGCAAGAAAATGTGAAACTTTCTAATGCCACAAATGAAAACAAATGCCTCCTTTCCACCTCCTTGTGCCATGGAAAGTGTCTCTAATGTGTAAGCAGTGGGTTGCTTGGTGCCATCTGAGTTCTGATGGGACAAAACCACACCAATAACATTTTGGGGTGCATCCATGGCCAAAGTTAATGGTTTACCCAGTGTGAAGGAATCTAGACAGTGAGTGGGCACAAACACTGCTTGAGGGACTGAAAGCCCTGTCAATAGTCCACAGAGAACATGAACCTGACTCCATTTTGATGAAGCCAGTTAAGAGGATGGCTGATGGGTGTAGCATGAGAATGAACATAGCATAATAAGATATCTCTCCCAAAAAGTAATGGAGTTCTTTCAGGTTCTTGCATGTTGCGATGTTGCTAAAGGTTTTGACAAGCTCATCCGTGGGGATGAAGGCATCTTTGCTAAATACATGTCCCAAAAAATACACCTGTGGGGAGAGAATCTGCATTTTTCCAGTTTCCAGTGAGGCCTTTCTCCAGATGGCATTTAAGACTGCCTGCAAATGTAAATGCTTCTCTCACGTAGAGCTCATTATCCAGATGGCATTGAAGTAGTTTACAGAACAGGGAATATCCTGAATCAACTGCTCCAAATGCTATTGATAAATCACTGGTGCAGACAAAATTCGAAAAGGCAAATGACATTTACATTTTAGCTGACTGTGACAATTTCCAGTGTTGTCATGCCTTGTGCAGATATAAAAGTTGTGACAAGGATGTTACATTCTTACATGTGTAACACTTTTCTTTTTTACATAATTTTAAATTGCAGCCACCATTGATGTGGTATTTTTTTCAATGCTACCAGCGGCAGTTACACCTTCAACAAATGCTGCAGCAGGAGCATATACAACAACTAGCAGATAAAACAACTACTTAAACAGAATGTGAAATTGTTCCATGCTTATGAAACACTGATAGTGGACCATGCAATGGCAGAGAAGATTTATCCTCTGCTGCCTCTGAAGGCAGTGTTCTGTACTATTCCACTGCACCATCCACACCAGCTCATTTGTGTCAATCTTGATAACTAATGACAGAGATACAAAACTATGCAGTTCTACAGTACTGCTCTTGGTACTGTGTTTCTTCTTTACTTTGATTATCTCGATTGTCTTGCATACACTAGTGATCAGTTGCACTATTGGTACATATTACTGGTATTTTAATCTCATTCTATCCTGTTTTATGTTCTATGTAAAGTTCAGTGCTTTGAACACTTCATCCCAGGCGTATAGGTTTTCCATCTCCTCGTGAATTGAGTTTTCACTCTGCAACAAAGTTTGTGCTGGCATGAAACTTCATAGCAAGTTAAAGCTTTGTGCTGGACTGAGGCTTGATCTCAGGACCATTGATTTTTGTGAGCAAATGCTCTACCAACTGAGCTACTCAAGCAAGCCTCATAACCCACCCATCCTTACAGCTTTACTGCTGCCAATACCTCATCTCCTACCTTACCACCTTCACAGAAGTTCTCCTGTGAAACTTGTGGGACTAGCACTCCTGGATGAAAGGATATTGTGGAGATATTGCTTAGCCTCAGTCTGGGGGATGTTTCCAGAATGAATTTTCCCTCTGCAATGGAGTGTAGAACACATTGTGATTTTTTATCTCAACCTTTTGTGCTTGAGGAGCTCAAAGGGCAAAGATTCCAAGTTTGAGTCTCAGTCCAGCAAACAGTTTTAATCTGCCAGGAAGTTTCATATCAGCACACACTCCACTGCAGAGTGCAAATTCAGTCTGGAAACATCCACTAACCTACGGCTAAACCATGTCTCCCCAACGTCCTTTCTTTCAGGAGTGCTAGTCCAGCAAGTTTAGAAGGGTAACTTCTTTGAAGTTAGGCAGGTAAGAGGTGAGGGACTGTTGGAAGTAAAGCTGTGAGGACAGGTTGTGAGTTGTGGTTGGGTAGCTGAGTTAGTAGGGTGAAAGGCTAAAGGTCTTGAGTTCTAGTCTCAGTGCAGCGTGCAGCTTTAATCTGCCACAAAATTTCCTCAGGAGTTTTTTCAACATTTGTGGCCAATCATGTACTTTCATCACTTTGTAAACACCATGTTCTACTTTGTCCAACCACTGCAGCTGAATTGTGTAAGAGAAACTACCTAAACTTGTTTGGCTTTAATTTACCTGCCATCCTTACATATGTCTGATTAGCTTTTCCCACCGATGACTCATATTAATTTATTTGTTTTTGTTATAGGATTTTCTTAATAGACATATAGATATCTTTTAGAAAGTTCTACTACTTTGAACCTTCCCAACAATTCTTTGCAAGAAAATACATAAGGCCTTCATATATGAGAAGCTTCATAAACAGTTTTAATGTACAAAGATGTAGACTCCTTACCATAGCAATTATGGTAGTGAGTGTCCTCCTGACCTCACATACACCTTTCTGAAGAAGGCTTTGTCCAAGAACTAAATGTGTAACTGTCTTTCGTTGTGCTTATCTGCAACTCAACATGTCATCTTTATGGTGAATAGTAATCTATCTGTAGGTTATGGTTTTATAGTTGCTGTAGGCACAGTCCCATTGGGATACCTTGACCATGTATCAGATATAGGGAAGCTCCTGGCATGGTATTGTGTGGCTTGTACAATATAATCACATTGTATGTGACAAAATAGGAAGAGGTTGTGATGTCACTTTTCACTGAAGAAAGCAGGTAACTAAGTCTGACCACTGCTCCAGAAGGATCAGAGCTGAAAAAAGTCAGAAGACAGATGCCAAAGACAGATTCCCTGCCTCCACTCCAATATCCCTCTCTGTTGTACTTCTCTGGTGGGCTGGAGTATGGTGATGTTAGGTGAACCTGCAGAATAGACTCCACCAGTTTTACAACCACAAGCCCTGAATATTGACTGAGATTCCCCACTGTGAAAAACTTCCCCAGCTTCCAATATTCTTCCTCCATTCCCTGCCAAAAAACTGCCAGTAACTAGGTCCTCTTCATCTCTGTGGACGTGCCCAATTTAAAAAATAAGCCTGAATGTGTTGGTAATGTTATAGCTGGTCACATACCCAGTCAATTAACATAAGTGATCCTACAAAACTACAGATGTCTCACCCCTACAAAAATTTTGCAAACTCTATTTATGGTGTTCAAGTACAAAAAAAATTTCATATCTCATTGGGCCAGTCAGCAGTGTGACAGCTGTCTTTATGTATGCCCACATCACCACAGGCCACTGCAACTGATAGCATTCTTTTTTTTAATCATACTTGACCGTTTGTGTTTATGGGTAGCTCTTGGGTATCCTATTTACTTCAGTTACTTTCATTTGATTTGTCTCCAGCACAAACAGGTTACACTGTACTCACCAATTTCATCATGTCAAACCATTGTTTGCTTCCAACCAACCCACAAAGTCTGTCTTTTTGTTCTTGTTAACTTTTTTCCATTCTCTGTGTAACTGAAAGATTTCATTGTAAGCCCATCCTTACTAAAAATTTTGAAGTCCTACTGTCCCTATGAGGCACATCAGCTTTCCTCTTTTGCTTCTCTATCATCATTCCAATTTTCCCATCTCTGTCCATTCAATCACTTCCTATTCCTCCATTCTCGATTATTATTCCTCCTTTCATTGGTTTTGACTTTCTGCTCCCTACCATTTATTCTCAGGTGCTACCATTTCTATGGGGGTTCCAACACCCTGAGGGTGGCTCGCTCCTATTCTCCATTCTCTCTAAAACACTAGTTTGTTCCAGAAAATCCAACATAGAACTCCTGTTTTCATCTCATAACAGTAGAGTTCAATACAACCAAGAATATGTCCATACAGCATTTGACAGCTACAACTTGCACACATTAAAATCTGTCTACCACAGTTATCCACATAATAAAGATTTCATACTTGACATACACTTCATTTGATATAGATTTACAGTACATATGCCACTGATGATCAGATACATGTCCAAGTACTGGTCTATTAATTAAATATTTTTACATTCATCTCATGGTGTATAACAAGATGTCTTTAAGAGAGTTAATGAATTGTGTTGTATAGAACTAGAAGCGTATGTGTTGCAGCTGGTGGTGATAATCTACATCTCTTAAGTTAATGATAACAACATAATTCCATGCTCTGGTTTTGGTATTGTTGAAAATTACAAGCTGAATCACAAATGACTACAGTAATCTGAGAACATCATACTAATTTATTCAACAAATCAATAATTTTTAATTTTTTCTATGCAAAACTAACTTTCTACAAAAGGGTTGCTTTGAGAATAAAATAAACAAGTTAATCATAATATATCATTTTTTTAAATTTATTACTCTTTCATGGAGAGTTTAAATGACTGTTGTATTTATGATTTGAAACAAACTGTTTTTATTAAGTACTAGTATATAATTATAAACTTGAATGATTTTAAATGTAGCATAAGAGCTTCTTAATGAGACAGTGTGTAGCTGCTGGGCATATTACAGTATGTCATGGCTCTAGAATATGCTAGTTGTATGGACTTACTTGGTATTTTCTGGTTGCTTCTGCTGGCCTGCATTAACACTGAACAGTATCACTCCCATTAACCAGTTTTGTAAAACTCAGTTATATAATAAAAGAAAAGCACTAGTTTGCTTTTGTTCTACCATATTACTTTTATTGTGTAAATCAGTTTTCAGCTTACAAGGCTACCTTCAGACATTTACTGAATATTGTTACCAAAGAAGTTACAATGTTGATAAACAACATTGGAAGAGACATTACACATCTAGATTGAAGCAGAAACATACAGTAAATAACATCTTTGATAGTGTGGTGGTAATGCAATGTAAAAAGTAAAAAAATTGAACAGTAAATAAATAAAAACAGAGTAAACAGAAAAACCTTAACACAAAACAGAAATAGCAAGCCTACATAACAGTTTATATAAATAAACAAAACCAATAAAATAAAATTAGCACTTGACAAGGCTACATCAGGAGGTATAAAACATGGAGAGTGATACACAAACTAATTAAAATAAGAAAGCATTATCAATGTAGCTACAGAATCTATAAGGAACTTAAGCAATATCAATAAGATAAACAGAAATAAATAAATGCAGGGCAGTGAGAGGAGAGTGAAGGAGCATATAGTAAATACAATCTTTGAGAGTGTAATGGTACTGCATTCTAAAAGTAAAAAAGTCTGAAGAGTACACAAATACAAAAGGAGTAAAACAAGAAAAAAATGAACATTATACTCAGAACTGTGACTATGTAACAGTTTGCATTAAATAAATGAACCAAGTAAAATAATTAAAAAAAATACATGATGAGACAAACATTGAAACTTCTATGGCGACAGTACTCATTAAATGTCTGAAGATGGTCTTGTAAGCCGAAAACTGGTTAACACAATAAAAGAAATACTGTAGATAAAAAGCAAACTTGGGCTTTTCATTTATTATAATGTTGTTCTACCAAGAACCAATGGAAGATTCAGTTAACTCAATTATATCATTATTGCTGGATGCAAAAAAAGATAATTTATGTTTTTGATTTAGTTGGGGGCTTGATCTTGAATAGTTTCTTTCATTTTAGATCTCTCCATGCACATAAGACTTGTTGCTTTGATCGTTTCAGTTTCTGAATGTCACATTCATATGTTTTTCAAGTCAAGTCTAAACTCTCTTATCTTAGTAAATTTTTGAGTAAGATTTTTAAAGATTTTTAATGTTTGGAAGAATCAGATTCTTCTTAAATTTTTTCAACAGATGCACCAGAAAAATAATGAATGGAAAAAGAAAATTTGACTACTGAACTTGAATTATAAAATAACAATATAAGGACTTGTAATTTTCGACTATGGTGAAGCTATTCTTCTTTCAACTTGGCTGGCTGCATATGAAAATCCCATTCTACACACTTACTAAGAAAATCATTGCCACATAAAGCTGATTCCTACATCAATTTACTATTAGTCTGTGTGGGCAACTAAGATGTTATTACAGAATCTGCTATGTTATTTTACTATGACTCCAATATTATAAAGGCCTGAATTGTCATGTGAGCCTGAATTTCTGACCGTTACATACCCTCATGAAGCAAAATATTTAATATCCCCAGTAGACACACAAAAAAGTAAAACTGATGGCATTATTCTAGGTATTGAAACTCAGTGAGGAGAGAAGATAGAGTAGTGAAGGTCTTAGTGACCTGCATTTCCTTTTTAATCTTTCCTCACTGTATCCCTCTCTCCTCTCTGAATTCTGAACCTCAGATAATGTCATCACTTCTGGTTTGGAACAGGTCACTGTCACCCATCATCAGCATTTTGACTCCTGAAGGTATGTACCAGCCAGAAGTTCTCTCCCACATTTATTATATTTCTCAGTTGAATTTTCCTTTGAATTGTCATTCATTTACAGATGAAACTGGGTGTAATAGATTTTGCCGGACGTAACAGAAAAGGTCAAAGAATTATGGGTCTTATACATCCAGATACCCTCAAGACTAGTGAACATCTAACATGGAACATTCCAGACAACTGGAGTCTAGAAGATGCTGCTACTGTGCCCTTTGCATTTGCTATGGTATGAAATATGATATAGTCAATGTGGAGAATAACCATAATCTTATATACTGCACAATTTTTATTACTAGTTATTGATAAGTAACAATAATACTAACAATAACAGCTATAATAATATTTATGAAGTTTGTTAGTGATGGATTATATTTACAGTCAGCTTTACTATGTAATTTATCACTTAAAATTACAGTCGCACACATTTAACAATGTTGGAAAAGACAGATTGCTACTTACTGGAAAGAAGACACGTCAAGTTGCAGACAGGCACAATCAAAAGACCCTCAAATATAGCTTTCAGCCAAAGCCTTTGTCAGTAAAGAGACACAAAAACACACACATGGAAAAAGCAGGAACACTTAATGCACACATGACTGCCAACTCCAGCATCTCAGGCAGGAATGCAACATCACATGGGATGCAAGCATCAATCTGGAGGGGGTGTGGAAGGGGAAGGGGAACGTATGGTAGTGTATGGGTGACAAGAGAGATGAACACTGTCTGGTGGGAGTGTGCAGGGACAAAACTGCCAAAAGGCGCAGCATCAGGAGGTTGTAGGGCAGGGAGGTGGGAGAAAAGTAACAAAAAAGGAGAGGAGCAGGGAAAGATGAGTGGATGCATTAGCAGAGGGCTGCAAATAAACAGGGTGGAATTTGAGAATGAGGAGGACATGGTAGGACAGAAGTGGTAGAAACTATTGGGTGGAGGGTGTGAGGACAGTATGTTATCATAGATTGAGGCTGGGGTAATTACAAAAGCAGAGAGTGTGTTGTAAGGATAACTCCCAACTGCACAGTTCAGAAATGCTGGTGGTGGAAGGAAGGGATCCACATGGCTCAGGTAGTGAAGCAGCCATTTAAATCAAGTGTGTTACGTTCACCTGCATGTTGTGCCACAGGGTGGTCTACTTTGATCTTGGCCACAGTTTGGCAGTGGCCGTTATCCTGATGGACTGCTGGTTGATAGTCAAACCAATATAAAAAGCTCTGAAATGATTGCAGCAGAGCTGGTAAATGACATGACTCCTTTCACAGATGGCCCGGACCCTGATGGGGTAGTATAAACCTGTGACAGTACTTGAATAGGAAGTGGTAGGTGGGTGGATTGGGCATGTTTTGCACCTGGGTCTTCCACAGGGATATGTTCCTTGGGGTTGGGATGGGACTGGTATAGGAATGGACTAGGATGTTGTGCAGGTTGGTTGGGTGACGAAATACCATTTTAGGAGAATTGGGAAGTATCTCGGGTAGGATGTCCCTCATTTCAGGGCACAATGATAGGTAATCAAAGCCCTGGAAAAGGATGTGGATCATTTGTTCTGGTCTGGGGTGGTGTTGGGTGATGAAGGGGACACTCCTTTGTGGCTGATTTTTGGGGGTGGAGGGAGGATGTAGGTGTGAGGGGAAATGGCTCGGGAGATCTCTTTGTGGACCAGATCTGGGAGATAGTACCTGTCTGTGAAGGTCTTGTTGAGACCATCAGCATACTAAGCAAGGGAGCATGCTATATGGGAGGGATTTTTTGATGTAGGGGATGACAGTTTTCAAAATGCAGTGCTGTTGGTGGTTGGTGGGTTTCTATGAACAGAGATGCGAATGGAGCCATCAGAGAGGAGGAGATCAACATCTAGAAAGGTGGCACACTGGGCTGAGGAAGGACACGTGAAGATGGGAGAGAAGGTGTTGTGGTTGTAAAGGAACAAAGACAGGACGACTTGGCTCTGAGTCCAGATCATGAAGATATCATCAATGAACTTGAACCAGACTACGGGTTTGGTGGTTTGGGAGGCTAGAATGGTCTCCCCTAGATGGTCCATAAAAAGGCTGGCATAGGAGGGTGCCATGTGGCTGTCCAAGGCTGTGCCATGAATTTTTTTTGTGTTCCTTTTCTTCAAATGAGAAGTAGTTGTGGGTTGGATAAAGTTAATAATGTGTATGAGGAATGAGGCAGTGGGTTTCGAATCTGAAGGACATTGGGAAAGGTAGTGTTCAATAGTGAGAAGATCATAGGCATTAGGGATTTTGGTGTATAGGGAGGTGAAGTTGGCAGTGATGAATAGGGATCCAGGATGTATAGGAGTGGGGATGGTAGAGAGTCATTGATAGAAGTTGTTGGTGTCTCTGACATGGGAAGCTAGTTTATGGGCAACTGGTTGGAGGTGTTAGTCAATGAGTGCTGAAATTATTTCAGTGGGAGCACAATAACCATCCACAGTGGGTCATCCAGGATTGTTGGGTTTGTAGATTTTGGAGAGGATGTACTAGGTTTGTGTGTGTGTGCAGGGTGTGTCATAGGTGTGAGGAGGGAAATGGATTCATGGAAGATTTCTGGGAAGGACCTATAGCTTTAAGCAGGGATTGGAGATTGTTTTGGACTTTTGGGATGGAATCACTCTGGAAGAGTTTACAGATGGAGGAGTCAGATAATTGGCAGAGGCCTTCTGCCAGGCAGTCAGAGCAATTCATAACAACAGTGTTATGGGAATGTTTTGGCTCTGGATATGGTGATGGGTTGGAATGGAGTTTCGAGAGGTGTGGAAAATTGAAAAGGTCAGCTAGGCAGGCTTTAGCTGCTAAGAGGGGAGAAGAGGTGGGAATGCTGTGGGTACAATAGGAGTTGGATATGGTGCCCCGAGGACACATCTTTTCTTTGTTCCTTCACAACCTCAATTCCTTCTCTGCCATCCACTCCACATGGTTCTCCTCAACCCAGCATGCCACCTTCCTTGTGGTTGACAACATCCTCTCTGATATCTCCATCTGGACCTCTGTCCACTTTAAACCCACCAACTACCAAGAGAACCTGCATTTTGACAGCTGTCATCCGTTTTACACAAAAAAATCCCTTCCATATAGCCTGACTACACTGGAACGGCATATCTGCATTTAAAAAAACTCCCTTGCTCAGAATGTCACCAAGGCCTTCACAGACAGGCACTCTCCCCCTGATCTGGTCTGCAAACAGATCTCCTGAGCCATTTCCCCTCACACTCCCAATCCTCCCTCCATCCCCAAAACCTGTCACACAGCAGTGTCCCCTTCATCACCAAGTAGCATCCCAGATTGGAACAATTCAACCACATCCTTTGCCAGGGCTATGATTACCTATCATCGTGCCCTGAAATGAGGGACATCCTACCGGAGATACTTTCCACCCATCCTAAAGTGGTGTTCTGTCACCCACCCATCCTCCACAACATCCTTGTCCATCCCTACACCACTCCCAATCCCAACCCAAAGGAAAATGTCCCTTTGGAAGACCCAGGTGCAAAACCTGTCCACTCCACTCACCCACTACTTCCAATTCAAGTGTTGTCACAAGTTTAATCTATCCCATCAGGGACCAGGCCACCTGTGAAAGCAGCCATGTCACTTACCAACTGTGCTGCAATCATTGCAGAGCTTTTTATATTGGTATGTCTATCAGCCAGCTGTTCAGCAGGATGAATAAGAACAAAGTAGACCACCCTGTGGCACAACATGCAGCTGAACATAACACACTTGGTTTTAATGGCTGCTTCACTAACTGAGTCATCTGGATCCTTCCCTCCACCACCAGCTTTTCTGAACTGTGCAGGTACCAGTTATCCACTCTTATAATTATCATGGCCTCAATCTATAGTAACATACTGTCCCCATACCCTCCACCCAATAGTTTCCACCGCCTCTGTCCTACTGTCTCCTCGTGATTCTCATCTTCCACTTTGTTTATTTGCAGCCTGCTACCAATGCGTCCACTCATCTTTCCCTGCTCCTTTCCTTTTTAGTTAGTTTTTCTCCACCTCCCTGCCCCACAACCTCCTCATATTGTGCCTGTTGGCAGTCTAGTCCTTGCACACTCCACCAGACAGCATTTGTCTCTCTCTCTCTCTCTCTCTCTCTCTCTCTCTCCCCACCTGTTCACTACTATACCTTCCCCCTCCCCCCCTCCACTCTGGCCCAAGATGCTGGAGATGGCAGTCACATATGTGTGAGGTGTGTGTGTGTGTGTGTGTGTGTGTGTGTGTGTGTGTGTGTGTGTGTGTGTGTGTATTTTTCTTTTACTGATGAAGGCTTTGGTCAGAAGCTATATGTGAGTGTCTTTTAATTGTGCCTGTCTGCAACTTGACATGTCTTTTTTACGGTAAGTAGCTATATGTCTTTCCCAGATTGTTGATATTCCTACTTGTAATTTCGATTGTTGGATAGTTAAATATATTTCTTTAAATACATTTGTCAGTATGTTTGCTCTCTGGCCTTTTATGCTCGAGATGACTGAGTGTTGAACAGAGATGGGACATAATCTGCACTATTTGCTCTATGGACATTGACTTTCAGAGAATAACAAACCAGCTGCTTTCTAAAGAAATTATAAACAGGTGGACAACAATCAAAAACATCCTGCTAGCAATGCTGCAATGCATTTCAGGATAAATTGTTTCCTCCTCCAGTGTTATAGGATAGAAGATCTGAAATCTGGATTCAAAGATTGAAAAGACTGTTATAAACAGCCACAGAAGTGGGATCTTAAAATATAATTCTGAACAAGGAAACAGGAATGGTGTGGTATCCACAATCCAAGTAAGGACGGTCAGGCACAGAAACAGTTCAAGCAATTTACAAGTAGCATTATTGGAACTAGTCAGACAGCTAAAATTCTAAAGGGAATGGATTCAGTCACTGTTTTTAAACTTGTGCAGATTATGCTGGTACACTATGTAATCAAAAGTATCCAGACACTCCCAAAAAGATATGTTTTTCATATTAGGTGCATTTTGCTGCCACCTACTGCCAGGTATTCCATATCAGTGACTTCAGTAGTCATTAGACATTGTGAGAGAGCAGAATGGCGTGCTCTGCAGAACTATAAATTTGAGTGTCAGGGAGTCGTATCTGGAAGTATTTGTAAAGTATTTGTGTAATCTTATTTCAAAGTGAAACGTGGATGATAAACAATATGGACAAGAAGAGCATAGAATATTTAGAAATGAGGTGTTACAGAAGAATGATGAAGATTAGATGAGTAGATAGAGTAACTGATGAAGAAGTACTGAACTGAACTGGCAAGAAAAGGGCCATATGGTATAATTTGATGAAAAGAGGTGATAAGTTGTTAGGACACATCCTGAAGTATCAAGGAATGTTTAATTTAGTAATGGAGGTAAATCTGTGCAGAGGGAAACTTGACTACAGTAAGAAGGAGTAGGTTTAATAACAAAAAAGTAGAAATGTGGATAAGTTACTATGAACAGCATGGTGAATGCATTATTGCAGCCAAGATAGACATAAAGCCCAGACCCATCATGTAGTTCAAATTTATATTGCAACTAGCTCTGCAAATGATGAAGAGATTGAAGAAATGTATGATGAGAGAAAAGAAATTATGCAGATAGTTTAGGGAGATGAAAATTTAATAGTCATGGGGGACCGGAATTCGATAGTAGGAAAAGGAAGAGAAAGAAAAATAGTAGATGAATATGGACTGGGAGAAAGAGGAAACTACCTGGTAGAATTTTGCACAGAGCATAATTTAATCATAGCTAATGCTTGGTTTAAGAGTCATGAAAGAAGGTTATATATGTGGAAGAAACCTGGAGACACCAGAAGGCTTAAGATTGATTTTATAATGGTGAGAAAGAGATTTTGGAACCAGATTTTAAACTGTAACACATTTTTAGGGCAGATGTGGACTCTGATCACAATTTATTCGGTATGAGCTGTAGTTTAAAACTGAAGAAACTGCAAAAAAGGTAGGAATTTAAGGAGACAGGACCTAGAAAAACTGAATGAACGAGAGGTGGACAGAATTTCAGAGGGAGCATTAGGGAACAATTGACAAAAACAGGGAGAAGAAATACAGTAGAAAAAGAATAGGTGGCTTTGGACATGAAATAGTGAAGGCAGCAGAGGATCAAGAAGGTAAAAAGATGAGGGCTAATAGATATCCTTGGTGACATAAGAGATATTGAATTTAATTGATGAAAGGAGAAAATATAAAAAAGCAGTAAATAAAGCAAGTGAAATGGAATACAAATCTCTAAAAAATGAGTGACAGCAAGTGCAAAACAGGTCAGCAGGAATGGCTAGAGGACAAATGTATGGTTGTAGAAGCACATATCACTAGGGGAAAGATAGATGCCACCTGCAGGAAAATTAAAGAGACCTTTGGAGAAAAGAGAACCACCTGTATGGATATCAAGAGCTCAGATGGAGAACCAGAGCTAAGCAAATAAGGGAAAGCAGAAAGGCGGAAGGAGTATACAGAAGGTCTGTGCAAGGGAGGGCACTATTATGGAAATGGAAGACAGCATAGATGAAGATGGAATGGGAGATATGATACTGTGTAAAGAATTTGACACAGCACTCAAAGGTGTAGATCAAAAGAAAGGCCCAGGAGTAGACAAAATTCTGTTAGAGCTGTTGAGAGCCTTGGGAGAACCAGCCATGACAAAAATCTTCCAGCTGGTGAAATGTCCTCAGACTTCAAGAAGGATGTAATGATTCCAATTCCAAAGAAAGCAGGTGGTGACAGGTGTGAAAATTACTGAACTATCAGTTAAATAAGTTGTGCCTGCAAAATACTAACATGATTTCTTTATAGAAGAATGGAAAAACTGGTAGAGGCCAACCTCAGGGAAGATCAGTTAGGATTCCAGAAAAATGTAGGGACATATGAGGGAATACTGACCCTACAATTTCTCATGGAAGGTAGCTTATGGAAAGGCAAACCTCTATTTATAACATTTGTAAACACAGAGAAAGCTTTTGAAAATATTAACCGGAATACTCTCATTAAAATTCGGTGGGTGGTAAGGATAAAATTTAGTGAGAAAAGGGTATTTACAGTTTGTATGGAAACCAGGTGGCAGTTATGAGAGCCAAGGGGCATGAAAGGGAACCAGTGGTTGAGAATGGAGTGAGAAAGGGCTGTAGCCTATCCCCAGTGTTATTCAATCTATATGCTGAGCAAGCAGTAAAGGGAACAAAAGAAAAATTTGGAGTAGGAATTAAAGTTCATGGAGAAGAAATAAAATTTTTGAGGTTTCATGGTGACATTAGACTTCTGTCAGAGACAGCAAAGGACTTGTAGAAGCAGTTGAATGGAATGGACAGTGTCTTGAAATGAGGATATAAGATGAGCACCAACAAAAACAACATGAGGACAATTGAATGCACTCGAATTAAATCAGTTGATGCTGAGAGAATTAGATTAGAAAATTAAACACTTAAAGTAGTAGATGAATTTTGCTATTTGGGCAAGAAAATAACTGATGACGGTCAAAGCAGAGAGGATATAAAGTGTAAACTGGCAATGGCAAGAAAAGCACTTCTAAAGAAGAGAAATCTGTTAACGCCAAGTGTAAAGTGTCAAGAAGTCTTTCCTGAAAGTTTTTGTATGGAGCATAGCAATATATAGAAGTGAAACATAGATGGTAAACAGTTTGGACAAGAAGGGAATAGAAGTTTTGAAATGTGGTGCTACAGGAGAATACCGAAGATTAGACTGGTAGATCACATAATTAATGAGGTGGTAATGAACAGAATTGGGAGAAAAGAAATCTGTTGCACAAGCTGACTAGAAGAAGGGATCGGTTGGTATGACTCATTCTGAGACATCAAGAGATGATGAATTTAGTACGGGAAGAAAGCATGGGGGATAAAAATTGCAGATGGAGACCAAGAGATGAATACAGTAGGCATATTCAGAAGGATGTAGGTTGCAATAGTTACTAGGAGATAAAGAGGCTTGCACAGGATAGAGTAGCAAGGAGCACTGCATCAAACCAGTGTTCGTATTAACATCCACAATAACAACAACAACAATAGGTTGCAATAGAAATACAGATATGAAAATGAGCTGTGCAAGACAGATTAGCATGGAGAGCTGTGTCAAACCAGTATTTGGATTGATGAATATAGCAAAAACTGCATTTTACTTGAGGCAGTTGACTAAATCTCGTTATATGCACTCAGGATGCAATGCATTTGAACAGGCTAGTTTCCGATCAAGAAATAATTGCACACACTATAAACTTGTTGTTGTGGCTTACATTAGACCAGGTTTACAAGAATATTTTAAGTTTTGTAGGATGCATATGTATCTGTGTGTGATGACACAGTGTGAGAAATACTTCTCAAATTTGTAAGACTGATCTTCTCCCAAATATTTTCTTATTTTATAAGTAACATTTTGTGTGAGAGAGATTACAACCTGCATCATTATCACAATGTGCATTATTCTGCTCACTTATAGGTTATTTAACCTTCTATGGGCTCGTTGGACTGCTTATTACTCTTCACACTGTAATGAGAACTTTTTGGATATTCCGAGAGTTATTTAGCAGATGAAGCTGTTTCCATAATTCTCATCAACAGCAAGCGTTCTGCATTGTATGGTACATCAGAATTGCAGATCTGATTTGGCAACAGAGAGCTTTATATGATCAATGTTTATTTTTGTTCTAGTGATGAATGCTGGCAACATCTACTTAAACTTTATGTAAAATGCAGGAAAGGCAACTGCTCACCTGTGGCAGAGTGATACATGGTACAGAGAAACACATAACAGAAAACAATACTCACACTAGCTTTCTCTGGTAAGAGTACACACACACACACACACACACACACACACACACACACACACACACACACACAGAGAGAGAGAGAGATGCACACTCCTGCAGTCATGGCAGGACTGATTACAGATTATTGTTTACTGAGAGCAATTGCCTGGATTGTGGGAATGTGGCAAGGAAGGATTCGTGAGGCAAGGACAGGGTAACAGGATAGTGCAAGGCAGGTCTTTCAACAGATGACTCAGTGGCGGTCATAAAAGAGAGAGACAGAGGGAGTGGGAGAAGGGAGAGGATGGTGCAGATGAAGAGGAGATAGGAAGGGGAGAAAGAAAGGGCAAGGGGTGGAAAATAGTGGGGGGGGGGGGGGGGGGAGGAAGAGGGAGAGAGAGAGAGAGAGAGAATATGCCTGCATGGCAAGGGAGGGGAGAGGAGTGGTGACAGAAGGTAGAACTGCACAAACCCAAACCACAGGGTCCCCACAGGTCGTCCCACTATGGCTGTACAGAATGCTCCCACAGATTGTACGTCTTCCTTTGCTGACCAGCATCTCCAAACTATTGTTCATAATCTTCCATCCTACAATCAAGACACTGCTCACTTGCGTCATGTCCTTTCCACAACTCTGTTGCATTGTGACCAGACTCCTTGTTGGCAACTGTGAATGTGATGTCCTTATACACCAAAATCCCATACGCTCATGGCCATGTGGCCATGCAACACTACTTATTGTCAAAATTATGATTATATGTGATATCAAGTGAAATTTGTGACTGGATTGAAGACTTTTTGGTAGTGAGGATGCAGCATGTTATCTTGGATGGAGAGTCATTGTCATATGTAGAAGTGGCTTCGGGTGTGCCCCAGGAAGTAAATGCTGCATTTACATATGTCTGCCTCTATTATATTCATCTCAATGTAAACAATAACATAAAAGTGACACCAGGGAGAAATGGTTCAAATGGCTCTGAGCACTATGGGACTCAACTGCTGAGGTCATTAGTCCCCTAGAACTTAGAACTAGTTAAACCTAACTAACCTAAGGACATCACAAACATCCATGCCCGAGGCAGGATTCGAACCTGCGACCGTAGCGGTCTTGCGGTTCCAGACTGCAGCGCCTTTAACCGCACGGCTACTTCGGCCGGCACCAGGGAGAAATCTGAGATGAAATAACACAGCTTGTTTCATAAATAAACTGACAATATTCCTTAGAAATCATTAAAGCTATAATACAGAGTGATCACATTCTCATGAAGAGGTAGAGAGCTGCTGCAAAGAATTACAGAAACTTAAAATGATACAAAAATCACTGCAACATGATGATAGGGAACGTTGATGTGGAAGGAGGATAAAAATAATGAAAGATTGGCCCATCTGGAGATGATATCAGAAATAACAGTGCTCATTTATTAGTTGAATTTGTTGAAGGAAAAAAAAAGGAAAAAATGTTGTCTTCAAAATATTTTTACAGAAGGAAGGAAAAAATGGACTGGCAAGAACAAATTGAAGTAACAATGAATTTATTGTATTTTTTTAAGGAATAAAAAATTGTGCTCATTAACCAAAAGTTTTTATAAATGCATAAAATGCAGAGTAACAATAAACATGCTTTTTAACTGAAAGTTTTTATAAATGCATAAAATGCAGAGTAACAATAAATACAAAGATAGAAACAAACAGAGGCCTCTGGAAGGAAGTCAGAAATGCAGAGTATGAGAACTTATGTGGGAATAAGATTGTGTACTAGATTAAATTAGGCAACAAGTTCAGTGTCATACAAAATGAACGTCCAAATATTTAAATATTTGTGGGCAAGTAAGGAGTTGCAAGTGTTTCAAGCAAATCATTAGAGGAACCCAATAGAATATCCAGGATGAAACAAAATATTCAAAGGCTTCTCTGAGAGGCTGTGAGAACTTACAATAAAAAAAATGTAATAGCAGTATGAAGAAAACAAAATAGAAGTAGAAAGTCACATAGGCATTACATTTCATCAGTTAATATGTACAGAAACACACATTACTGCTGCTGCAGAACCATATATTAGTGCAGACTGCTGGACTGAGGTAAATTAATTCTAGCCTGGCCATTTTCATCAGCATTGTAACTTTCCAAAATGTAGCAGTGAATGTTACATTACTCAGGTATGAAGCAGCTGTTTTAATTTATCATCAATCCAGCATTCTTAAACCAAAAATGTGTACTGGTTCGCTTTTATACTACACTGTTCATGGTGACTAAAATAAATATCATTGTAGGAACTTCTGCTCGGTTCTCACCAAATGTCTGTGAGTTCTTGTACACAATGACAATTACAGTTTTATTTTTCGATTAGGTGCAGTAAATGAACCATGAAATATTTTAATGTGTAACAGTTTACAGTTAATGGCAGACAACAATACACACACAGACTAAACAGCAAAAGTCAGAGCATTTAAAGAATGGAAGGTAACACGAATCAAAGAAAAACAGTATTGCTTCTTTAAGGTAACATTAACATTGTATCATTAACGCCCATCCTCAATATTAATTATCAGTGTTACAGAAACGACAGCTTTGAGTAAGTCTTAAGAAGGCTCTAAATTTTTCAATTTTTTTTTTTTACCTATTGGCTTTGTTAGAACATCAGCTTGTTGGTCACTTGTGCTAATGTGCTTTAACGTAATTTTCTTAGTAAAAACTTTCTCTCTCAAAAATAAAATTTTCACATCTATATGCTTTAGTTTATGATGGAAATATGGGTTTTTGCAAAGGCTTATTACTAGCATATTGTCTTCATCAAGCAAAACAGCTCTTTGATTGCCAGAAAGACCATGATACAAATTACTGAGCCAACAGGCTTCACTAGTTACAATGCTTAAAGCTACAAATTCAGATTCTGTTGCTGACAGAGACACTGTGGGTTGTTTCTTAGGTGACCATGAAACAGTACAATCCAAAACTTTGAGAAGGTAGCCATTTGTGGACTTCCTGTCTACTGCTACAAGCCCAGTCAGAGTTCACATAACCACTTATAGGATCAGTACAGTTTTCATCCCTAGCATATAACACACTAATGTGTTTTAAAGCATTCCATAAATCCAGACTTGCCCATGATTGGTACCTGCTTAGAATACTTATAGCTATGCAAATATCTGATCTGGAAACTAACACAGCATACATCAGTGACCCTATTAATTTTCTACACCTTTTCTCAGTATCTTCATTTTCAGGACTTTCTCTTTTTACATACTCTGATCAAAATTTTCCTCCATGGGGGTTGAAACAGAATTACATTCAAACATATCAAAAACTTTCAACACTTTTTCAAGATAGGTACTTTGGCAAATAGTAATAGTACCCTCCCTTAAATTTTGAACAATATTCATTCCTAAATAGTTCATATTCATAACCAAATCTTCCATTTTAAAGTTGTCACTTGATACCAGCTTTAAATTGTCAGTTTAATTCTGAGAAGTGGACACTATCAGTGGATAATCAATGCAAACAAGTATGTATGCTTCATGGCTATTTTCTGTCTTTACATACAATCAGTACTCAAAATCACTTCTTACAAATCCTAAGCCAGTTAATACTGTGTGAAATTTAACATTCCAATTTTTGGATGAGTTCTTTAAATCATACAGAGCCTTTCTAAGTTTACAAACATTAACGTTTATTTTACTGTAACATCCAGTAGGTAATGTAACATGAAAGTCTCCATCTGTCTCTCCATAGAGAAATGTACTGCAGACATCCAGTTGATAGAGGAGAAAGTTACTCTCATTTAAAAAACCAGAAAAAGTCTGACTGAAGTTAGTTTTGTTGCTGGACTGTATATCTCCAAATAAGACAAGCTTTGTTGAGAAACTTTTGCTACAAAACAAGCTTTATAAGAAAGAACATTACCTTTTTCATCTTTTTTGTGCCAAAAAAAAAAACCACTTTGTGTCAATAACATCACAATCGTTTGGCTTACATACGTAACTGAATGTGTTGTTTTCTTCCAGGGCTTGCAGCTCTCTCACTATGGCATCTTTGCAATTTTTAGCTTCACTAGACGACATTGATTCAGCGTACTGTTGCAGTAGGCCCAACTCATAATCCTCCAAGTAATTCTGGTGCTGAATTTTCCTCCTGGGTCTAAGGTTGTATGTCTTCTTGTCATCAGAAACTACATCTTCATCTGCATCCTCAGGAGAAATGTCTATTTTCACTGTCTTTGCTGATTTCTTGTTCTTCTCTAGGCTGACTTATTTTCTTTCACAGTCAGAGTCCTCATTTCTTCTCTATGTTCCTCTGAATCTGAAGCTTTACCTATGTTCTCTTCATCACAACAAATAGTATCTGATTCTTCTACATGAACATCAGTTTTCTTCTCCCTTCAGATATTGCTGGCGGCAAGAAAATTACATCTGGGTACACCTCAATTCCCTTTGTGGAAGGAATATTATATCCCTTCACACCATTATCATAACCCATACATAAACCTATCTTGTTTTTGGGTTCTAGTTTCAGTCACTTTTCTTTGGGTACAAGGACAGGCACACAAGTTCCATATATTTTCAAACATGCTAAGGGTAATTCTCTGTCATAAAAAGGTTCAAAAGGAGTTTTATCTTTTACAGGACTTGGACCAGTCCTATTTAGTACATAAGCCATGATCTGAACTGCTTCAGCCCAGATATGTTTGGACATTCCTGAAATAATTGATTGAGCAGCTTCAACCAAAGTGAGCACTTTCCTTTCAGCTCTTCCATTTTGCTGTGGTATGGACACAACACTTCTTTGATGGGTTTATGCCATTTTCACCCAAAAATGTACCTAAGTCAGTATTCACAAACTCCAGTCCATTATCACTCCTTAGAACTTTAATTTTCAGACCAGTTTCTCTCTCAGTTTTTGCAATAAAATTTCTAATCAAACCTTTAACTTCATTCTTCTGTTTCGAAAAGAATACTTTGCAATGACAAGAGTAGTCATCCTTCAAAATCAAAAAAAAATCTTGCTCCTCCAATCGAATGCATCTCCATGGGTCCACAGATGTCTGCATGAACCAGTTCAAGTGGGGAATTAGCTCTTGACAAACTGACATGGAGAGACAAGCAATATTGTTTACTTGCCAACCATTCTTCACAAGTGATGAAGTTGTCAATGAAGTCACTCCTTTACATGAGAAAAACTGTATCACATGCATAATGCTCTGATGGCGCATTTTTTTATGCCAGAGACTCAAGTTTCCAACACATTTAAAGAGACTGACCAGGCCACTGTCAGTATTGACTGACAAAAGCTCGTTAGTGTCATTACTGTTGACCACAGTGTGTATTTAATCTGCACATGTAAAAGTAACCATTGACAGCTCTGATTGTGTTCTGTTTAGTGTAAACAACATATGATACATTTAGATAATGCATGAACCTCACCTGTACTGTTCAAGAGTTCACATTGTTCTTTGTTTGACACAAAATACTAACACAGTTCCTACAGAAAATAGATTAAATTTCTGTTTAGGCACAAATTTCATTTTAGGCAATTGATAAATTGAACTCCATTCCATGCATGTCATTTCACAGTACCATGCCCAGTCACATCAAGAAATTTGCTGCTGTCAACCACAGTAACTTTCATCGAACTTTGCATACTGCCCAGTCTTATAAGCAGTTCTCTTGTATTGCACATATGCTCACTAGCACCTGTGTCCATGATCCAATAATCTTCTAGATCAACTGCCTGATTAATACACATAAAGGCATTTACTTCCCGAGCCTTTTTGCCTTCCTTTGATTTCAACAGCCTGCAATCCGAATTCAAATGACCTCTTTTCTTGCAAGAATTGCAGCTTGTCATTTCTCTCTTTGCTTCGCTTTTACAGTCCTTTGTATAATGGTCCTCCTTACGACAAGCATAACAGATAATTTTTTGCTGCCTGCTTACCATGGCCAAAGCTGCCTCTGGCTGATCGGACTGATTATTTCTCTCTTCATCAATGAGCAGTCTTGAAGTTAAGTCGTTAGGCATTTGCTTCTCACAGGTGATGGTCTTCAATGTTGAACAGAAATGTTTATATCACTCTGCCAATGACATAACACTTTTGTCATTAACATTTATCTGAAAGTGGTTCATCTGCTTGCTTCATTTTTTGTGTTGATTTCTTCTATTTTTGACAAACTATAACTACCAAGTTATCACCAAACTGGAGCAAGGAAAACTTTTGCTGAAGTAGGTGAATACTCTCTGTGGACTGTTTTTCATACACAGTCTTCAGTTTCAACCAGATACCGGCTGACATAGCACACTAAAGTAGATGTGAGGGATGCTACCTCCATCCACGTCACATTCAATTCCTGTGCTTCTGTGTCCTTTTCCAGCCATGTTTTTACTTCAGCTTCTTTCTCCTGTGGTGGCTTAATAACAATGCTGTTGACAGTACCTAAAAGGCCTTTTGCTCTGAATATCACTTCAATTTGGAATTTGCACACTGCCCAATTATACCCTTCAGACAACTTTGAACACTGAAACTGATGCATAGATTGTTCCATTGTGCCATGCCAACATTATGCCAGTAACATCAAACTTTGCTGTTATGCATGACACCACCAAACAAATACTTGCCACTAAAGTGAGAAATGGACATATGCAAAGCCTGTTTGTGCAGAGTGTACTGTAATGTGTTACAGCTTACAACTAATGGCAAACAACCATACACACACAGTCTAAAAGGCAAAAGCAAAAGCATCTAAAGAATGGAAGATAGCACAAATCAAAGAAAAACAGTCTTGCTTCTGTAAGATGACATTAATATTGTATCATTAACAATTTTAGATAGAAAACAAGAGCTCAGCCTTCATAATGAGTATTCCATAAACAGTGGTTGAGATTGTTGTCACTTATGGTCATGGGAAAGACTATTACATTCTGAAACTGGCTTTGACAGGCCAGTTTTAAATGTCCCGCCTATGAAACCAAAATTCTGTAGACTGAAGCAAGAGCCCTCACATCTAGCAGTGTAACACCACAACTCTGGGTTGTTGCCATAGAGATGCATACAAAACTGCATTACATGATTAATTGTGACAGATGCACAAAGCAGCTACAATAAGCCCACTTTAGCTTACAGTGCTATCCTTTCACCATACAGACTTTAAGTATACTGACATGATTGTCAGGAATGTTTAGAACAGTCTGAGCCAAAAACTGAACTACGCAACTGAGGATAACATCAAGCACATCACCAGAAATACAACTCACTGTAATATAAAGTTGTATTATTCTCTGAGTGATACAATAAATCCTGGTTGAAGAAGTGCTTCAGGAGTAGCCCAACACATGGGTGTGACTGATTCTGCCCCCATCCCCCTCCCCCCACATAACTGCACCCACGTGACATCTGAATGTTTTCAATAAGCAGTCACTTGCGTAGCTTATTTTCAGAAGCATTCAATGTAAACAGTTTTATCTGTCTAATGCTTAGCATTTGTAATATTTCCATTTCACTTGGACAGCTTGAAGGATAGCAATTATAATATATTTTCACTTATTTAGCAAAACATAAGAAGTTTGTTACTTAGAAAAGATGAGCTGGTCATACCACTGCTGGAAATGAAAAAAATCTAAGAGTATTTATACAGATGTGGTATGCGTAACCAGACGATCATTTGAAAGTCATGTAAATTGAACAGGTGCACCTGAAAGGATGAAAGTTAGCACCCCTTTACTGTAGGTGTAATACAAGGAAAATGGGAATGGCTGTACACATCAAAAGTAAAATAAAGTCCCTAATCATGAACCAAAATGAGTACTGTGTTAAACAATACTTTCAGTGCTGTGCATTTGCAAGTACATGTATGCAGTCCTGGTACATGATGAAATGTCCATATTACAATACAATAGCATGCTGCTAGAGGAGCCAAAACCAAATGATACAGTCCATTGATAAAGTTGAGTATGGTAGGGTAATTTGTTTTCAGGTGCAGTGAATATGTTGTAGCTGTGCTAAACAAATACAGACAGCTAATGGGATCATCTGGACTGGCCTGACACAGTCACAATATTTCTACTGCTTCCAAAAACAAAACTCCACTTTATTGATGGCATGTATCATTTTGTTTTGGTGGCTCTAACAGCATGCATGCTATAGTACTGTGGCACAGAGATTTCAATGTATACAATGGCTGCAGATGTGAACCAAGCATTATTTTTGCATGTGAAATTTGAAGTTTATAACTGGAATAGAATTTAGAATTTACGAGGTGAACCACGTAAAGAAGTTTTTGAAGGGCTCACAGTAGTTGAGAAATTTAATTCTTTCCCCTAAAATTTTTGTACATCATCATGAATACAGTTTTACTTGGTGGAGGCCATGAGCAGTGACAATGGAAGCCAAGAGAAGTGGTGATTAACATCTGTGCTCAAATTATTATGTGTCAGGAAGAGATACAGAGGACTTCCGCTCCAAGCAGAACATAAATGGATACTACAAGTAGTACTGCGAAGTCTTCACCACTCTATCAAACGTGCAAAAATAACACATTATGCACAAAAATATTGAAATTCCAAGAAAAAATTAAAAGCAAATTGGAGCATTATTTGGCATGAACCAAGTAAACTTGGTAAGACAAATGATGTTAAGTTACCCAATGATAGAAACAGACAGATGATGTTAAATGTATAAGGGGTGATCAGAAAGTTTCTGTTTGAGAGCTTTGCTGCAGCATATATGCAAAACAGTATCGCTCTGATGCAGATGTATAAGCACCGACTTGTAGTAAGGGAATAGTGTGGCATTCATGCCTTTCCAACATGCATGGTGTTATTACCAAATGTGTCCAAACAGAATTAATATGCTGTTTTCTTATCTTGGCTATTGAAGGACAAACACGTAGCCATCCCTTGAAGAGTAGAGAATATGTATGGAGCAGTATGTCTGTTTAAACCCACCATTGTGCAAGTTCCATGCCGATTGCCATTTGACGCAAAACATCGGTCAGTCTGTGAGGCCAGCCTCCAAGTATTGCAAATGTTGTAACGCAGAAGTTACACCAACTGAATTGACAGACACTTGAGCACCTGCCCCACAATTCTGATCTCTATGCATGAAATTATTATGCCTTCATTCCCTTAAAAAGGGCCTGGAAGGGTCAACAATTTCTGTTGGATGAAGATGTGCAGCAGGTAGTTACTAATTTCTTCATGCAGCATAACACAGTGTTTTACAAAATGGTCATCATCAACCTGGTGCATCAGTTGCTCCAATGCTCATGATGATTTTGCCTGATTGGCAAACTGATTCTGGACTGTACAACCTTTGAACAGAAACATTTTGATCAGACCTCATATATCATTGGTCACTAAATTAAATGAGTTCTTCCTGATAACAGCTGAAAACACAAAGACCAAAAATTGACTGCCAAATGGAGGAGATCCATTAGACTTCTTAGACAGCCATAACATATTCCATCACCATACATCAGTGTTGCCAAATCACCTATTATGAAAGATTACAAAAATCATTAAGATACTAGAAGATGATAACTATTCTAGTTATGATGGTATTTCAGTCAAAGTACTAATATCTTGAACTGATTTAATAACATCTACCTTTTTGATGTATTTCCTAAAATACAGAAGTATGTAGTAGTAACACCCATTTATAAAAGAGAAGAAGAGCAACTGATGTCTGATTGTAGAC
This sequence comes from Schistocerca americana, assembly GCF_021461395.2. NCBI lineage: Eukaryota > Metazoa > Arthropoda > Insecta > Orthoptera > Acrididae > Schistocerca > Schistocerca americana. The sequence continues at coordinate 235,367,293 of NC_060123.1, read as the reverse complement.
TCATCTCCCTTCTTCCTGTTTCTCAAACATTTTTGAGAAGATAGATTACAACAGAATATTGGACCATCTCTCTCAGAGGTTAAACAACTCGGTTTGGCTTTTATAAGGCTTTCCTACTGAGAAAGCAATATATGATATCTATAAACTATATCTAATATAACTAGACAAGAAAAATTATCCTGCTGACATTTTCTGTGATCTTGCTAAAGTCTTCAGTTGTATAGATCACAAAGTTCTACTATCAGAACAGAAATGGTATGGCATTCAAGGCATCTCCTTGTTGCACAGAATCTTAATTTAACAGTAGGAAACTGAATGTCACATTAACAAATAATACACCAGAGATAATGTTTAAATTTTGGATGAGAAGATATTAAAAAAATGTTGTCCCATAAGGTCTGCTGCTTGGCTGACTACTCATTTTGAGTTACTTAAGTAAGTTATGCAGGACATTTGAAAAAACTTCAAAAACTGTGATGTAGCTCGATGATATAAATGTACTGATGAAGTGCTGATACATCTATATCATACACAGCTACAGAATAATGGGGCTGTTTTACATCTGGTTCACAGCAAAACAGCTTAACCCTTAGTCTTACAAAGATTCATATTACAGAATTTCCAACAAATAAGAGGTGCTTAAAGGTACTGAGATCAATATGCAACTACTGTTCCAAGGCATCCAGATAGATAATAAACTCTCTTGGCACTCTGTGGATAAGTTAAACAAGAAGCTCAGTTCTGCCTGCTTTGTACTCAGAGATCTCTCTTATTGTGTCGATCTGGAAACAATGCTGCTTGCACACTTTTACACAGTACTGGCCGACGTCTTACTCTCTTGCAGCACTGCTGCTAAAGTAAAAAAAAAAAAGTATTTATTTTATAGAAGTATGAAGGAAGCATATTGTGAAGTTGGTAAAAGAACACATACAATGTCCAGAACTGAAAATATCTACATCTCCTACTGACATCCCCAGATAGCAAGGAACTATTGTACTTTTATTAAGTGTAATAAGTGAAATATAGTAAAAAAAATCACAGTTTCTTTGGGATGAAAGTCTGCACTACTTGTTTCAGGGTGACAGTCAGACACTGATATTGTTCTGGAATGTTCTTACATGAACAAGGTCTGTGAGGCTGTGGTTGGCAATGAGTGGTAGGTTGCTCAGGGATGGATTGAAGATAAAGTCCAATGAGGCAGTGAACTTGAAAGTCTGTGGACACTGTAGTGAGGTGTTCCTTGTTGGCTTGGCAATCTGAACTCTAACTGATGAGCTCTAGAGACATCCAGCATAACATGGAGCGTGAACTGACTGCAGAGCGTTGAGCGGCAACCTAAATACCTGCTGGCAGACAAATACCGGCTTGGTGCTTGAGGTACACATGACTCACAGAAGTGAGCAAGTGAAACTATGATACCACTGTTTGTAGCACTGCTTATGTCTCTGGTGATGAGGCTGGCACCACAAAGTACCATGGTGGCTGCTGGAGATTCGCTTGACAACCACCCGGCATGTTTGTGTTATTGTTGCATGTTTACATCTGATCTCCAGAGATAGCATTGTTAGTGGGCCAGAGCTTCAGCAACCTGTGTTATGTCACTGTACATTTGGTGGCTATATCACAGGTAGTATCCTGGGGTACAGCATTTCTCCACCAAGGTATGGTGAGGGTTTGCATCAAAATGTCCAGGAGTTCACAGATGGAAGGCAGGAAATCCTGCTAATGGCCTGAGTAATGTTCGCAGTTGAGGAGTAGCTGCAACTCTGTACAATGGAAGAGGGCCCTGTGACAGCACAGGGGACCTTGTGCTTGAGGAGTTCTGGAGAGATGACTGAGCAGAGGCAGCACAGGTCGTGGATTGTCAGAATTCATGTTGCATCCTGTGACATCGCTTGCATGATAACAGTGCAATAGCATGAAGTGAGTGGCTATTCTAGTTGGAGGCCAGCAGAGCCAAAGAGGCTGGTGGAGCTGAGGAGACTGATGGAGCCAGGGAGCTGGTGGTCCTGGTGCCAGTGCCATTGTCACCATTGCCTTTGTGTTGGAAGGACAAGTGTAGGGTGCACTGGTGACTGATGCACCAGAGGCATATGTACTGGTGGTGGAGACGCCTACTAATGATAAGGATTAAGAACAGACAGGGAGCTGAGAAGCAGCATAGAGGATGTCACAGATTGTCACTATGCAAAATTGGAGTTGTAGGCAGGATGACAAATGATTCCTGTGGTACTAATGGAGGTGCCTCAGAATAGTGAGTGTGTGCAGGAGCATGAAGAGTCTTATAACAGACACTGAGTTGGTCCCATAAAAGAATGAAGAACATGGTAGTGAGATCTGCACCGGAGTTGTGGAACCAAGACTGCGATAGACAGGAGCACCTGTGTAGGAGAGGAGAGAAGCTCATTGTGGAGTATCATTGTGAATCGCAGAGGCCATAAAATACTATTCCAGTTATATGAGAGAGGTGGGCCATGGTTCTAACTCTTTGTTGAATTCCTGAGGTAGCAGTGGCTGTGTTGTCCATGCCATGCCATGGTGAGGGCAGCAACTGGGTGGGTTAACTACTGTAATAGAATATCAGAGTCATGTAAGTGAAGCAGTAAGTGTGCCAATACATGTGCAGTTGTAGTGACATACTGGAAGGGGACAGTGGGCATTAGAACATATGCCCTGAGAAAACAGCAACAATGTAAAGTAGTGTGTAGGTATGGAAGGCAGCTCTGCTCATGTACTTAAGGGCAAAAAGTCTGGATGATAGTAACTATTGGGAGTAATCCTTAAGCCAATTATCTTCATTGTCTTTGTAGGTGGAATGAGGATATTAAAACTTTGACCCTTGATACAGAAAACTATTACTAAACTGTGCCAGCTGTGATCCTCACTGAAACTGTAGCGATTGTGACTGGAGGGGAACAACACACTACTATTGATGTGCTGAGGTAGCGAGGAACTAATGCACTTCTATTAAGTGTAATAAACAGGATATAGTAACACAGTTTCCTTGGGATGTCTGTTCGCACTACTTGGCTCATGCTGAAAGTAGCCACTGGTGTTCCACTGGAGCATTCTTACTCAAACAAAGTCTGTGAGGCTGTTATCATTGTAGAGCACTGCTCAAGGATGGATTGAAGATAAGAGTCCAGTGAGGCAGAGAGCTCAAGGATAGGTTGAGATGTGATCCAGTGATGCAGGAGCTCAAGGACAGTAAGGACATTCATACAGACTATGCGTCCCTAACTAGAATTCAGAATGGAGTGTTACACTGATGTAAAAGTCTGTAATATGTTACTTGTGAGCACCAGGCAATGAATTTTGAAAAATAAAATGAAATAATACCACATTAGCTGCTCTTTCTACAATTTATCACAATGTTTGGACTTAGGGATCTAAATTCCATGAAACTCTTATTTGAATTAAACAGATCCTGACTATGTCGGTAAGAAGTCAGCTTTTAGTTTGTGTAAAGCTACATAAATATTTTGTTTGAAAAAATAGAGGAAACAACAGCTAAGTACTATAAGAGGAAAAGTAATGATTTTTTAAAAAGTTGTTGCTTTTAGCTGTTTATGTACAAGTTGACTCATCCCAAATGCCTTTTGCTGTGAAAGAACTTAAGGAGGGACTGAATTCAGTTAAGATGGAAAAGAAAATGGAGTTGATAATATATGTATGGATTGGATCAAACGCCACAGTGACAAAAAAATAGATTTTACAACTCTTTAACAAGTACAAATGGTGTACTAGTAATATAGGACAAGTCAAGTGACATAATACAAAGTCATTGTGAACATTTTATATATCACAGAAATATTTATTTTTGATGAACAATTGGTTGTGGGTAATATTACCAACTGAATTTCACTAGTATAAGTTCAAGTGGATGCTCATAATAGCAGGATGAAAGGAAGGACACATTTTTATCCCAGTGCCACAAATAAATACTTAAATTTACTTTTTCTCATTTTGATTCAAATTAAAATACAAAATTTTTATCCTCATCGCATAAGTAAGTTCAAGTAAATACTTGACAGCATGGAATAAATGGTAGAACACATTTTAACCTATGATATAAATAAATTTAGATTTTATGATTATAATTTTTGCTAGGGATACAAAATTTTGTCTTCAAGACATAAGTGAGGATTTTCTTTTAAGAGTATTTTTTTCTTTTAATTTTTTTAAATCTAAATGGTTTCCTCTATTTTTACTGAAAGAGGCCTTGCTACTGTAGGAAGTCATTAATTTTATAAAAAGTTTGTTCTCTGAGGAACTTTTTGGTTTTCTTTTGAATACTTGTATTTTATTAATTTCCTTTTTTTATATTGATGCAAAGCTTGTTGTATCATTTTATTCCTGATTCAGTTACTCCTGTATGGACTTTTGTGATAGTTGCAGAGCCTAGGTGGAAATTTTTCCCCTGTCTTGCTTTATGCTTGTGAATATCACAGTTTTTCTGGAATAATTCTTTGTTACTGGCTACAAACATCATCAGTAAGTATATATATTGATTTGTATCCAGTAAATATCCTGAGAGTCTTAAAGAGGCATGTGCAACATGTTCTGGTAGAGACCTCACATATTAGGCTCACTGCTCATTTTTGTAGTTGAAGACTTTTTCAACTCTTGTAGCATTTCACCAGAAGATAATACCATAGGAGAGTACAGAATGGAAATGTGGAAAGTATGGCAAAGCAACAATTTTCTATCAATAATATGACAAACAGCCCTCAGGGCAAAACATGCATTGCTAAGAAAGAAACCAATAGTGAGTAACAGTGATAGAAATTCACATATAGAATTGTTGCAAATTGTATCACAAGATTATTCTACAGCTTCCTCATCCATCGCATATCTTCTTATTTAAGAATTACTTTTTTGACTGTGGGTATGATGTATTTTGCCAGGCAGATTCTTATTGATAAATGTATTTTTGTAGGTTTTTTGTCAGATAAGAATATTATGCTTCCAGAAGGCTGATCATGCTGCATTAACATGAAAAATGCTGTGAGAATTATATAATATCAAATAGTGCTGCTTTTTATTGTTAAAAAGTTCCTGTAAGTTCTATTAACCTTTTACAGTGCTGTGTGTTCCTGATGCTTCCAATCTCAGTTACTCTTTTGTGAAAATTCAACTGAAAATAACAAAATATGTGTATCACCAAACCAGGAAGTAATTTCATGAGGAGTCTCGCAAGGTTTCTTCATAGAGTCATAACTTTTTCTTCTGTAGTGTAATGACATTTCATCATAACATTACCTCATACCTAGTTTGTTTTTGTTTGCAGATGAGAGAAACATTGCAACAAATGGCAAATCACATGTATTTTTGTTTTTACCTCCCTGATTATTTTCTCATAATGGATTTATGAAATGAAAAGCATGTCAGGCATGGCGTAGTTAAAGTTTCTTTTGTTTGGTATTTCCAGGCATACTTCTCAATAAAGCTGTACGTTACCAATCATGATCCAGATAAAAAAATACTTATTCATTCTGGTTGCACACCATTTGGTGTAGCTACCATAAATGTGGCCTTGAAAGAAGGCTATAAAGTGTGGACAACTGTGGGTTCTGATGAGGAGCGTACTATCCTGAAACAGACATTTCCACAGGTAAGAGGTAACTGAAAGAAGAATGCTGCTGTAGTTAAATCTTGTATTACATTTTGCTTAACAGAGCTGATTCATCACTAGGTTAAAAACACTGAGTTTAGATGTATTCCAGGTGGTGAAGGATAACACTTTACAGGTTTGAAATATCTCGCAGTTCTCAGGAAACATGTATCAAAAGGAAATGTATAAACTTTTCTTTTCTTTCTCTCCATCACCAAGTTGGTTACTGGCATAATTTGTCTCAGATTGAATTTAATTGCCCAAAAGGAGGACTACATACTGAGGAAATCACAGGAAAATTGTCCAAATGATGCAAGACATAAGTAATAATGATAGTAAATAACTTTAAGTTTTGGATCTATACAGTCCTGTAACTGACACAAAATCTTTATGATGTGAAGTTCTATAAGGTACAGAGGTGAAGTATTTCAAACAAAGGAACTCCAGGTTGGAATATCAACAATTTAGGAAAAGATAAATTGCTACTTACTGCAAAGACGACACATTAAGTTGCAGCCAGGCACAATTAAAAGACACATACACATAAGTTTTTGGCCACAGCTTTCATCAACAAAGAGAAACACACACCACTCATTCACACAAGCAGGCACACCTCACATACACATGACTGCCAACTGCAGCAGCTCAGACTGGAATGCAACTGTCATGTGGAATGGAAGTAGCAGTCTTAAGGGGGTGGGAAAGGGGGATGGATAGCAGTGTACAAATGGGGGGGGGGGGGGGGGGGGGTGCATGGACTAGACTTCCAAAAGTTGCAGTGTTTGGAAGTTGCAGGGCAGGAAGGTGCAGAAAACAGTGAAAAGGAGAAGAGCAGGGAAAGATTGATGGGTGCATTGGCAGAGGGTGGCACACATAGAGAGTGGGAGATAAGAATGGGGAACAGGTGATAAGATAGAGGGAGTGGAACTGTTGAGTGGAGGGTGTGGGGACAGTATGTTTCCATAGGTTGAGGTCGGGATAATTACAGTAGCGGAGAATGTGTTGTAAAGATAATTACCAGCTGCGCAATTGAGAAAAGCTTGTGGTGGAGTTGAGGATCCAGATGGCTTCAGTAGTGAAACAGCCATTGAAATCAAGCATATTATGTTATTATGTTCAACTGCATGTTGTGGCACAGGTTGGTCTACTTTGCTCTTGGCCACAGTTTGACAGTGGCCATTAATCTTGGTGGACATGTGGTTGGTTGTCATCTCAGTATAAAAAGCTGTGCAATGATTTCAGCAGAGCTGGTACATGACATGGCTGCTTACACAGGTGGTCCAACATCTGATGCCACAGATGAGCCTGTGACAGGGTCTGGGATGTGATCCTTGTGTCAAAGAGCTAGTATTGGGAGTGGCTTAGGGATGGACTAGAATGTTGCGGACACCACTTTAGGAGGGTTGGGAAGAATCATGTATAGGATGTTGCTCATTTCACGGCATGGCATAGGATGTGGTTCAGTTGTTACCTGAGCCATCAGGATCCTCCCCCTCACCACCAGCTTTTCTGAGCTGCGCAGATAAAAGTTATCCTTACAAATCATTCTCCATTCCTGTAATTATTCTGGCCTCACCTACAGTAACAAATGCCCCACACCCTCCACCCAACAGTTCTACCCCCTCTCTCCAGTCATATCCTTCCCAATTCTGTCTCCCACCCTTTTTGTGTATTATCCTCTGCCATTGCACACACCCATGCTTTCCTGCTCCTCCCCTTTCTCACTCCGTTTTCCCCACCTCTCCACCTTCCTGTCTCAAACCTCCCAAAACTGTGCCTGTTGGAAGTCTAGTCACTGCACACTCTGCCTGACAGTGCTTCTGTCTCCCCCCACCAATACAGTGCTATCCCTTCCCTTACCCCACTGCTCCAGATTGCTGGTTCCATCCCATGTGACAGTTGCATTCTGGTCCAAGATGCTGGAGTTGGGGGTCATTTGTGTGTGAGGGGTGCTTGCTTGTGTGAATGAATGGTGTGTGTTTCTCTTTCTTTTTCTGGTGAAGGCTGTGGTCAAAAGCTTATGTATAAGTGTCTTTTAATTGTGTCTGTCTATAACTTAATGTGTCATCTTGATGGTAAGTGGCAATCTGTCTTTTCCTAAATTACGAGGTATTTGATGTATTCTTAGTTTACTGGGTGTAGGTTGCTTCCATTGTTTATAAAGTTTTGGAGGATATCATCATGTGAATTCTCAATCATTGTATATCATGCATATCTATTGAAGCTCAGTGAAGATTTGTTTTTAAGCTGTGCTGTGGATAAGATCTAAGTTTTTTGAACTGAGCTATTTGCATTTTGTTTCATTCAGATATAGTGCCAGTAGTGAAGAAATATTAGATTTGAGCTCCTTCAGTTTTTGTGAAGTAATAGCTACTGTTGGAAATATAAGATAGTTTCTGGTAGTTATGGTCCAAGATGATAGGCAATTTATCCATGATAACACCATGCCTGTATCCATGATGTCACCATATCTATTACCCTAGAATGTATCACTCCAAAACATGTGCTGTGTGTAATTCTGCACTGTCAATGCTTTATGTCATGAAATACATATGGTCCCAATCAGTGGTATGTACGTTGGTAACAGATTACATTGTTAAAAGAGAGGCATATCTTGGACTGTAGTTGTTATGTCACATGTTAGGTGAATCACAGACACAATGCTGCAGTTGGTAAATATGTAACAAGTGAGATAAAAAATATTAATTTGCACATTGGATTAATTTTATCATTTAGGGAATGGTGGGAAAACAGAGATTATTATGCTCTCACTTCGAAGCAGAACACACTAATAAACAAAAAATAATACTATCTTATGCATCTGTAAGATACTCTTGACACTATTGGTAGATGGGGCGTTACTTCTCATGGCCTGCATCTCAATAGAATAGGGAAGGATATACTGGCTAGGTTGATAGCAAATTCTTTAAGGGGGGGACACTGCAACTTTTTTAGGTTAGGCTCATTATCTACACATTCAATATTGAAACAAAATATATCTGAAAATGTTAAGCATAATATTTTTGAAGACAAAAAAAGTAACAGTAAATTTACTACATCAGAATATCAGAGGTTTAAAAAACAAAATTAATGAATTTCAGATCTGTTTAGATGAGCTACAGTGTACAAAGCCTGTCAATAATATTTATATTTCTGAACATCATTTAGGTAGTGAAATTGAAATGCTTAATATGGAATGGTATACCTTAGCTTCAAAGTATTGTAGAAAATAGATGGAGAAGGAGATGTTGCCACTTACATTAGAAAGGATCACAATTATAGAAATACTGACATTCTTAAATACTGTAGTGATCAGCATTTTGAAGCATGTGCCACACAAGTAGAAACACATGAAAGAAAAATAATTATAGTCACAATATGGCTCCAACTGGTAATTTCCAGCTATTCACTAAACAGCTTGATGCAGTATTAAATTTCTTAACTTCTAAAAATAATGAACTAGTGAAGATTTTAGTTTAAATTTTCTGGAGGATAGTTACTCAAGATCCATACTAGAGTCTCTTACCACTCCTTATAATCTCATTCCCATAGTACAGCTCCCAACCAGGGTTAAGGTACCAGCAGCACTGCTGTAGATAAAAGTTTCATAGATACTCCCACACTAGCAAACCATAGTATAAATCCAATATTTAATGGCCTTTCAGATCATGGTCCCAGTTGCTTACATTTAATATAGTGGGGTCTGATTCAACTAATAAGAGGAAGTGGAAAACTGTACAAATAATAAATGAAACAGGAACTGAAGGTATAAAAAACTGTTTGAGGAATACAGGCTGGAAAGATGTATACAATTCACCCAGGATAAATGAAAAATATAATTGTTTCTCTGATATGGTCATTGGTCACATTGAAAACTGCTTCCCTAAGAAAGTAATCAAAGCAAATAGGTTAAATTTTTCAAAACCTTGGATTACAAATGGAATAAAAGTATCTTGCAAAACAAAAAGAAGACTGTACTTAATGTCAAGGGAAAACAATGACTACAGAGTTGCTGATGCATCAGCTTGTTAGAGGACAAAAAACAGAGTTAACGATAAGAACCTAACCAGAAGTCACATCATACAATTGTTTAACGTCTATGCTCTGTAACTTATGGGTTACACATAGTACCAGATTTTTTAGATGAAAAGTCAGAAAAATTCACTTCTGTCTCATATTTGCATTCACTAGTATTCTTTGGCTTAGTATACTGAGAGTAACTCATCTTTGAGGATGAAAGTGTTTATTTCACAAATGTCTGTAATAAGGTCAATGCATGATGTTGACCCTAGAACCTCTTGTAGACAGTTTTTTAAACATTTGAGAATATTGACAATAATCTCACATTTCAGTTACTCCCTTATGAAGTTGATAGGATTAATAGAGTACACCGAGAAAGTTCATAGAAGAACAGCACATTTCATATTAACAAGAAGTAGGGGAGAGAGTGTCACTGACATGATACAGGATTTGGGGTGGACATAATTAAAACAAATGTGTTTTTCATTGTTGCAGAATCTTCTTAAAAAATTTCAATCACCAACTTTCTCCTTTAAATATGTAAATATTTTGTTGCTGCCAACATACATAGCAAGAAACGATCATCATAATGAAATAAGGGAAATCAGAGCACCCACAGAAAGATGTAGGTGTTTATTTTTTCTGCACACTGTTCAAGATTGGAACAATAGAGAATTATTGTGAAGATGGTTCAATGAACCCTCTACCAGGCACTTCAATGTGATTTGCAGAGTATCCATGTAGATGTAGATTAAGTTCATTATCAATAATTAATCACAGGTCAAATACAATAGTAACATTGAAGGAAAAATGACTTACACTATTCTTCACTCAGCCTTGATGTGGCACAGGCAGATGTGCATCTATTCAGTTGTAAAAATATTTAATATATAATAAAATTAACTTCAAATATGAAACCAAACTTTTTCAACCTGATAAACAGTTCATCAACCAAGTAGTTGCAAATACTTGCAAGGTATAACAAGATATTATAGTCATGTTGAGCTACAGACAAAAATATTGACACTGACTGTGGTCAGAACCCATACTTTCAGATGATGAAACTGGTATTTGGACAACCTGTATCACGTCACTCTTAAGACCAACAACAGTGCATCAGTAATGTAGTGTTTGTTGTATTCCTATGCTATGAATAAGATTTAAGACACATTATAATGTGAATATTGACAATGTAGCATTAGAATAGTGTCTGAATTTTCACTAACATTATTTTTTATCCATCATGTATCCAGATAAATGATGACTGTATCTACAGCTACGATGATCGAAAAGTATACAATAACATCCTCCTTACAACCAAAGGACGAGGTGTCTCACTAGTAATAAACACACTCACGGGAGACAAGATGGAACACTCACTATTTTGTGTTGAATACTTTGGAACTTTTATCCAGCTAGCACAAGCAGACCTTGACAAAAATCACAAATTAGGTAAGTTTCTAGCCACTGTACAGGAAATTATGCTGTTGGGATATGTTAGCATTTAGTTCTCTTCTACTTATATTCATAGGATGTTTCTCCTGATCTTCATTAGGAATTTCCATTCAGACAGAAATTTTATTGGATGATAACATGAGAAACAAATGTAAAATAGCATAGATTTGAATCAAAATTTGTTTTCTTAAAGATAGTATAGCATTTGCTTTTTTAATGGAAGAAACTGCAGAATTAAAATAATTAGGTGCACAGGAAGTTGTGCAGTGATTAAGCCACTGATAGTGGACTCATATTCAGGAGAAGCAGGACATAAATCACAGTCTAGCCATCCAGATTAAGGTTTTGTATGGTTTCCCTAGATTGGTTAACATGACTACCAAGATGGTTTCTTTGAAACAAGTAAAGTTAATGTGTTTCTCCATCTTTGCCTAGTCTAAACTTCAGCATTTATTTATTAATTTGCCATCCAGAGGAGGTTAAAGGACAGTATCTATCTCAGAAATAACTGAATGAAACTGTTATCTGCAGAAACAAGAATAAATATCATTTGAGGGTTATGCTGTGGGAATTAGTGTACTGATGCAGAACTAAGCTTTCCAAAAACGAAACAAACACTGGTTGACCCAGTAACACTACTGGTAAAGAAGAAACTTCAGCAGTTTTTCTGTCAGTTGCTAAGCACTAAGAAGCATCTTAATTGTGAAGAAATGGGACAAGTATGTTTTATTGTAGTTAATATTTAGCTTCTGTCAGCAAAACTTGGTTGGAATTGGATGTGGTGCTCAAAATATCTTAATTTGTAGTTTAATTTGAGGTAGTAAAGAAGAAAAATATAGATACCATCTAGTTAAATTTAAAAAGGAACAAACAGGGAACTTAAACTTCATAGCTAGAATTAGTCACTTAGGCATGAAGAAGGAGATAGAGTAGAAATATTTAAATGATTGATCAAATAATAATTGTAATTAATAGTTCCACTTAAGCTTGCTTTTATATCCTTTGGCTTTATTTGAGTCCGGGGTACATTGCCACGTTTTCGTTATGATAAGTTAATATACTTAGCTTGAAAAAGTTTTTTACCTTTATCTTTGAATTTTTTTATCTTCTTTCTGTTTATCTGTTTATCAAAAACATGTCCTCTTGAAAATACTTTGAGGTCTGGCCTGCTCACTGAGCGGATTTTTAAAGAGCCGCGGTATTTTGACCGTGCAAAAGTAGCATAATCATTAGTCTCTTAATTAGTGGCTGGAATGAAGGGCTTGACGAGAAATCAACTGTCTCTTAATAAGTTTTTGAATTCAACTTTTGAATCAAAAGGCTTAAATTCTTCTTTAGGACGAGAAGACCCTATAGAGCTTAACATTTTACTTTTATATAGTTTTTTGTTTGTCTTTCTATATTTAATGATGATGTTTTGTTGGGGTGACATGAAGAATAAATAAACTCTTCATTATTATATCATTTATTTATGTTTGTTGTTTTGATCCATAATTTATGATCATAAGATTAAGTTACCTTAGGGATAACAGCGTAATTGTTTTTGAGAGCTCATATCGACAAAGTAGATTGCGACCTCGATGTTGGATTAAGAAAAATTTTGGGTGCAGGAGCCCAGTGATTAGGTCTGTTCGACCTTTAAATTCTTACATGATCTGAGTTCAGACCGGCGTGAGCCAGGTCGGTTTCTATCCTAAGATTATTAATCCATATTAGTACGAAAGGACCATATGGTTGAAATATTTTTTATTATATTGATTAATATTAATTAGATTACTATTTTGACAGATTAATGTGTTGAATTTAGAATTCATTTATGTAGATTTTTTCTACAAATAGTATTGATACTTTATGATTTATTTATGTTTATTCTGAATTTTCTTTTACACTTTAACACCTCCCCCCCCCCCCCCTCTCTCTCTCCCACCACACACACAAGGAAAAAACTAGTGGTTTTCTACAAACTGCAAGGTAGTTGTGTATAAATTATTTTAATTTTAATTTAGGATCAAAGTCATTTAGTAACTGATATGGTAATTGTAATTAAATTGCAGTTGCTATAAAAATCAATGATGTTCAATGAAAAAGAAGTCAATAGGATAATATTAATTCAGTGGAAAACTCTGGAAACATATTGTACATTATTTGAAAGAGCTCTGAATGACTTGACATCAAGTGATTGATTAAAAAGCCACAGATTTTCAGGCAGCCATATAGGTTGGTTGATTTGGAGGAGGGAACCAAACAACAAGGTCATTGATCCCATTGAGGTAGGGAAGGATGGGGACGGAAGTCGCCCATGCCCTTTCAAAGAATCCATCCCAGTATTTGCATGAAGCGATTTAGGGAAATCACAGAAAATCTAAATCAGGATGGCCAGGTATGAGTTTGAACCATCATCCTCCCAAATGTGAGTCCAGCGCGCTAACCGCTACACCATCTCACTTGGTCAGATCGCTGTAGGACAGTGAAGAAAGTAAAGAATGATACCTTTCACAAGATAAAGTGTATATTAAGTCCATTACTTCAACTCCCACCCTTGTCTTCCCTACCATGTGGCTGTCTCAGTCCTGATGTCTTCAATCTGTATTAATATGAAAGAGAAATTTCAGTGGCATCCTTCACACAAGTGTACTTTCTCTTTCTTTTTCTATTCTTTGTCACCCTGGCGAAACTTGTCTGGTTGGAAATTATGCACCACAAAGTAAATAAGACAAAAACTGTGTAAATACACTTTTTACTAATTTATCAGAGAGCTCAGGTAGGCATTACAGTAGGTTAATTGATTTTCAGCACAATTCTATTACATCTCACAACAATATTAGAATTATGTTACATTCCTTAAAAATTTATGAAGAGAAATTTATATTAGAAAAGTGCATCACTACATCAGTTCACTAATCATTTCATTCAACATTTTTTCTACTTTAAAAATTAAAATTACCTTACATTATGCTGTTTCTTTTCACAGGAATGAACCCATTTCTAAGGAGTATTTCATACTACGGAATATCATGTAACAAGTTATTTGACTTAAATGATGACCTGAAATTGAGATTACATAGGGAAGTAAAAGAAGGTATAAAAAAGGGAGTTGTCAAGCCACTGAACAGGATAGTTCTTGACCAGCATGAAACCCACAAGGCCATGAAGTAAGCATTAACTAATAACATTATGTTGATTACCATTTTAAGATTTGAGTGGAAAAAAATACTCTATAGGATGACTTTTTTCATAGCTGTTCCTTTTTGATCTGTGAGCAGAACTGAAAGGTATGAGACTGGAGAAAATATGAACTCTAATGTATGAAAAGGAAAAGAGGAAATCATTATACACCAACCAACAAAAAAGGTGAAGCACTCAGAAGATAGGTCAGACATTAATGCAACTTCTTTCACATACCTACTATCAGTGGTTATGTAAATTACTAGAGCTGCAATTCTCTGTGACAAGTAGAATGGTCTCCAAAGAGGATAAGTGATATTTAGGCTACATTTAGTATTGTTACCAGATCTGTTGGGGTATGGTAGAGCTGTGAACAGTGTCAGATGTTAAGTGATTGCTGTGAAGGACATGAAGATACCACATACTCATGAGAGACAGCCACATCAGCATCCGAGTCTGAAAGGGCCTCATTGTAGATCTCCATTTGACCTGCCAAATGTGATGAGCATTCTGGAGTGACGGTGGCCCAAAAATAGACTGCATTGTAGGATGGAGGCAAGCATACTTGTAGTCAAGGTTCTGTTTGACTACCACAATGGAGAATCACAGTATTGTGCATCAAGCACATTGTAACCCATTCACATCTGAATCTGCCATCCAATAACAAGTAATGGAATCCCAGAAACTTTCTGTGTCATTCTGTACCATAAGTCAGAGATTAGCAGCAGCCAGATAGGAAATGATTCTCCCATACTTAGGAAGCCATTAACAGCACAACACAAACAACAGCATTTAGAGTGGTGCTGTGACTGGGAAGCATGGACTGCTGATGAATGGCATCACATTGTATTCAGCAGTGAATTGCAATAATGCGCTCCTCCACATGACCATCATAACAAGTATGTTAGTGACCTAGGGAGAGGTGATATTCTTCCACTGTTTTGGAGAGCCACAGTGGTATTACTCCTGGCATCGAGGTGTGGGGAGCCATCAGGCATGAGTTCAGGTCACAACTCGTAGTGATTCAGGGAACTTGGATGGCACAATTGCATGTCACGGACAATCTGCACCCTCATGCATTACCTCTCATGTGACAGTATTGTGGGCCATTTTTCATTGGGACAATGCCGATCAACTTATTGCACATGTCTCTATGAACTGTTTGCATGATGTTGAGGTACTCCCAGAGCCAGCAAGCTCCCCAGATCTGTGCTCAGTGGGACATGTGTAGGACCAGCTCAGATGTCAACCCCCTCCCCGTGCCAGTATTCAGTATGTCAAGGATCAGTTACAGCAATTGTGGGCCAGCTTGCCTCAGGAGATGATACAGTGGTTTTGTGGAACCCTTCCCAACCAAATATGTGCGTGTATCCAGGTCAAAGGGCTTCCAAAATCATACTGGTAAGTTGACTCATATTGTCAAATTCTTTGTAAGACTTCATTTTGTAATCAATGAAATACCCTTTGAGCCCATGAAATTTTATTTCATTCTTTCCTCCCCTTCTGGTTGCTTCACTTTTTTTGTCAGGTTATGTATAAATAACAGTACTGCATCAGAAATTTGAAAGCATACCGTGTTTCCTCAAATCTAAGCCGCACTCGAATCTAAGCCGCACCTGAAAAATGAGACTCGAAATGAAGGAAAAAAAATTTTCCCGAATCTAAGCCGCACCTGAAATTTGAGACTCGAAATTCAAGGGGAGAGAAAGTTTTAGGCCGCATCTCCAAATCGAAACAAAGTTGGTCCATTATAATATGAGACACAATTTAGGTCGAATGAATGACGATACAGCTACAGTAGTTTGGTTCGAGTCATAATCTTAGCAGTTAAGCTTTACCAGGTAGCCATTGCTATGTATCAGGCACTCCGTCCGTATTTATACGGGTACCCTTCCTTTCTCACGTGCTTCGTCTGGTTTGAATTGATTGCTTATTTTTCTTTGATCTGATAAGCGCCGTTTTCTTTGTTATAGGTGTTTACATCACTCTAAGCTGAAAATGTATTACTGTACTGTGTCATGCATTGTTTGTTGCATTCTGATAGTGCATGTTTACGGCCTGTCGCCGCTCGCGGTATGGCTTGCTTTTGTGCGTGCTACTGCCGCTTACAATTGGAAAAAAAAAAAAAAAAAAAAAAAAAAAGGAGAGGAATAGTCTCATTAGTGAAACATTGGCAAGAGACTGCTACTTGTTGTTACTTACACTGCTTACCAAATAATAGACTGCGTATGATAGAAGGTGTTCTGAACGAGAGTTTAGCGAAAATTTTTCTTCGTTTGAAGATCTTTGCAGACGCCTCTTTAGTACATTACATTCTGCACAGAAATTAGAGTCACCTTAGATTTAAAAATCTAGTCAATTGCTGTGCTTCATTTCTGACCGTATCACTATTAGGCATAAGAATAATATGAATACAAACATGACATGAAATGTATATTCTTCCGCCTATGCTGTTGTCTCACACTAGTTTTGTAGTTTATTAGGTAGACAGGATTTAAATGAGATAGCAGCAAACACGAAACAATAATGGCAAAATGTTTGTATTTGTATTATTCTTATGGTGAAGAGAATACTGCATGTGATTCACAATTCATAAAAGTTCCTATTAGCAACCATCTCTTCTCACAGGTAGGAAAAAATTCAGAACGTAGAGTTGGCCATATTGACAAACATCCCAAACAGTCTTGCCAGTCGGATTTTCGTAGTACATTGAAATGCTGCTACATTCGAAGATGAACAATACAGAATTTGTATTTACTTCATTGGATAATGTATGAAAATGCAGTGGTCGAAACTCAGGGCGGAGAAAAAAGCTCGTCTTCCACCATTTTTTTAAAAATTTATTTACTGACGCAGAGGATTTGGTGCCAATATTTATTTTTGTGCCTACAAAGCATGCCTGTGTAGCGCTACATATATTTGACAGTAGAAGTTAGTTGTGGCGGCACCCACCAACATTTTTCAGAACTTCCGCTTGCTTTGCACTCGATTCTAAGCTGCAGGCGGTTTTTTGGATTACAAAAACCGGAAAAAAAGTGCGACTTAGATTTGAGTAAATACGGTAGTCAGAATTTGCTTATGGCTCCACCTCATAACAACAGTTTTCCTCTGTGACAGCCTGCATTCACAATGGCATTCTCCCTATAAAGAAGTAAAGATTTCCTAGTGAATGGGAGCACATGTTTGCAGAGAATTTGCAGAAATGTTTTATTTTCTTCATGGTAGAGAAAGATTGCTCCATCTCAGATGATCTCATTGGTATGGTAATTATAACTTTCAGCGGTTTCATTGTTTCACTAAAAGGCTTCTGTAAATTATTTTTAATCATGAATTGCAGAAGTGGAGCAGCACCTGTGAGAGTTTTAAACTCATTCCTCAAGTATAGATTTGTCGTCAGTTTATTACATTCTAGGAAGTGATCTGTATTGCAAGACCCCTGCAGCAGTATTTCCAGAAACTGACTTGCACGCAAAAAAACTTTTCAGAGTGAAATGAATTTGCAGCAACAAGATACTCTGTTAAGTCAGAGCATCAACCTGAGCACTTCTTTTGCCACAACAGTTTTTGGAATTCAGTTCCCTGTCTGTGTCCCTTTGCAGGATGTAGCAGCTGTCAGTATATGGAAATCATGTCAATGGTGTTATCTTGAATATACACTCTAAGACCATAAGAACTATGCACCACAAAGGAATTATCCAAATTGGACAGAAATTGTAGATGTGATGTGCATGTACAAATGATTACAATTTCAGAAAAATTAGGTGATATATTTAAGGGAAAGAGCTTCACAAATTGAGCAAGTGAATAATCCATTGGTCCACCTCTGGCCCTTATGCAAGCAGTTATTTCACTTGGAATTGATTGATAGAGTTTTTGGATGTCCTCCTGAGGGATATTGTCCCAAATTATGTCCAATTGGCATTTTAGATTGTCAAAATCCTGACTGGCTGGAGGGCCCTGCCCACAATGCTCCAGACATTCTACCCACAATGCTCCAGAATTCTTAATTAGGAAGAGACCAGGTGATGTAGTGGGGAGGACAAATATCAAGCAGTAAATTTCCTGACTGCTTGCAAAGACAGTTTTGTACCTGGTACGATAGAGAGTGCTTAAGTAAAATTTATAAAAACGCAGTTAGAAGGAGCTGCTCAAACCTGTGCTAATCAGCATGCCGAGTAATTTGTAGATTTCAAGACAATGTTTCTAAATAAGTACTGGGCACAAGCTAAGCAGTTGAGGCTATAAAATGATTTTTTTTTTATTTAGGCCAGAATACAAAAGTTGGAAGGAAAGTATGACGGGGTTCTGTGTAAAGGAATTAAATGAATTGATTCATTTGGTTGGCCTCTAAATGTGTTGACAGAGGTTTCAAATTTGAAGAGAAAATTGCCTAATCCACAATGGGAACTAATTCATAGTCCAACTGATTCTAGGGAAGAATTTCTTATCTTTATTGAAAATATGGAAAGGGCTTTCTGTTACAGGCCAAAGTATGTTGAACACAGTGATGGAAATCAGTACAAGGGAAACTGTAATAAATCTAAGGGAAGCAATGAGAATAGATGGAGAGGTGAGAGAAATGGACCTAGTAATCGAGACAGGGACTGGAGGAATAGACTACTGGAGAGAATAGAAATTTTGGAGGAAGAAGGGACAGTTTTGAGCAAAGAAGGGATAAAGACAGATAGAGGGCAAGGCAGATGAGAGCACCAAATGCTAATTTCGAGAACAGACAGTCAGAAAACTGAGGCCTCACTTGAGGTCTGCAGGAAGGCTGGTGACAACACAATGAAAAGGACCATGCAACAAAAAAGTGAGTATCATAGGGAGGGTGCAGAAACGAGTATATGGATGCTATTATAGGAAATAACAGGTTTCTTTCTTGGGTGTGGGGGCATAAGAAATATAGGAGTTGGAATAAAAGAGAGCAAGATAATCAGTGGAATAAAACCAGATTTAAAGATCAATCCAGTTTCCATGCTGAGGAAACATTCGATAGAAATGAAGGGGCTCAGCCAATAAATGGTGGAGGCAATGTGGGTTTATGCTCAATAAAAAATTTTGAAACATTGGAACCAGACCCATTAGTCTTGTCAGGGGAAAAACAATAGACAATGTAGATGCAGATGGCAAAATTATAAATAGCATTTAAGACTGTTGTAAGCAAGAGGAAGATACAAGTGCATTATTTAACAAAGAGAAAATTTATGCAAGTAATGAGATTGAGCCTATTCGAAGTGGAGTGGGTGTTAATTTGAATGTTTGTAGCAGTGATGTTACAAATTGTGAAATGTTGGCTGAGTGTAGGAATGAACCAACAGATGTTCATGAAATTGTATGAGACAATGAATTGGTTAATGAAGCAGGAGTGAGTGGGAGTAAGGAGGGTGGTGCTATTGTTGGTTGCCCTGTGAGGAAACTGAAAGTCATGTTTTCTGGAAAGATGACCATTTGATTCTGGACGGGGATGTCAACTCAAAGGAGTAGATGAGCTTGCTTTCTGGGCAGCAAAATAACTGATGATGGACAAAAAAGAGATGATACAAAATGTAGACTGCAAGGGCAAGAAAGCATTTCTGAAGAAGAGAAATTTGTTAACATTGAGTATAGATTTAGGTGTTGGAAAGTATTTTGTGACAGTATTTGTATGGAATGTAGCCATGTATGGAAGTTAAACATGGATGGTAAACAATTTAGATAAGAAGAGAATAAAAGCATTTGACATGTGCTATCAAAGAAGATCAGATGCGTAGAACACGTAACTAATGAGGAGGTACTGAATAGAATTGGGGAGAAAATAAATTTGTGGGACAACCTGACTAGAAGAGGGTATCAGTTGATATGGGATGTTCTGAGACATAATCCACCAATTTAGTACTGAAAGATAGTGTGGGAAATAAAAATCATAGAGGGAGACCAAGAGATGAATATAGCAAGCAAATTAAGGGGGATGTAGTCTGCAATATTTATTCAGAGCTGAAGAGGCTTGCACAGGATAGAGTAGCATGGAGAGCTGCATCAAACCAGTCTTCATACTGGGATGTTAATTACAATGGGTTGGGAAAAGAGGAGAATGAGTATAATATTAATGATTGGATATCTTATGCTTAAGTTCAGAAAGCTTTGCTACCAGAGAAGTGGTATGCATTAAGGTTCAAAGTAGCCAGAAAATTGGAAGAATTAGGAGGAGAACAATATATTGTGGATGGATTTAACAAATTATTTAGAGAAGATAAAGAAATAGAACATGGGGGAATAAATGTATTAAGGTGGGAGACATGGATGAGATGCCATTTTTGGATTCAGATTCATGTATTTTAAATGTGTCTGAATCCTTCTGACAGCAGATTAGAAGCAATGAACTGACAGGACTGCCTGAAACTAGTGTAAATATTAGAGCAGCAATAGGGTCTTGTAGCAAGTCCACCAATAAAGAAATCTTGTTGGGATTTGAGATCAGTGGTCATTGTTTTAATATAAATTGATTATAATCTGAAACCTGCCAATGACTGTTAGATTGGACACAGATTTCTTGTGCAAATATGATTCTAGCAATGTAATAAGGGATAGAGTAGTATAATTTGATGCTGGATGGTACAGTAAAAGAATCAGTTTTAAAAGGGTATGAAAAGGGTAAGAGGCTATAGCAATATTGCTTAGTCTTATTCCACATTCAGATGAAGCAATAAGATCCATGAAGCTGTAATTATTTATTTTTGTAATTGCAGCACGAAATTCAAGGTAAAACATTCAACTCTGTAAACAGATAAATAACTGAACTCTCAAATAATAATGGAACTGTTACTTCATAAGTTCCAAGGAATAAACTGCCGATGTCACACTGTGTGCACTTTATGCACATATCATAATATAAAGGTTGTATCAAGACAAAGGGTCTGGTATAATTACATTCAAAGATTTAGCCTCTGCTTTAACATCTATATAATTTATCTTTATTGTTTAAATGTATCAGTAAGAATTGTAGCAAAATAATGTTGTGCAGTTGTCATTGATTACAGCAGTAGCCTTTGTGCATAAAGAATTAAACTGCAAATTTGACTAGTTCCATGCAGTTATGATTCATTGTGTGATAAGTAGTATATGAAGTACAGTTTCATCTGGATGTAGAATTAATCTGCTACCTGGGTATAATAATGATATGCATAAGTAGCATAGAGATCAGTCTCATGTGTTTAATGTAAACTTTGTTTAAAAATCAACTACTTTCAGTTGGTGGTCTAGGATTTAAATGCTGATATGACTCAAGCAGTCATGGTCTTCTATTGGTGTCTATGGTGGGAGTAAGAACTGTGCAACCTGTAAACTGCTAGGGTTAGCAAGTGATAATGTGGTTGGCAATTTGGACTTATTCAAGCTTGGTGCAACAGTTTGCTATTGTGAAGATGGCTTTATTCACTGAGTTAGCTTGAACAAATGTTGCTGACCTTCATATTAGACTGTGTGAACCTGATAACTGTGGGGAATTGATTAACAATAACATGTTTTTGCAAAACTGGAACACTGTATGTGTACGAATTGTTTGCTAGCACTGCTTTACAAAAAATCATTTGTTAATCCTTTAACTGCTCTGGACATGTTAACGTGTGCGTTTTTGTATCTGTCCCTGTGTACTCTGAATGTGTTTATGCACGCCAACAATCCTTCTACCTGGTACTGTGAACATGTCTATATGTAGACACATTCAGAGTACCAGGTGGAAGGACTGGTGGCGCGCATAAACACATTCAGAGCACTCAGGGACAGTTACAAAGGCAAGTGAATTAACACATCCAGAGCAGTTAAAGGGTTAATAATGAACATTTGCCTCTATGTGGTCACCAGTTGAGGGAATCTCTTCTAACAGAAATAAAACTGAAGTGGGATTTGGACTTGTGTTTGGATTCATCATTGTGGAGATCTACCATGACCAGATTACTTGATGTTTTTGTAGTCAAATGTGCTTTAAATTATTGATTGACTCTTCACAAGCTTGCATATTATTTATTGAATTAATATAGGGCTCAAGGCAGTTGTGTACAACCAGACCATTGTGCAGACAAGCCATTTAACAGTTTGTGCACACACCCAAAGGCAACGTTACTCAATCATGCTCCTAAGCCATTGTAGGATGTTTCTGGCCAGATCATGAGAACAGTTATCTAGCTGGAAGATGGCTTTGTTGTTGGAAAAGATGTTAAGCATGAAGAGATCCAAGTTGTCTGCAGTAATGTTCAATGATTAATTGTCTGTTTGCAAGAACTGTATAAATTGTTTGTGTGCTCATATAATACGTATAGTGACTATGGTACCAGGATTGATGATGGAAGTGTACTGAAATTTGTTGCCACTGTTAAATTCTTAGTAGTGGAATGTACATGCTAATCTGTGATTAATGTGCTGTATAAATTATCATATGCCAGCTGACTTCTTGACGCCATCTTTCTCCTCACATGTGGAATTCTCGTGGAATTTATTACCAAGTTTTGGCAGCCATTGTGGTTGGTCATATCACACATGCCCTGCAAAATTGCCACTGTATTGAATTTCAAAGGTGGATCAACAGTCTACTGAGCAGATTGTCATAAACCTTTGTCACATCAGTATTTTCCTTTAATGTCTTATTCATCCACCACTTTAATAGGCCTATACTCTTTTACTGCTGTAGTGGATTTTGTTTTTGTGTCTAACATGTTCCGTATGCTATTAACAGTAGCTAATCACACTCTTAAATTCTTGTTCATCTTTAGTTCTACTTCTGCACTACCCCTTCTGATACTGTGTTCATAAACCTGTAATCACTTGACCAACAACCTTATTCATTAATTCCCTCTATATCTATCTCAAAACTATCAATTTCTCTTTTCAAACTCTCGAATCTTCTACCCTAATAACAAATCTAACATTCCAGTGCCCCTCTTCAGGAACCATATGTTAATCTGCTTTTTCAACTGATACCCCCCCGAATGTTGTTGGACCATATTATGTCTTTCTGTATCATTGGTATATACAGGCCGCCATAAAAGGGCAATGTTTGCAGTTTGTGGATGGATGCAGTACTTCCAGAGTCATATTTCTCAAAGTATAAGTTACTGTGTATATATTCTTCCCTTTTTCATCATCAAAGTGCAAATACGAAGTTTCAATAAAGTGATGGAATGATGACAGAAAGGAACAATTTATGGCAAATGTTTCAATATTGTGATCACTTTGTCTTTTGACACTGGGCTACTTCAGTTAAGATACATGGAATATGATTCAGCATCTCCAAATGTTGTCCTTGCCAAGTGTGCATACTGTTCTATTCCGGTGCATTTCAGTCACCACACTGAGACTTCACATCTGCACTTTGGTGACAAATAAGCAAAGATCTTATGACAGAATATCACTTTCTGTTTTGGGAAATATGACTGCAAGAACTGTTTGTACTAAAAGGTATTTTTTCAAGTAAACCTTTAGTTTTTTGCTGTAAATAAACCACATATGGCTCTTACGATCCTGCTGGTCATAATTGTCTGTTACACAGAACTATTTCACAGTTACTTGTGCTTCTGCAGTTTACAGATATGTTAACCTTAAAACATTTATTTTATGCAGTGCATGGTCTATGGTTAACATTGCTGCCTGTAGATTGTGAGGTCCTGAGTTAGATTCCTTGCTGGATTGAAAATCTTCTTCACTTTGGGACTGGGTGTTTGTGTTGGTCTCATCATTTCATCTCATCATAATTGACATTCAAGTCACTAAAGTGGCGTCAAATAGAAAGACTTGCACCAGGGAGCCAGTAACCCTAGATGGGTTCTCTTGACCAATAAAACCATATGGTCATTTTATTTAATTTTAGGCAGATACAGAGATTTATGCATAAATGATGCTGATGAGTGGTAGAACAGACACATGTCTACATTTTAAAATCATTCTTATTCAATTTCAGCAATTTGAGCTGGTGTGCTTCAATTGTATGAACCATTAACTAGGGAAGCATGTTTAAAGATGTTATCAACCCTGCCAATTAAAGTAAAAAATAAATAAATAAATTTGAAGGCCAATGGAAGGTGTGAAGAGGTTTTAATCAGTGTTGGAGTGTTAGCTAAACTGTAGTACAAAATGTAAGAAGGCTGTAGGCTTTGGGGAGAAGTAAACTAGGCAGTTCAATTTTAACAAAACATACCATTCATAATCAAGGGAAGCGAGATTAATTTTATCACAGTTAAGATCCTAAAAAGAACGAAAATCCATTAACAGGATGTTTATTGGTGAAACACCCATCATTTTGTTCCAAAGGATTCCCTTTAATGTAAGGTAAAAAAACACTTGGTATATGTGTCACTACATGATTTGTTTGGGCTGTGGCTTATGTTTGTTGGTTTCAAACCAGATCTTTCTATAAAGGTAATCAATTTTCTGCGTTCAATATTTAGTACCTCCCCTATTTGGTAAGCAGTGATCTGTCCAAAATTTGGCCTCTTGCCCTTCTTTATAATGATAATGCTGAAGTATAATGTGTAAACTTATTTATAAAAAAATTATGAGACAGAATTTCTGGTAAGTACTCGTCTTCATGATGTGAAATGCTATAGTATTGCCAAGAAATGCACATAAACTTTAATACACTGTCTTAGCTTTGGGAATAATTTGTTCCTTCCTCAGGTAGAGAGAGGGATTGTTGCTAAATGTTAAAGAGGAAGGGCAGTTCATTTAGATCCCAGGTTGACTCAGAGACAAGTGTTGGCAGTACTATACATTTCACCTCCTGAAAGTATCTGGCAACAATTCTGCCTCATATTTGTTTTTAGTTTTCATGAGTGAATCTTCCATTGTGACAATAAACTTAGGTATTATTTTACTTTTGTTAACTTCTTGTATGGAAACTCTTTCCAGATTCCTGTTTGCAAAGAACAGTTATCAAAAGGTGCTCCTGAAATCAGATTCTCCACAAAAAAAATCTCTAGCAGTAGTAAACAACAATTTGGAGGTTAGATTTAACTGTGAATCTGATAGTTCTTACTTAATAATAGGTGAGTGGCCACTAAATAAATTTGTCAATACGCATAAGAAATGAAAGTTTGTTACAGCAAGTATTGCGTCAATTGTAGGTGGCAAAAATGAAGAATGGCTCAGCCTGACACAATGGCTTGTGAAACACGGAGCAAAGAAAATCGTCATTGCTCATCAGACAGAGAAAGGAAACAACTATGTAACCCGAAGACTTAATTTATTTAAAAAGTATTACAATTCAGATATAGTATTAGAGTCATCCACCAAGGCTACTACGCCAAATGGTGCCATGTCTCTCCTGAAACTAGCGAGCAGCAAAGGGACCTTGTCAGCCATATTTTTGTTACCACTGGTAAGTGGATGTTTAAATTAATTTTACTGGCTTTTTTTGACCATGCATTGCTGCTTTTAGAGACCTTATTTTCTTGTAAGATACCAAGGTGTTTGCTGTGAAGATACACTTCACATGAAATGAATTAGTTCTTCAGAATTGGTCCAGTTACTAGTAATACACTATTATGTCACAATTTCTATCAATTTGTTAGCACCTTAGAGCACCAGAATTATTGGCCTTTTTTAATTTTTTAAAAAAAGATCAAATTAATTATATTCTCTTGATATTGCAACATGTTTTGCATAATTATTTGATGATGACAATATTTCTTCATAATCAATAATCAGTTGTTCATACTTTTCCAGGATCAGGCAGAAAGTTCAAGGTTAACTGATGCAGGGAACATATCAGCACAAATTCTTAATAACATTGATGTTGCCTCCCACTGTTATCCAGAGTTACTGTTTATATGCCTATCCTATGATGGAGGAGACAACACTTGCTCAGCAAGACAAAAAATGGGTCTCAAGGGCCTATCAATAAATTGGTCCCAACAAAATGAAAGCATTTTTGATTTTAAACAATTTGTGCAGCAACTAGATAGCATACTGCTGTCAAATAAAGATCCCATTCTAAGCGTTACCAACATTACATCTGACGTATCGAAAAATAGAGGCAAGTTTGTAGTAAATTTTTGTGTAAAATTAATTTAGACTTATATTAAAAAGATTAGACATACCTATATTTTAGCAGCCTCATTTCTTAGTGGTCTGGATGTATGGTTAGTACAATTGTAATGTTTTCTTCTCAAACTGCATGATAATCTGAACTTACAGCCACTTACTGTTACAATCAGGTGGAGAAAAAATCTTTGAGAAAGGCCTTCTTTTGTAATCTTATATAAGCCCTGATCAGCTGTACCAGACTCATCTGGGAAAGAATGGGAAGAAGGAATTAGCTGTGGTCATATAAAGTGACCCTTAGCACTTTGGGAACTCACCATATATGTATCTGTTGAGAAAGAATATGAAGGGTTACTTCAAATATCTCCAAAGAACAAACATAACAGAAAAAATATGAGTTACTATGCTGACAGCAGCAAAGATGATCCTTTCACACTCCAAAGAGAACACTATTCACTTGTTGTGGTGCATCAGCCAGATGATGTCATCACATTAGCCACTCCCCTTGTTTTTTTAAAAAGTAAGGTGCAACCAGCATGTGAGGGAGCTGCCACCCATTCCATACCAAGAAGTCCCTTCCGTACAGCCTAGCCACCCATGGTCATCACATCTGCTGTGATGAGCAGTCCATCTCAAAATATACTGAGGGTCTCACTGAAGCCTTCACTGACTGTAATTATCCTCCCAACCTTGTACAAAAACAAATCTCCCAAGCCTTATCCTTCCAGTCCCCCACAACCTCCCAATGCCCCACAGTCCAGCCGCAGAGGAGCATTCCCCTTATAACTCAGTACCATAAGGGCCTGGAGCAACTGAATTACATTCTCTGCCAGGGTTTTGATTACCTCTCGTCCTGCCCTGAAATGAGAGATTCTTGCCCACTATCTTTCTGACCCTCCTACAGTGGTATTCTGCCGTCCACCAAACCTACAGAATATACTCATCCATCCTTACACAACCCCTGCTCCCAATCCCTTACCCCATGGCTCATACCCCTGTAATAGACCTAGATGCAAGACCTGTCCCATACATCCTTCTACCACCACCCCCTCCAGTCTGGTCACTAACATCACCTATCCCATCAAAGGCAGGGCTACCTGTGAAACCAGTTATGTGATTTACAAGCTAAGCTGCAATGACTGTGCTGCATTCTATGTAGGCATGACAACCAACAAGCTGTCTGTCCACATGAATGGCCATGGACAAGCTGTGGCCAAGAAACAAGTGGACCACCCTGTTGCTGAACACGCTACCAAACGTGATATCCCTCATCTCAATGACTGCTTCACAGCCTGTGCCATATGGATCCTTCCCACCAACACCAGCTTTTCTTAACTGTGCCGGTGGGAACTTTCCCTGCAATACATCCTTCATTCCCGTAACCCTCCTGGCCTCAACCTTCGTTAGTCACTGTCTTCCAGCCCCCTCCCTGTTCCCATTCCAGCACTACACAGCTATCATTTCACCACCACACCCAGTCTTTTAATTTCTTTTTATTTCTCCCCTTTCCACCACTTACCCCCTCTCTCCTTCGCACATTCTCTCCTGCCCTCCATCCAAACTGCAATACTTCACTGTCCACCACTCCCACCATACTATCCCTCCCCCTCCCCGCCCCAGCCTCCTCCTTACCCCCACCCTGTTGCCACTCCCATCATGCTCTGGTGCTGCTGCTTGCAGTGTGGTTTCAGTTCTCCGAGACTGCAGATGTGTGTGCAAGTTGTGTTTGCGTGTGTGTGTGTGTGAGCGTGTGTGCATGTGTGTCTATTGCTGACAAAGGCCTTAATGGCCAAAAGCTTTAATTGTGTGAATCTTTTGTTGTGCCTATCGCGACTCAGCATCTCCGCTAGATGGTGAGTAGCAACTTTCCTTCTCTAATATTGTTACATTCCATCCTGGATTTTCTATTGTTTGATAATTATTTTTATGAGTTTGGTTTGAAGGGAGGTTGATAATCTGCATCCTTTATCCCTGCCTCACAGCGGGTGAGGAGATATACTTTATAATCAGATAAATGCCATCAAAATTGGCAGACCTGTTAATATACAGTGGTAGGATTATCATTTTCCAGATTTGCTGTTGTACTTTTTGCAGTATCTGTGGACTTAACATGATTACCGTCAAACCTCTATTGCTTAGGATGAGCTGAAAAATATATTGTTCCCATAGCAGTATAGCAATTATCTGAAATAATATCAGGACTCTACACCAAATTGGGCTGTACCAGTATGCTGTGTGTGTAAGAACTGTTTGATCACAGCCAGTATTTCAGCTTTGTTCCTATTCTGTCTCCAGTTTTCCATTTTTAGTCAGAAATAAGTAGAACATTTACCTATTTAATAGTTCCAATAAATATTTCTAGAAGAAGGAAGTTCACTGGCTGAAAATTTACTTTCTCAAACAGCAATTGGTCTAGAATTTATTGTCTATGAAACAAATTATCCACAGATACTATTCCTCCACATTATTGTTGCCATGTAGTCTTTCAGAGTGTTGTACACTTGTGCACATGAGCAATAAATAGTACATGAAATTTTATTTTTCTGTATCCATTGACAAAGGACAAGGAAGAGAAGCAGAAGGAGGCAATAGTTATGTAAGCAATTATCATTTTACAAAATAATTCAAAGTCATCTTGCCTCATACATAAATCTTAGATATTTACAGAATGAATCTTTCATTCTACAGCAGAATGTTCACTGTTTTGAACTTCCTGGCAGATTAAAACTTTGCTGGACAGTGACACGAATATGTAACCTTGCCTTTCATAGTAATATTTTTTCATTCCACCTGTTGTTTTCAGTTTCAGTACCAACAAATCCAAAAGATATTATATGGAAAGTTTGTCTCTGTCCTTTGTCTTATTAGGTTTATCCAATATATCTTTTTCTGGGTTCTGACTAGAATTTATTGTAGGCTCCAACCATAACTCTTCTTATGGATGCATAACTTAACACTGAATTTTCTCTGTCAGTTTCTCTATAGTCCCTTCCTTAACAATAACATAGCACTCTCTCATTCTCTTCTTCCCCTCCACAACCCCCTCTAAAACAAATTGTTGTCCAGTTGACCATTAAATCATTGTAGGTGTTTGCCATCTTTTTTTACTTTACTTTTGTATATTTATTAAAGATATATTTTTAAAGGAACAAACTCTCATTTGATTGTTGTATTATTTATTTAAGTACAACTCTGGTTTTGGCCTTTTATCCCATTTTCAAGTATTTGATTTTATGGCCTTAACATATATTGCAGGACATTTAACATATTGTCAAGCTCAAAGTAGGCCACAAATTAACAAAAATATTGTCTTCTTAATTTGTGCCCAACTTTGAGCATGACAACATGTTAAATGTCCTGCAATATATGTTAAAGACATGAAATGAAATACTTAAATATGGCATAAGAGTCTAAAACTGGGATTGTACTTAAATAAACAATGAACCAGTCAAATGGTGGTGTGTTCCTTTAAAAAATATTGTATGACTGTTGCTCAGCAACATCAGAAACTATACATGAAAAATAATTACCTGTAATCAAACAATGGAAAATCCAGGATGGAATGTAACAATATTGTGAAAAGGAAAGCTGCTACTCACCATATAGCAGAGATACCGAGTTGCAGATAGGCACAACAAAAAGACTGTTACAAATAATACCAATCAGCCAGTAAGGCCTTCAACAGAATTAGATGGCAAATATGCAGACATGTACACACATGCAGACGCAACTCACACATACATGACTGCAGTCTCAGGAGGCCACTCTGCAATGAGAGGTAGTAGAAACCCTTACAGTAGCACTTTGTGAGGCTAATTATTCTCCCAGCCCGGTACAAAAACAAATCTCCTGTGCCTTATCTCTCCAGTCTCCCACCATCTCACAAGTCCCACCCTCTGGCCACAGAGGAGCATTCCCCTTGTAACTCAGTACCATCCAGGACTGGAGCAACTGAATTACATTGTTCACCAGGGTTTTACTACCACCCGTCGTGCCCTGAAATGAGAAATGTCCTGCACATTATCCTTCCCACCCCTCCCACAATGGTATTCTGCCGTCCACTGAACCTACACACTCTACTCATCCATTCCTACACAACACCTGCTCCCAACCCTTTACCTCATGGCTCATACCCATGTAATAGACCTAGATGCAAGTCCTGTAGTACCCATCCTCCCACCACCACGTACTCCAGTCTGGTTACAAACATCATCTATCCCATCTAAGGCAGGGCTACCTGTGAAACCAGTCATTTGATCTATAAGCTAAACCACAACCACTGTGCTGCATTCTATGTGGACATGACACCAACAAGCTATCTATCTGCATGAATGGCCTCTGACAAACTGCGACCAAGAAACAGGACCACCCTGTTGCTGAGCACATTGCCAACCATGAAATCCTTCATTTCAATGAGTGTTTCACAGTGTACACTATTATGGATCCTTCCCACCAATTCCAGCTTTTCTGAATTGTGTGGCGGGAACTTTCCCTGAATATATCCTGCGTTCCTGTAACCCTCTTGGCCTCAACCTTTGTTAGTCATTGTCCTCTCCCACCCAGCCCATTCTCTGTTCCCATTCCAGCCCTATGAAGCCCTCATTCCTCCATCACGCCCAGTCTTTTTACTTCTCTCATTTTTCATTATCCCGCCTCCCCATCTCTCCGCTCCCTCCGTCTAACCTTCCAACTGCACATAGCTGCCCTACCCTCTTTCCACTTTGTCCCTCTGTGCTCCCCAACAGCATGTCACTGTCTGACATGCCTACCCTACTGTCCCTCCCCTTCCCCACCTCAGCCTCCTCCTTACTACCACCCAGATGCCACTCCCATCATGCACCAGTGCTGCTGCTTGCAGTGTGGCCTCAGTTGCCTGAGACCGCAGTCGTGAATCTGCACGAGTGTGTGTGTTTGCTGTCTAATTCTTATGAAGACCTTACTGGCCAAAAGCTGTTATTTGTGACAGTCTTTTTGTTGTGCCTATCTGTGACTCAGCATCTACGCTATATGGTGAGTAGCAACATTACCTGTACCATATTATCTGTAGGGGGACTGTGCAGGTTAATAATAGAATTACAAGGTGATAGCGTGGCAAGCTAGTACTTTCCCTCAGGAATGTGTCCATTAGCAATAATGGAATTTTGTCTCCTGAAGGTGTATACTGGTCATAAATTTTGTTGACTTGCAGTATCACAGTTTTTTGAATATAGTACAGTTACATTTACTGGATAGACAGAAGTAAATAACTTATGTGTATCTGACAAGCTCATTTTTTAATAAACATATTATTTTTACTGGTGCACATTATTCTGTCAGTTTATCATGGCAGAAATAAATGCAGTAACTCATTGTGCATTTTAATTTCTTGTTCCAGACAAAGTAATAGCTGAAAGGCTGGAGTACATGTTACCAGCTTCCAAGAGAGAAGTTGCTGAAATTGGATGGAATTTGAGGAATCAACACTACATTTATGAAATGTCAACTCTCTGTCCAGAGTGGAAGGATGTTAAAGATGCAACACCTGTATTCTTGGTGTCAGGAATCTATTCACGTTACGAACGTCATAGAGAACTTGCCAATAAAATTATGTTCCCACTATTTAATATTCTTGCAACACCACTTAAATCTACAATTGAGGAGTCTGTTGAAGACATTATTCAGGTTTGTATTAAACATTTTCTTCATTTCTTGTTGTTTTTTCCTAATTTTTTCTCCATTCTTATTACTTTATAAGTATGTATTTAATTTTTCCACATTTTTTGTAAGAATATAATACGTGGTTTGAAGTGATTGGCAAATGTTTGAGAAGGTGTCTGTAAGGAAGTTGTGCAGTAATAAGGGTTCATAAATAACAAGCAAGCAGTCTTCAGTACATTTGTATTTACATATCATGAATTTGGCTTATAAGGCTGTGACTCAACAATATTTGGAACAAAATGCTAGTCCTCAGGAATCTGATTTTTTGGAAGTTTTACAAAGTTCTAACAAAATAGATGTCACATACCTGTTTGAACACCATGTATCTGGAGAGTTATAGAAGTTAAATATAAGTGATTATACATTAGTTATAATAGAGGGAAACATTCCACGTAGGAAAAATATATCTAAAAACAAAGATGATGTGACTTACCAAATGAAAGTGCTGGCAGGTCGACAGACACACAAACAAACACAAACATACACACAAAATTCAAGCTTTCGCAAAAAACTGTTGCCTCATCAGGAAAGAGGGAAGGAGAGGGAAAGACGAAAGGATGTGGGTTTTAAGGGAGAGGGTAAGGAGTCATCCCAATCCCGGGAGCGGAAAGACTTACCTTAGGGGGAAAAAAGGACGGGTATACACTCGCACACACACACATATCCATCCACACATATACAGACACAAGCAGACATATTTAAAGACAAAGAGTTTGGGCAGAGATGTCAGTCGAGGCAGAAGTGCAGAGGCAAAGATGTTGTTGAATGATTGGTGAGGTATGAGTGGCGGCAACTTGAAATTAGCGGAGATTGAGGCCTGGTGGATAACGGGAAGTGAGGATATATTGAAGAGCAAGTTCCCATCTCCGGAGTTCGGATAGGTTGGTGTTAGAGGGAAGTATCCAGATAACCCGGACGGTGTAACACTGTGCCAAGATGTGCTGGCCGTGCACCAAGGCATGTTTGGCCACAGGGTGATCCTCATTACCAACAAACACTGTCTGCCTGTGTCCATTCATGCGAATGGACAGTTTGTTGCTGGTCATTCCCACATAGAATGCGTCACAGTGCAGGCAGGTCAGTTGGTAGATCACGTGGGTGCTTTCACACGTGGCTCTGCCTTTGATCGTGTACACCTTCCGGGTTACAGGACTGGAGTAGGTGGTGGTGGGAGGGTGCATGGGACAGGTTTTTCACCGGGGGCGGTTACAAGGGTATATACATTATACATTAGCATCTTCATCTTGTAAAGACAATATGGAAAATAGACTAAAGTCCTATAGAAACTTACCACAAGTTCAGAAAAACTGAAACTAGTAAATTCTATAAACATCACAGCAAGGGATCCTGTTCTTGTGAGCTGGGACTACAAACAATGTCTCCTTTATAATTTCAACTGTGTACAGATTGCTAATGGGAAATGAGTGGTTTATTGGGCTCCATGAATCTTTTTGTGATATGTGCCACAAAAAATCAAGAGATTAATGTAGATTTTCTAAAGGATTTTAAGAGGAAAACAGACACAAACTTTATAGGGATCATATAATTTGATTTCAGTATTAATGTGTCACTAACTGAAATCACATTTTGTAAGAAAGATGATGCAATTATTATAATCAATCCAAATAGATATACAGGATGAACATTAATAAAACTGACAAACTGGAGGAACAGGAAAAAAGGTCCTAGGAACATGAGGTCCTAGGAACATGCATCCAGATCTTTGCACAGTAGATGGCACTGACAAATGAAAGGTCCTCTCACCTTGTACCATGTGTTCCTTGTGTGTTGGAGGCTACGTGTTTAATTCAGTGAAATGTAAGCAGCAGAATGGTCCAGTATTTGTGTTGGGAATAAGCTGAGATGGTGTTTATGTGTGGTCAAGCAGGTGGAAATGGTCGAGGGAGCATGCCTGTTCCAAAATAAGTACCCTCACATACACCAAACTCATCACACAACATTTCAAGCCCTTTTTGGGTATTTGTGAGATAATAGTTCTTTTCAGACAGATGATGGAGAGGGAGGCAGCAGACTGTGCGGGCACTAGATTTGGAGGACCCCATTCTGCCTCTCAACCATTTCCATGTGCTTTGGCATATACAAACACCATCTCAGCTTGTACCCAACATGAATACTGGACCATTCTATTGACTACAGAACACAGCATCAATCACACAACCTGCAACACACAAGGAATACACAGCACATGGTCAGAGGAACTTTCATTCATCAGTGCCACCTACCACGGCAGTGATGCATTTCTGGACGTATGTTCATAGCATCTTTTTTCCTCCATTTCCAGTCAGGAATCCATCCCTGCAGTTTTAGTTTTTATCAGTGTCCAGCTTGTATAACAACAGAGGAAATTTTAGGAATGTGTTTGATATTAGTATTTTCAGTACTGATTAGCTGCAAATGGTCAATTTAAAAAGACACATAATATTCATTAGTTTAGCACTTCCTGAAGTTGGAGAGAAACATGTTGGTCAGATAATTTACTTTAGTTATTTTCATTCATTAACATCAAATATAAATATATTCTTTTTGCAACTCATAAGTAAGTAAGTAAGTTTTTGTTTCAAAAAATTGTACCATAAGAATAATAGTTGATAGACATCCATAATAAAAGTGAGAGTAATTTTAACAACAACACCATAGAAAATGTTTTCTCTCATGAAATTTGTTATAAATAATCCATTAGGGTTCAGAAGGAATAATGACATCCATGATAGAAGAAAATAATTAAGGCCATTACTCTTAATTAAAATTGACTTTCACTCACAAAGGTGCAAATAATACTTACCTAGTGATATTAAATGTATGACAGGTAACAGGCTAAATTTGAAAAAAAGTCCTTCTGAGCAACTCCTTTGTTTAGAAATTTGTTACTTATTTGGTGCAAATTATCTTATAGTTACTCAAGTTATGAAAACGATTATTATTTTCTGCTATGCTATCTCAGCTGTAAATGATCATCATGCAGCTACATTAAAATTCAGTTTAACATAATATGTGTGTAATGATATTTTCCATCTAATTATGATATATTGTGCAAGTGACGAATGGAACATGTAACTAACTAATTTTCTTGGGGCAGCTTAAGAATTTTATAAATGGCATTCATTTTTGTATAGGCCAAATGTATGTCATATGATATTTGTTTGTGGATTCCATCATGGAAACATCATCAGTGCTCAATAAGCAGTACACTAGTCTGAAGATTATTACTTCTTAGTTGAATGGAAGTGAATTATGAATGGCTATGAAATTTGAAATAGACACACATCTTCTGTCCTCACAGGTGCACAATATGATAATTTTTATAGTACTTAGCCTTATGATAAGGACACAAATAAAATTTTTATCAAGATAGGTAATTATCCACATAATTTATTTGTCTTTAGTTTGTGATGTCCCATTTCTTGTCCAAGAAAGTGTTATTTTGCTTTTCCCCATTTGTAAATTGACTTTTATCTATAATCTGTCAATTACCAGTAACCCACTATTAACACCCCAAAAACTAAATCATGGCTGTAATTAATTTAAAATGGCTTTATCTACATAGTATGCTGTATCAGTTAAGTATCTCTTCCCATTATTCAGTAAGGATGCATCTCACAATTTATTTTGCTGCTTTATATACACTCCTGGAAATGGAAAAAAGAACACATTGACACCGGTGTGTCAGACCCACCATACTTGCTCCGGACACTGCGAGAGGGCTGTACAAGCAATGATCACACACACAGCACAGCGGACACACCAAGAACCGCGGTGTTGGCCGTCGAATGGCGCTAGCTGCGCAGCATTTGTGCACCGCCGCCGTCAGTGTCAGCCAGTTTGCCGTGGCATATGGAGCTCCATCGCAGTCTTTAACAATGGTAGCATGCCGCGACAGCGTGGACGTGAACCGTATGTGCAGTTGACGGACTTTGAGCGAGGGCGTATAGTGGGCATGCGGGAGGCCGGGTGGACGTACCGCCGAATTGCTCAACACGTGGGGCGTGAGGTCTCCACAGTACATCAATGTTGTCGCCAGTGGTTGGCGGAAGGTGCAAGTGCCCATCGACCTGGGACCGGACCGCAGCGACGCACGGATGCACGCCAAGACCGTAGGATCCTACGCAGTGCCGTAGGGGACCGCACCGCCACTTCCCAGCAAATTAGGGACACTGTTGCTCCTGGGGTATCGGCGAGGACCATTCGCAACCGTCTCCATGAAGCTGGGCTGCGGTCCCGCACACCGTTAGGCCGTCTTCCGCTCACGCCCCAACATCGTGCAGCCCGCCTCCAGTGGTGTCGCGACAGGCGTGAATGGAGGGACGAATGGAGACGTGTTGTCTTCAGCGATGAGAGTCGCTTCTGCCTTGGTGCCAATGATGGTCGTATGCGTGTTTGGCGCCGTGCAGGTGAGCGCCACAAAACGGACTGCATACGACCGAGGCACACAGGGCCAACACCCAGCATCATGGTGTGGGGAGCGATCTCCTACACTGGCCGTACACCACTGGTGATCGTCGAGGGGACACTGAATAGTGCACGGTACATCCAAACCGTCATTGAACCCATCGTTCTACCATTCCTAGACCGGCAAGGGAACTTGCTATTCCAACAGGACAATGCACGTCCACATGTATCCCGTGCCACCCAACGTGCTCTAGAAGGTGTAAGTCAACTACCCTGGCCAGCAAGATCTCCGGATCTGTCCCCCATTGAGCATGTTTGGGACTGGATGAAGCGTCGTCTCACGTGGTCTGCACGTCCAGCACGAACGCTGGCCCATCTGAGGCGCCAGGTGGAAATGGCATGGCAAGCCGTTCCACAGGACTACATCCAGCATCTCTACGATCGTCTCCATGGGAGAATAGCAGCCTGCATTGCTGCGAAAGGTGGATATACACTGTACTAGTGCTGACATTGTGCATGCTCTGTTGCCTGTGTCTATGTGCCTGTGGTTCTGTCAGTGTGATCATGTGATGTATCTGACCCCAGGAATGTGTCAATAAAGTTTCCCCTTCCTGGGACAATGAATTCACGGTGTTCTTATTTCAATTTCCAGGAGTGTACAATTGTGTTCTTACTAAAAGTAGTTACTTACAAGCTCTTGAAGGCTACAAATAAAATGGACAATAAGGTGAGAGAAAACGGACGCTTTACGATTTCCTCCTTGCAGGATGCCTTTCCTAATGTTTCTCATAGTGTTTTGTATGGCATTGTGGCTGAGCACTTGAATTACCGAAAATTGTGTGCACGTTAGGTACCAAAAATGTTGACGAATGTGCACAAAAGCAAACGTTTAGACAGTGCATTGACTTTCCTTGAGCGGTACCACAATGACGGTGATGATTTCTTAAGCCAAATTGTTACTGGTGATGAAACATGGGTGGCCTATGTCACACCAGAATCAAAGCAACAGCCCATGGAAGTTGAGCAAGAGCATTGTTTTGCTGCAAGACAATGCCCGACTGCATGTGGTGAATCAGACCAAAGATCTCATCACATCTTTTTGATGGGAAACTCTAGAGCATCCTACGTACAGCCCCGATCTTGTGCCCAGTGACTACCATCTGTTCCTACACTTGAAGAAACACCTGGGTGGTCAGCATCTTCAAAACGATGACTAAGTCAAAACAGTGGTAATGCAGTGGTTAACAAGTCAGGTGGCAGACTTCTATGAGGAGGGCATTCAAAAACTGGTACAACGTCATTACAAGTGCCTCAATATTGACGGAAATTATGTGGAAAAGTAGCATGTCTTTTTTAAATTTCAAAATGGTACTTACTTAAAAAACACACCTCGTAGTAAATGGGTTCCCCTCCATACCACTCTGGAAGCCATTGCTGTCTGGGTCCATCTGGCCACTACAATCACAGTCTGTAATCTCTACCTCCCACCTGGCAGGCCGCCCACATCCCATGCCCTCACCACTCTTCTTCAACGACTCCTGTCTCCCTTCCTGCAATTAGGCGACTTTAATGCCCACAACCCTCTTTGGGTAGTCATACGACTACTGACCTTAGCAAGACAGTTGAAGATGTTCTGGCAAGACTCGACCTCTGTTTACTAAACACAGGCGCTCCCACACACTTTAGTGTGGTGCACGGCACTTTCTCTACCATTGACCTCTCCATCTGCAGTCCCAGTCTTCTTCCCTCCATTCAGTGGGGAGTCCACGATGACTTATGTGACAGCGACCATTATCCAATTGACTTGACCTTCGTTCAGTGTCTCTCGCTCCATCACCCTCACAGGTGGGCCATATCTAAGGCTGACTGGGGTGCCTTCTCCTCTGCTCCCATCCCCCCTGTATTGCTACATGACAGTGTTGATGAATCTACTCAGACTTTGACTGCTGCCATCCTTTCAGCTGCTGTTTCCGCAATCCCTTCTTCCTCAGGTTCCCCACGCAGGAAGATGGTCCCTTGGTGGACTCCGGAAATTGCTGCATCCATAAAAGACCGTGCTCTTCAACACTTCAAGCGGCACCCTTCTACTGCTCTTCTCCTGGTCTTTAATCGACTCCACACCCAGGCCCGCTAGCTAATCAAATTTCAGAAACAGATTTGCTGGGAACGATATGTAGCTGCCATAGAACCAAACACCTCCTCTTCACAAGTCTGGGCGAAACTCAGGTGAATTTTTGGCCACCGTCCTCCCACCGGCATTTCAGGAATTTCTGTGCATGGTGTTGTCCTTACCAATCCGGACTTTGTAGCAGAAAATTTTGCTCAATACTTTGCTCAAGCTTCGGCATCAGTTCAGTATTCACCCACATTCCTTCTCCTGAAAGAGCGCTCAGAACGACTGCCTTTGTCTTTTGCTTCTCACTGCTCGGAGCCATATAATGCTCCATTCAGCGAGTGGGAATTTGCCAGCCCCCTCGCCCTTTGTCCTGACATGGCTCCTGGACTGGATCGGATACATAACCAAACGCTCCAACACTTATTGGTGGCTGGCCACCACCATATACTGACCCTCTTCAACTGTCTATGGAGTGAGAGGGTCTTTCCTACCCAGTGGCAAGAAAGCATTGTTGTTCCGGTGTTGAAACAAGGGAAGCTGCCTCTTCAGTTGGATAGTTACCATCCAATTAGCCTTACTAACACCCTCTGCAAGCTCCTTGAATGCATGGTGAGTCGGTGACTGTTTTGGATTTTTGAATCCCGTGACCTTTTGTCTTCAACTCAAAGTGGTTTTCACCATGGCCACCCTATGGTGGATAACTTGGTGCACCTGGAGTCTGCTATCCGGTCAGCTTTTGCCCATTGGCAACACCTTGTTGCAGTCTTCTTTGATCTGCATAAAGCCTATGACACAACCTGGCACCACCATATCCTCACCACCCTTCACGAATGGGGCCTTCGTGGCACTCTCCCCATTTTTATCCGTAACTTCCTTTCTTGTCACTCTTTTTGGGTCCAAGTTGGCTGCTCCTACAGCACTCCCCATTAGCAAGAAAATGGGGTTCCACAGGGTTCCGTGCCGTGCTGAGCGTCCCTCTCTTTCTCATAGCCAATAATCAGGGTGTATATGGCCCGGGACATCTGGGAGGTCCGGGAAAAACCCGGGAATTTTTTCATCCGGGACAAATCCGGGACAAACCCGGGAATTTTTTAGAATTCCGGGATTTTTCATTGTTTTTTATTTCAGTTAAAGTTTTGTAGGTTTGACGTGTAAGATCTGATACGCTGACAAAGAACTTTAATCCACTACTGCTGAATAATACTGCAGCAATGAAACATAATCAGAGAATAACACCAAAATTAAAAGTTTAGTTGCATAGAAAATGGGTAATTTACACAATGAACAGACCAGAGTGCCGACACCAAAAAGTGTCAAAGGCTTTAGGTCGAAGATTATGCAGTACATCCGTAACAACTAACGTGCATTCAATGTGCGTGACGTCACAATTGTTTACATTTCTAACAGATCACCAGAAAATATTACGAATAGTGGCTTGAGATGCGTTACTTTTGTAGAAACGCACTTTGCCGAGTTGAGCGAGTTTGGCCTACCTTCGTAACGTATGCACCGCAGCCTGTCTTTCTCGTAGGCCTCGTGCTCTGGATAACTGCCATCATTCGCTAGCGAGATCACGTGACATGAGCTGTGACTCACTGACAAAAGTGCATCACTCAACGCAATCTCTATTTTAGAGTTTCGGAAGCTACCATGCTGTAATTTGTGTATATACTTTCGCAATACAAAAATAAACTCTGTGCATATTGTCTCGCATCAAACAACTTTCCAAACGCATTGTTTTTCCTGGATTTCGTTTCCTAAAGTCCTGGGACGTCCTCCGCTGGTATAAGACCTTTATGATTCAAAGGACTGATAGGTTTTACAGCTCCGAGGGAAAGTATACTGTTACTTAACACGGATGTATTTTCACCCGCTTTATACGTAATTTCATCCGGGAGAAATTGTGTTTTTAACCGCTAAATCCGTGAAAAATCCGGGAATTTTTTTTTCTTGTCCAAGTAGACACCCTGATAATGGTCTGGTGATGGCTGCTGGGCCGACAGAGTCCCCCTCTTTGTAGGCTGACGATTTTTGTATCTACCTTGCTTCCTCTGTAATGGGCACTGCATAACACAGTCTACAGGGAGTAATCTTCCGGGTGCACTCATGGGCTTTCTCCCATGCTTTTCAGGCCAAGACATGTGTCATGCATTTCAGCCATCACCGTACAGTCCATCCCCATCCT
The DNA here is from genome assembly GCF_021461395.2 of Schistocerca americana. Taxonomy (NCBI): domain Eukaryota; kingdom Metazoa; phylum Arthropoda; class Insecta; order Orthoptera; family Acrididae; genus Schistocerca; species Schistocerca americana. Next base: position 235,326,622 of record NC_060123.1, on the reverse strand, counting down.
TGAACTGTACCTCGATGGCCAACCCCTTGAGGTTGTGGACACCCATTGTTTCTTGGGTTCAGTCTTCGATGCCCAGTTGACATGGCTCCCTCATCTTCGCCAGCGGAAGAGGACATGCTGGTCCCATCTCAATGTACTTAGGTATCTGTGCAATACCACCTGGGGTGCAGACCACTCTGTTCTCCTGTGATTGTATCAAGCATTGGTCCAGTCTCGTTTAGACTATGGAAGTCCTGTCTATGGTTCTGCATCGCCTTCAACGCTGCATATCCTAGACCCCATCCACCACTGTGGGGTCCGACTTGCGAATGGTGCCTTCTGGACTAGCCCTGTACTTAGCCTTCTTGCAGAGGCAGAGATTCCACCACTGCGAGTTTTGCACCAACAACAGCTGATATCTTACACACTCTGCATTTGCTGCACCCAAAAGCACCCTAATTACGGTCTCCTTTATCCAGACACGGAGATCACCCTGCCGCAGCGGTGGCCACATTGTGTGCTTACTGCTGTTCGCTTCAGATGGGATGGCCATGGGTGGCTAGGCTGTATCGAAGGGACTGCTTGGTATGGAATGGGTGGCAGCTGTCAAACTGGAGGTATTGCTGGTGGTTAGTAGGTTTGATATGGACAGAGGTATTGATGTAGCCATTTTTGAGGTATAGGTAAACATTGAGGAAGGTGGCTTGTTGGGTTGAGTATGAGCACGTGAAATGAATGGGGGAGAAGCTGTTGAGTTCTGGAAGAATGTGGATAGGGTGTCCTCACCCTTGATCCAGGTCACAAAGATGTCATAAGTGAATCTGAACCAAGTGAGGGGTTTAGGATTCTGAGCCTTTAGGAAGGATTCTTCTAGATAGTCCATGAATTCATTGGCATAGGATGGTACCATGCGGGTACCCATAGTCATACCCTGGACATGTTTGCAGGGAATGCGTTCAAAGGAGAAGTAACTGTGGGTGAGAGTTGGGTCATGATGACTAGGAAGGCGGTTGTTGATTTGGAATCTGTTTAACATTGGGAAAGAAAGTGTTCAATAGAGGTGAGGCCATGGGCATTGGGGATGTTTGTGTGAAGGGAGGTGGCATCAGTAATGATGAGCAAGGCACCATGTAGTGAAGTAACAGGAACTGTGAAGGGTCACTGGAGGAAATGTTTGGCATCTTTTAGATAGTAGGGTAGGTTCCGGTTAGTAGGCTGAAGGTGCTGATCTATGAGAGCAGAAATTCTCTAAGTGGGGGCACAGTAACTGGCCACATTGGGGCATCCTGGGTGGTTGGGTTTATAGACTTTAGGAAGCATGTAGAAGGTAGGAGTGCAGGGAGGGTAGGTTTGAGGAGAGAGATGGACTCTGGGAGAGGTTCTGAGATGGGCCTAAGGATTTGAGGAGAGACTGGAGATCCTGCTGGTTTTCTGGAGTGGGGTCACTGTGGCAAGGTTTGTAGGTGGACGTATCTAACAGCTGGTGGACTCCTTCTGCCAGGTAATCCTTGCACTTCAAAACAACATTGCTGGAGCCTTTATCCACAGGTTGGATTATAAGGTTGGGATCAGTTTTTAGGTGGTAGACTGCACGTCCTTTCTGGGGATGTAAGTTTAGTTTGCATGTTGAGGGATTTGGGGAAAGATGGTGAGGCAAGGTTCAAGGTTAAGAAATTTGGGAAAGCTAACAAGGTGGGATTTGGGGACAGTGGGAGTGGGGATTGGATCATGGTTGGAATAGATAACCATACAACACATAAATAACATATATATAGGTCTTTAGGAGAAGTGTGTGATTTCAGTTGCACGCTACATTCTTCATATTTCATCTTTGTGTGGTTGAGAACATTAACTGGAAGCCACAGTACTGTGAAAATCTGGAAGCTGCACAAAGACAGATACTATTAGCAAGCATGCATGAAGAAGTCACAAAGAAAATTAATTCAATTTTATATCCATTGTCAACACTTAGCAATACTGCAAAGACAACTGCTAATAATTATGGATATTAAATGAGTTGCAAATCTGAGTGAACGGTAACTGTGAATAGCTGTATCAGAGAAACATCAATGGAAATTGAAATTAATTTTACAAATTATGACCATGTTGAGCCATGTTATCTGATTATCACTGTGCTATCTATTAAAGATATGTGTGCATCATGTTATGCATGTGCTATCTGCTACAGCTATGGCTGGGATACGCATTTCTCAAGCCATCTAGTGAGCTGCACAATTGGCAGATTTCATTTTTTTTAAGTACTTGCAGTGTGTCTTAGCAGCTAAAATTTTGACATTGTGTTTCTTTCAGTGTATTCATCCTGTTTTGACATGCCATATTGGCCAGTTTCCTTGTTAGTTAACTATAGGTACATTGTATAAAACTTGAAATCATACTGAAAAAGGTCTTATTTATTGATTGCATAAAACTTGATATCATAATTAAAATTGTGTTATTAACTGATAAAATTAAATTACAAAACCTTGTATCCATGAAATTAAATTGTGACAATCTCTGAGAACTACTAACATGAACAGTGGCCTTCATCTCCTTGAGAAAGTCAAGTTCGTATGTTATCGTTTTTAATTTTCAGCATAATTCCATGTTCTCATCAATAAGATGACTTATCAATTTACTCTTGATAAGGTTCATGCTTCAAAACGATTGTTCACATGAATAAAATAGACCCAGGTAAGGAAGGAACACCAAACACTAATTTTTTCAACTGTTTACACTAGTCAGGAATACTATTCCAGGTATCAAAAATCAAAATGTCATCCTTCAAGTCTTCAAAAGCAGACCACTATTTTCCCCAATGTTTCTGTATCAGAAAAATATTTTAACTTCACAGTTATTTGTTTTTTTAAATCCAGCAGTTGCCAATGTTAATATCAAATGGAGAAAAATTTAATTGTTTTGTGTCACTCAGTGACAATTTTTTTGTGATTTCAAGCCAGGAAGAAAATAAAAATATGAAAAATCAGCCTGCTAACTCACAGATAAGTCACAGCAACATCTTATTTCTAAACATTCAGGGTCTTGGAAGTAAAGATGAAGTACTGGAGGAGTCATTACTACAAAATAAGTATTATTTCCTGTGTTTATCTGAAAATATGCTTAAACCAGAAGGTTATAAAAGTGAAAACAATTTTTGCAGATCTCACTATGTAATAGTGGTACTGTCATATAAATTATTGAAATTACTTGAGTCATGTGATGTAATGAAACTTATCTTAAGTATTTACAATTCCCCTGACTCACATGAAAAAACGTTTTTAGATAATTTAGACAGTGTACTGTGCCACATAACAAAGTGAAAACAATATGTAATTATAATTTGGGGAGACCTTAATTCAAGCTTTGATGTAACATGTGCAAAAACCCAGTGTATATGCTAAGGCAGCACAATTTCCATCTGGTAAATTCAGGACTGACAAGGTTAAAAGCATTTTTAGATAATGCTTTTGTCAACTCTGCTCGTGATATGTATGCCACCAGTGTACAGGAATTTGATTTCTCAGACCACTCCATGTTAACAGTAGTGTTAAGACATTTTATAAAAGGGATGGGAACAAGGCTGTACAAAAGTAATCAAAATCTAGTACCTTAATGCTAACAGAAAACAATCCCAGAAAACTAACGCCAGCTGAGCATAACTAACTGGGACAAATTATTTCAAAGAGGTAATTCCAAAACCCAAATAATTTACAAAACATTCTGCAACTATTTAATAGGTATGGTAAAAGCTCATTTTGTTCAAAACTAGTATCATAAAACAAAAAAGGATAAAATGTGGTACACCAAAGAGTTAGTGAATTTAAAAAATAAGCTACTGCTGTTCAAGTGTCTTGAAATAGTAAACAATTCTAATGAAAGTAAGAACCTAGGAATAACCACTAAGAAACTGTATAAGAAAGAGATACAATTGGCTAAACACAGATACAACACTAATGTCATAAAAAATAGTAAAAACCAGTGCAAAATAGCCTGGTCAGTAATTAATCCTGTTAAAGGTGAAATCAGAAACTTTCATAAGACAGTCCCAATACCGGCAGATACGTTAAACAAATGTTTTATAAACTGCACTGATTAAATCGAAAAGTTGATCAGTAAACCCACAATAATGTCTATCGAATATCTTAAGAGCACAAAGTTAAATCATAATCAGGCAAAACCCTCATTGAAACACTTCAAAGAGGTAAGCTAAGATGAAGTTTGTAAAATTGTCAAAGACATGAAAAATTTATACAGTACAGATATTTTTGATATGTCAAAGAATATACTGAAAGAAATTATACATTACATTGCAGCACCATTAACATATTCTATAAGCTTGTGTCTCTTAGAAGGGGTTTTTCCTGATCCTCTCAAGCTATCCAACATGACTCAAGTCTTTAAGAAGGGTAGAAAATTTGATCCTTCAAATTATAGGCAAATTTCTCTTATTTCAGTAGTAATCAAAGTCTTTGAAGGCATAATGTATCAGCAGATGTATAAGTACCTAGAAGTAAATGATATGTTAAGTACATCAGAGTTTCGTTACAGAAAAGAAAAGTCAACTATACATGCCTTAGAACTCTTTGTGAGAGATATTTTAGCAGCATTCGAGGACCATGCTCACATAAAGGTAACCTTATCTGATCTGAGCAAGAATTTTTGCTGTGTTGACCACTCTGTTTTGCTCTCTACACTTGAGTACTATGGAATATGTGACAAAAGTTAAAAACTCATCAAATCATACCTTAACAAAAGGAACCAAGTGGCGAGTTCAGGAAGTCATCTGCAAACACACTTGAGGTACAACAGGGAGTGCCACAGAGATCTAAATTAGAACCACTTCTATTCCTTGTACTTATGAACAACTTACCAGAAAACATAGACGTAAAGACATATATGTTTGCAGACAATACAACTTTTCTGTCTGTGAACCATGTATTTGATAATCTTGTTAGAAGTATGAATTTGCCAAAAGAAAATGCAATATCCTGGTTTAATGCAAATGATGTACTGTTAAATGAGAAAAAGATCCAGATTGTGTGGTTCAGACCATCAAAGACTGTAAAAATAGAAAAATAAAATGCCAAATTTTTAGTTATCATACTTGACAATAACATGGAACTCTGATGTTGAACGCATAGTGGTTAAGCTGTCAAGAGTTATACAGAGGGGTCCAAAAAAATGTATCCACTGTTTAAAAGTCCGTAACTTGTGAACTAATTGGTGGAGTTGTCTCATTTTGGTGAAAGTGTAGCTTAAAGTCCAACTTAAAGATGTAACTGTAGGTGTTCGGAATGGTCACCAGTAACATCCATACACAAACGATGCCGCCAAACTGCAGCACGAACTACTGACTGCAACGTGTTCAGTTGGAATGTACGATGGATTCTCAAAGTTTTTGTTGATAAACTACATCCTTTAGTGTTCCCCACAGGTAAAAGTCCAGAGGAGTTAGGTCTGGGGAACATGGTGGATACTCCACAGCACCTCTATCGCCTATCCATCTTCCTGGTAGATTTTCGTCGAGATACGTCCTAACATGATTTGGTTAGTGGGCTGGGGCACCATATTGTTGAAAGTAAACTCTTCCATCTCCATAAAAGTCTCGGATGGCAGGTGAAATGGATGTCTGAAGCTTCTGAAGGTACACCTCACCGGTAACTGTGCCGTAAAAGAAGAAGGGCGCAATCAAGCCCCGGTAAGACAACCAACACCACACATTTACTGTACCATTGAGTTTGAACTGTGCCTCATCAGACAATGCAATCATCTCTGCAAACTCTTCATCATTGTGCACCATGTTAGTAAACCACTCGCAGTACTCCATTCCACGATCTGGCTCATCCTCATTCATTGCATGTAGCAATCGTGGGATGTACAATGCTTGTGTGGCGATTGCCGGAACTACAAACTATTACACCACCAAAGATGGGACAACTCCGTCAATTAGTTTGCCAGTTATGGACTTTTAAACGGTGGGTACATTTTTTTGGACCCTTCTGTATACCTGCTTAAGAGACTGATGTGCTGTGTGACATTTGAATATGTAAGGACAGCATACTTTACTTTTTAGCAATCAGCTTTAAGGTATAGGTTAATACTCTGGGGAAACAGCAAAAAAATAAATGAAATTCTGGTGATCCAGAAGAAAGCAACCAGAGTAATGGCAAAGGTAGATAATAGGGCACATTGTAAACCATTGTTTATGAAATATAGAATATTAATAGTTATTAATCTATATATTCTTGATAGTGTTAACTATATAGGGTGGTCCATTGATAGTGACCGGGCCAAATATCTCATGAAATAAGCATCAAATGAAAAAACTACAAAGAACGAAACTTGTCTAGCTTGAAGGGGGAAACCAGATGGCGCTATGGTTGGCCCGCTAGATGTTGCTGCCATAGGTCAAACAGATATCAACTGGTTTTCTTAAAATAGGAACCCCCCATTTTTTATTACATATTCATGTAGTATGTAAAGAAGTATGAATGTTTTAGTTGGACCACTTTTTTTGCTTTGTGGTAGATGGCACTGCAATAGTCACAAACATATAAGTACATGGTATCACGTAACATTCCGCCAGTGTGGACGGTATTTACTTCATGATACATTACCCATGTTAAAATGTACCATTTACCAATTGCGGAAAAGGTTGATATCATGTTGATGTATGGCTATTGTGATCAGAATGCCCAATGGGCGTGTGCTATGTACGCTGCTCGGTATCCTGGATGACAACATCCAAGTGTCCAGACCGTTTGACGGATAGTTACATTATTTAAGGAAACAGGAAGTGTTCAGCCACATGTGAAACATCAACCATGACCTGCAACAAATGATGATGCCCAAGTAGGTGTTTTAGCTGCTGTCATGGCTAATCTGCACATTAGTAGCAGACAAATTGCGCGATAATCGGGGATCTCAAAAACGTCGGTGTTGAGAATGCTACATCAACAGTGATTGCACCTGTACCATATTTCTATGCACCAGGAATTGCATGGTGACAACTTTGAATGTTGTGTACAGTTCTGCCACTGGGCACAAGAGAAATTACGGGACGATGACAGATTTTTTGCACGCGTTCTATTTAGTGATGAAGCGTCATTCACCAACAGCGGTAACATAAACCGGCATAATATGCACTATTGGGCAACGGAAAATCCATGGTGGCTGTGACAAGTGGAACATCAGTGACCTTAGTGGGTTAATGTATGGTGCGGCATTATGGGAGGAAGGATAATTGGCCCCCATTTTATCGATGGCAATCTAAATGGTGCAGTGTATGCTGATATCCTACGTAATGTTCTACCGATATTACTACAAGATGTTTCACTGCATGACAGAATGGCAATGTACTTCTAACATGATGGATGTCCAGCACATAGCTCACGTGTGGTTGAAGTGGTATTGAATAGCATATTTCATGGCAGGTGGATTGGTTGTCTAAGCACCATACCATGGCCCGCACGTTCACCGGATCTGACGTCCCCAGATTTCTTTCCGTGGGGAAAGTTGAAGGATATTTGCTATCATGATCCACCGACAACACCTGACAACATGCATCAGCACATTGTCAATGTATGTGCGAACAGTATGGAAGGCAAACTACTCGCTGTTGAGAGGAATGTTGTTACATGTATTGTCAAATGCATTTTGAGAATTTATTGGATTAATGTGGTATTTACAAGTAATCACGCTGTAACAGCATGTGTTCTCAGAAATGATAAGTTCACAAAGTTACATGTATCACTTTGGAACAACCAAAATAAAATGTTCAAATGTACCTACGTTCTGTATTTTAATTTACCAAACCTACCTATTACCAACTGTTCATCTAAAATTGTGAGCCATATGTTTATGATTATTACAGCACCATCTATTACAAAGCAAAGAAAGTGGTCCAACTAAAACATTCATATTTCTTTACATACTACACGGATATTTAATAAAAAATTGGGGTTCCTGTTTAAAAGAATGCAGTTGATATCCATTTGACCTATGACAGCGCCATCTAGCAGGCCTTCTGGTTTCCTCCTCCAAGCTAGACAAGTTTCATTCTTTGTAGTTTTTTCGTTTGACACTTATTTCGTGAGATATTTAGCCCAGTCACGATCAATGGACCACCCTGTATACTTGTTGACTTGCCAAATTGAGGTGCAACGAAGCAAAGGCTTGACTAAAATACAAGAATCTGTACTCCTCTGCTCGTGCCAAAACACAGATTAGCAAAAACTAACAACAGTATAAGTACATGGCAATTAAGATATATGACAAATTTCCTAAACATGCCTCGAGCATGCTAATCAAAATACTTAAGGAAAGGTTACATAACTTCTTATTAACTAACCCATTCTACACATTAGAAGAATTTTTAGAAATGCACAATATTAACTTAAATGCGAAAAGATATATTTTATAATTTAATAGGTTAAGTGAACTGATGAAGTCTATTGCAAGTAATAATGCTGAATGGCCAATAAAGAATCTGAATATGAGTATGAAGAGGGCTTTTTTTATACAGAGGCTTACTCCCTCTCCATTTTAATTAAAAACACTTTAAATTGGTAATAATTAATCACCCTTTCCATAACTTTGCCAACTTATTCTGCAAATATCTGTGCACAAAGGACTTCTTGATGAATTAAGTAGGGGTAAATATCTATCTTAATATTTTCTTTCAAAATAGGAACAAATCTGTTTCTCATCACACTTTCTGCACCTTCTGTTGGAGCTGAGACAACTTTATTGAGTGGAATATGATGTTTTTCAATGCACCTCATTACTGCATCTGCTGTATCCTCTTTAAGTGTTTGATCTTTGAGTGTCAATAGTCCTAAAAGTCCACAGCCTTTTTTTTTTATCACCAACAGGATGTTTAGTACTAAATGATACATGTTTAGCTGTAAAGTGTATCTCTGAATTTGATTTCTTGTTACGAGCCTATTTTTTTGTGGCCAATGAGACAGGTAGGAAGGCCATTTAAGTTTTGAATAAATGTGGAGTATTTGACCATTCAACTTTAAATTCATGGTTTTCATCCCTCACTTCCCTTTTTTTCTTTCTTTGTGGACATGTCAAACATGGCACCTAAAAAAATATTAATTTTACAATAACAAAGCCACCAGCACAAAATAATTACAGTTCTTAAATTCATGAGAAAAATACCTATAGGTTTGCTGCTAGTTGGAAAATTACATGTAACTTAATGCTTCGAGTAGGTTCTTTGCTGGCCACAGATGATTTGTGATGCAACAATCACTAACCATTGCTCAATGGGATTGCTGACTGATTGACTGACTCAACTTGTCCAGGAACTGTTTACACCTCAATCACACATACAGGCAGATTGAAACTTCATGGCTCCTAAATCTGCAAAATGGCAGTGATTGTGGGGAGAGTGCTGCTGGTGAGGGTACTTTGGAGGGGAGGCAAAGTGAACTGGACAGAGACAGGTGGAATTGCCAACCATAAGGGTGCAGATCTTAAATACAATTAAAGTCTTTATTGTAGAGAGACGTGCTCTGAAGTAATACATTGTACAGCACAGTGCAGAGATACAACTTTACTCTATGCACTGCAATTTATGTTTCTGGAAATATTTTCTCAGTGATTCACTTCAGAACAGTCATCTCAAGATAATGACACATAAACTTCACCTAAGTATGAGAAAGTAGACGTAAGAGAACTATTCATATCTACAACTATTTTTATCTGTTATTAGGGGAAGTGCAACCAAAGGTATGTATTTTGTGAGAACTGTAAAATTTTGTACATAAGTTATACAAAATTTTTGGAAGACTTCAAAAAACTGCTGAAAGATGGCGTTGTGTGCTGTGCAGTTCATACACTATCAGCATGCGTAATCACACTGATCCTCAGCAAGCACATCACAGTCTTTTTAAAATGTCCACGACTTGCAGTGTGGAGGTGGTGCAAATAAAAAATGAAATGTTCCATCACATGCTCTAGTGTCTCAATGAAAATAGATTCAGGTGCCATACAAATTGCTCATTCAAGCTCATCCAGTGTGGTGTGACGGTACCAATAGACAGTGTGTCTCAATATGCCCAACAAAGGTAGTCACAAGTAGTCTAGTGAGGTGAATATGGACGCCACTCCCTGCTCCAGTAAATTTGCAATAATCCAGTCCAGCGACTGTTTTTCCAAAGTATTCATGAAGGCAGTGAAACACCTGTTCCATGCCATGTGGTCTGGCCCTTTCTTGCATGAACAATTCGATGCCTGGTTGATCCTTCAACACTAGATGTGTGGTGGCAACATGTTTCGAAATTGCAACATAATGTCCACTAGTGATCATTTTTTGTATAAAAAAGAGACCCATTAATGTCTCTGCTGCATACCGCAACCTAAACAGTAACATTGAGAGAGTACAGTGATTTTGATTCACTTAAATGTCGATTTTTGGAGCCCCAAAATCATCAGTTTTGTATATTCAAGGCTCCAGTCAGGTGGAAGTCTGTGAAGCAAACAACGTGAGAATCTGATTTGAAAAGTCAACCCTCTGTTGAACAACTTACAGGTATGGCCAGGCAGCTTTGGATTTTGAATGGAAATTGCACTTGGATACTTTGAGTCAGTCTTTGCTGCAATTCTTTGGACTGATTTCCTTGGGTTTTGCTGTATAATTCCAGAAACTGTGAGAACATTTCCAGGAGTAACTACAGTTTGCCTGGAACCAACATTCCCCACTAGATCAGCAGCCTTGCTGCCTGTCTGTTAGAATTTGGTGAAGAGGTTGTGAATGGTTTTCACATGGAGTTATTTTGAAATGTTAAATCATGTTTGAAAAGTGCATCTTATTGCTGTAGCACTGTGTTCTAACCTGTGGCATTTCAGTAGCAGAAAAACACATTGTTTTAATGGAATACATGATTTCAGCCTCTTCGTTCAGTACAACAACCTCCTTTCACATTTCAGTGATGAAACTGATCACTCTGAGCTGCAGTGTACTATTTATAGGCATTATGTGCTGTGATTACAGCTTTTCAAATTATTTCAAAACTTCTGTATAAAATTTTTACAACATTAACAGTAAAAATACTATTTGCTACACTCTTAGATCAATCTTAGTTTTCAACGTTGTACTTT